>NC_057828.1:67309634-67619734 GCF_910594005.1 Cervus elaphus | reverse complement strand
AGAAAAATAGGCTTTAGCCCATGCACTAATGATAAAATACAGACTCTCAAAAGATTTCAATGAGCTTAAAATAATTAGGACTAATGTCACTTCTCTACTTTAGATACGGAAAACCTAGAAAACAAGAAATGTAAAGCCTTTGCTAAGTCGCTTCAGTTATGGCTGACTCTTTGCTACTCCATGGACTATGGCCGCCCCCCCAACCACCTCTGTCCAAGGGATTCTCCAGGCAAGAATACTGGAGTGTGCTGCCATGCCCTCCTCCAGGGGATCTTCCCAACCCAAAGATCAAACCCGGGTCTCTTACCTCTCTTACATTGGCAGGTGGGTTTTTTATCACTAGTGCCACCTGGGGCTGAGAAAGACTACTAGTCATACCATAGGTACTAAATTAACAACTGTTTTCTATTTCTTTACTGCTTTTCATGCACATTAGGGAAGCTTCAAACCTTCTTACAACTGTCTTAAAGGCTTAAGATGGGGAAAATGATCAGAAGGGTTTTAACTTTCTCTTAGAAATAACACCTTTGTGACAAAATTCAGGTTAATTTTTTAAAAACCACATGTGAGAAAAGTCAGCAACAATCTGCTAGAAGATTATGCTATAAAGAAAGAGCCAGTGTCCCTAAAAAAAAGAAAAAGTCATGTCATCCATCATTCCTTAGACAAAAAGAATGTCATCAATTGCACTACATGCAAAACCAATTCTTAAATATTTCTCATAAAATGATCTACAAAAGACATCAAGGCTTTTGCTGTACAGTAGAAACTAACAAAACACTGTAAAGCAATTATACTCCAATTAAAATTAACATAAAAAGAAAAAAGACATCAATGCATAAGCAGCAGGCCTTTGCTCTTCTTTGAAAAAAATTTTATATATATTTCTGAGGCCATACCTCAAGAGTATAAGGCTGACTCTGTAGATCTGGGTTAGAAGCTCAGTTCTGACTCTGTCTAGGCGACCTTGGTCAAGTCATTTCCTCTAAGACTTAGTTTTCTAATACTGTGCGTTTTACAGGGTTGTGGTGAGGATTACCCCAAAGAACTGATGTAAAGTGCTTTAAAACAGCAGATGGTACAATGTTAGCTATTATTGCTGAGTAACATTTAATTTTTTTAACGGAAATATTTTTTACTTTTAAAATTGCCCTTTAACACAAATATCCCAGGCTAGCAATTAACTTTTAATCAGTGAAAAAAAAAATCAGCATTTTGTTTGTTTAGTTAGATGCTATGGATCCAACAGAGGACACCTAAATAGTGTCCTAGAGAAGGTCATCTGGAACTCACGAGGCAGGCTTGACATCACCCAGCCCCTCGCTGCCCTCATGGTCTTCATGCAGGCCATCTCCTTCCGGAGATGAACCTCTTTCAAGGAGTGCCTTTACGTTGAGAAGCTGTTTTCTCACCAGTAACAAATGATTTGGTTACCAGCCATGAGAGTGAGAAAAGTGGTTGTGTGATCAAGGGTAACTCCTACAAAACAGTTTATAAATTCAAATGGCAACAGGATTTTTCTTTGACAGTTTTCTCCTAACATGTTGACAATTGCAGGGTCAGGCAGTTTTCTCTGGGCAGAAAATGGAGTTGGTGGGGCAGAGGAGGTGTGGAAAATAACACACTCACATACAGAGAAGATACGGAGCGCACAAAGTCGAAAGTATCTACTACTATCTGACCCTTTATGGAAAAAATTTGCCGACTTCTGCTATAGAGTCTAAACACTAAACTTTGAGAATTTCTGCCTTAAGGATTTCAAATTAGAAGCAATTAAATGAAAACCCTGATTTCTGCACAACTGATGATGTAACCATGTTCTTTTAGCCATGTTTCTAGGATATTGAATATAAAAGGACATTTTCTTTATTGCATCTATTTGCTTGAATTATTTGTATTTAAAGATTAAATTGTCTTCCGTGGTGGCTAATCTGCCCATGCAGAAGACACAGATTTGATCCCTGGATCAGGAAGATCCCCCAGAGGAGGAAATGGCAACCCACTCCAGTATTCTTGCCTGGAAAATTCCATGGACAGAGGAGCCCAGCAGACTACAGCCCACGGAGTTGCAAGAGAGTCAGACACAGCTTAGCGACTAAACAATAACAACAATATAGATTAAATCATTCAAAATTAAATGATTGGTTTATTGGGTAACACTGAATTACCATTCAATTAGAAGCATGTATCATTTGTTCTATCACTGGGGTTGGAACTCAGAACAGGAAGAGGAACTTTCCTGAAGCCAGCAGTCTTCGGGGTCATATAAGCATGAGGGTTACCACCCAGCAACAATAACACCTACAAGGCAGAAAAACAACTCAAAAGCTATGAACACCAACTTTTCCCACGCTTTTGGCATCAAAGTCATTTTTGTAGAGAAACCTGAACAGAACCTGTGGGCTGTTCATCGTCTGTATCCTACCCCGCGTGACTATCCAGACATCTCTCTGCAGAAGTGTTGACATGGTTGGTCAAGTCTGCCTGAGTCTGCTGAATATCAATAAGGAAGCACATTCCACCTTTTATTAATAAAACCTGGGATGGAAAATCTGAATCTTGAATACAGCTGGTCCTAAAAGTTTTCAATAAGGAACTGTGGACCAACATTCTATCTGATTATGATGAAAGCAAAAAGGGGGACTGGGTGCAGCAAAGTCACTACCAACAAAATTCTTTTCCCACAATGCTCCCACATAACTGCTGCTGCTGCTGCTAAGTGGCGTCAGTTGTGTCCAACTCTGTGTGACCCCATAGATGGCAGCCCACCAGGCTCCCCGATCCCTGGGATTCTCCAGGCAAGAACACTGGAGTGGGTTGCCATTTCCTTCTCCAATGCATGAAAGTGAAAAGTGAAAGTGAAGTCACTCAGTTGTGTCCGACTCTTCATGACCCCATGAACTGCAGCCCACCAGGCTCCTCCATCCATAGAATTTTCCAGGCAAGAGTACTGGAGTGGGTTGCCATTGCCTTCTCTGACATAACAGGCCCCTCCAATTTTTTAGTGTTTGCAAACAATGTAAGCCTAACGTTTGTTCCAACAAACAAGTGAATACAAAGACCGGTTGTTTTTCTCGTGGAGTGGTAATGTCAGGGTTATAAACTTGATGAATACAAACAAAATCAACTTTAAAGCAACACACACTATTCCTTCTCCATTGCTATCACTCCCAACTTATACGAATTTAATCCAAAAAATCACTTTTTGAATCTCTACTATGCTCCAGGTAATAGGGTTGGTACACTAATGAACAGAACTTCTTCTCCTATAAGAAGACAATGGGGTCTGATTGTGGATATACAGGATGTATGGGATCTCCTGGTGGCTCAGTCAGTAAAGAATCTTCCTACAATGTAGGACACCTGGGGTTGGATCCCTGGGTTGGGAAACTCCCCTGGAGAAAGGAATGGAAATCCTTTCTAGTATTCTTGCCTGGAGAATCCCCATGGACAGAGGGGCCTGCTGGGCTACAGTTCATGGGGTCACAAAGAGCCAGACACAACTGAGTGACAAACACTTTAACTTTTTTCATACAAGATGTATGTATTGATATATTCATTTAGTCAGCAAATAAATTCATTGAGCACATACTACAAACCAAGCACTACTGTAGATGCTGGGAATTTAGCTGTGAAAAAATTCCCTATTACCAAAAGTCTTACCTCCTAGTGGGGAGACATAGATAATAAGGAAAGTAAATAAGCAAAATGAATTAATATAAAGCAGATAAGAGCACATGATGAGGCTGGGTGTTGAGATTTGAAGCAGTCAGCACCGACAGATGGAAAGAATTTTTAAAAGATTTCATTTAAAATCATTCCATCATATGCTACAGCCAGTACTAATAGAATTTTTAAAAGATTTCATGATGTCATTCTATCATATGTTACAGTCATCCCATGTAATATTTGGAGGCAAAATATACCAAATATTTGGGGATGAACCTAGACTAAAAATTCCTTCCATTTGTCTGGAATTCACTTTTAACTTGGCACTCTGTGTTTTATCTGGCAATTCTAATTTGTATTCAAGCACCCTGAGAACAGAGGTCGAAACACCAGTTAGGATACAACGACGACAATCCAAGAGGCAAGAGGTGAGGTCACCCTAAAATCAGTGCTTCACAGGGATTCTTTGCTTGATCAGTGTGTGTGCTCAGTCACTAAGTTGTGTCCAACTCTTTTTCGACCCCATGGACTGCCAGGTTCCTCTGTCTATGGGATTTCCCAGGCAGGAATACTGGAGTGGGTTGCCATTTCCTCCTCCAGGGGCTCTTCTGGATCCAGAAATCAAATCTGGGTCTCCTGCGTCTCCTGCATTGGCAGGTGGATTATAGCTGCAATTTTTAAACTGTAAAATTAAATCAATTAATTTGAATTAATTAGAAGCTTTAATAATTTCCTATAGAGGTATTCCTCCCTCAGGGTCAGGATATGTACCTGCGTGCTCTGATTCATGAGGGCCCCACCCTCTGGGGTGACTCAGCTGGGGACTGCAGTCTCTCATAGAACACTGACCCTGGAGAGGGAGCTAAGAGCTAACACCCAGCTGCGCTGTGTATGCGCTCAGTTGCTCAGTGTCCAACTCTTAGCAACCCCATGTCCTGTAGTCAGCCAGGCTCCTCAGTTCATGGGCTCTCCAGGCAGTAATACTCGAGTGGGTTGCCATTTCCTTCTCCAGGGGATCTTCCCAACCTAAGGATTGAACCCACATCTCCCAGGCAGATTCTTTACCACTGAGCCAGGCTGTCCTAAAGGGACTTACCTGTGGGAAGAAAGTTCTATGTGCATCTTCGCTTCAATAGAACATGTTTACTGTGTTGAACTTGACATGAAAATGAAAACTGAAAGTCCCTATTGCTGATATAACTTTCTTTCAGGAAGTGTTTTTTAAACCACACACATTTTCCATATAGACTCATGATTTGGCTTTTAAAAATAAACCAATGAAAACAAAATAAAAATAAATCCAACATATCGAAACTATTTCAAAATACAAAATATTTTCTTCTTTCAGGGCACCTGTCTGCCTCATCCATTATACACTATAAACTGAATTCCATGGCTTTGATCTCTCTTCAGCAAACACTGAAGACCCCATTGTCCACAGGCTCCAGAGGGCTCCCGGGAGAGGAAGGAGCAAGCAGTCGCATACACACATACACATTCTCAAAGTGGATTGGCAGGGACTTCCCCGCTGGTCCAGTGGCTAAGACTCCCTGCTCCTATTGCAGGGGGCCCAGGTTCAATCTCTGGTCAGGGAACTAGATCCCGCGTGCCACAACTAAGACACAGCACAGCCAAAAGAAAAAAAAAAAAGTGGGTTGGCAGACTCCACACTGAAAGCTGCTTAGTGTTTTTGCAGGCCCAAGTTCCATGATCAGATACATCTACAATGGCAAAGAAATTTTCTTAAACCTGTAAAGAGATGTGTAACAGAAATATGACTAAAGAAACATCAGTGACAGCCACCATTTTACCATGGACATTTTCAACACCCAGATTTCCATTAACTTTAGTGAGGGTAGTAACCTTTGTCTGTACTCTGTTTGCCAGTGGGGTTCACAAAAAGGAGTCAAGATGAAGAATCGATAGCAGCGAATCATTATGTTCAAGGGGATGTTGAAATCTTTCAATGCTTTTCATTTCTAAGCTTGCTCAAGAGTAGCTCAGTAACCAAAGGCAGACATTTCAGTTCTTTTATTCACTCAACAAATGTCTGTTGAGGCCCAGTAAATTACCCGGCACCATGCTGGGCTCTGTGCTTCAAGAACAGAAAAGCCATTCATATGTAAACTGGAAGAACCAGGGTAGAAGTCTGTGCTTTAAACAGGTGACCCTTGGACTTCCCTGGTGGTCCAGCAGTTAAGACTTCTGTGCTTCCAGCGCAGGGGATGTGGGTTTGATCCCTGATCCGGGAACAAAGATCCAATGTGCTGCTCAGTGTGGCCAAAAAAATTAAAAAGAAAAAAAGTGGTGACTCTCTTAAAAGAAAGTTAGTATGCTAAAAGCTACTGAATTGTACACTTTAAAATGGTTATGCCTATGTGAGTTATATCTCAATTTTTGGTTGGAAAAAAAATAAACAAGAATTTTAAAAGGGGGAAATTAGACTATAATTAGATACTGTTGCTTTTATATCCAACAGGATAGAGGCAGTGAAACTAACCATTTTTAATTAACAAAAAACTATAAATTGTCAAGTTAGCCTAAGACATCAAATATAAGCTATACTTCTACATAACCATATTGTTAAAAAATTCAAAGACAAAAATGAGTGTCTTTAATTTCAAAGTAAAAACTGATTTCTTACCGCCCAAGTTAAACAAATAAAATAATCGATTAAAGAGAAAAGAAAAGCAAAAGGTAGGGAGAGTCTAAAATGAAAGGTTTTTCTGAAACATGATCCAAAAGGATACATGCACCCCAACATTCACTGCAGCACTGTTTATAATAGCCGAGACACAGAAGCAATCTAAACGCCCATTGACAGGCAGATGGAAAAGAAGATGTGGTACATATATACAACAGACTATTACTCAGCCATTAAAAAGGATGAAATAACACCATTTGAAGCAATGTGGATGGACCTAGATGGTGTGGTACTGAGTGAAGACGGCAGAGGAGGAATATCGTGTGACATCCCTTATATGTGGAATCTCAAAAGCAATGATACAAATGAACTTACAAAACAGAAAAGGCTCACAGACTTGGAAAACGAACTTATGGTTGCTGTGGGGTAGGGGAAGGGATAGTTAGGGAGTTTGGGATGGACATGTACACAGTGCTATATTTAAAATGGATAACCAACAAGGACCTACTGTATAGTACATGGAACTCTGCTCAATATTACGTGGCAGCCTGGATGGGAGGGAGGTTTAGTGGAGAATGAATACACATATATGTGTGGCTGAGTCCCTTCCCTGTTCACCTAAAGCTACCACAACATTGTTAATTGACTATACCCCAATACAAAATAAAAATTTTAAAGTCTGTGGGGGGGGGGGGCAGATTTTTCTGGATTTTTAGCCAGTTATTTTTAAAGGGAAATGATTTTTATAATATTTAGGAGTAATTTGGAGATAGTTTATCTTTTTTTTCAATAAAAACTAAACTGTTGAATCTTTCACATTAATACTTGGTAAATTTCAAAAAGACATTAGAAACCTGTTCTATGAAGTAACAAGTCATTTTTTTATGAATTATAATATCTAATTAATACATTTTCTTCTCCAGGAGATCTTCCTGACCCAGGGATCAAACTCATGTCTCTTGTGTCTTCTGCACTGGCGGGAGGGCTCTTTACCAGCTGAACCATCGGGGAAGCCCATATTATGTAGAATTCTCTAAGTAAATCAAACTGCTTCAAAAGGTTATCTAAAGCCCTACTGAAGTGTTAAAGAAAAAGATATTCTTGACCCTCTTTAAAGACTGTAAAGAAGACTTTATTCAAGGAGGGCTACTACTAAAAATATTAAGTTTAAAATTTTTTTTTTTTTTAGTAGGGAAGAGAGATGGGCTCGAATCACAAGGAAAAGCCAAGGAGCAGAGTGGGCATGAGGGGGTGGGTGGCAGGGGAGGACTGGTGAATGGAAAAGGTACTAAGAGCAAATACAATGGGTTCTGGCTAAACAGGATTCTTGCTGAAGGCAAAACCAGGTGACCAGACATTACCTGGGGGCTGGTGGAATATGAGGACTTTGATCAGAAATAGTCTACAGAGGTTTCCTTTTTAATCCGTCCCTTAATTGAAATACTCAGCTGACCAAGTCTTCTTTAATAAGAATGACTTCAGGGCAGTTGGGGGAGGAAGGAAGCACTAAGAGAACCTCAATCTGGTTCCTGAGTCTTTTGCTACATGACTTTGGATAGCACAATTAATTATCCCTGGCAAGGTTTTCAGGAAGATAAACTTTGGTAGCTAAGTTGACTGGTACATTGCAAACAGTCAACAAACTTGCAGTCCTAAGTTTAGAAGAGCAACCAGACTTTCCAGTTGGGGTGAATATGGGGGGTTAAGGCAGTGGTCTTCAACCAGGGTGCCCATAACTTAATTGTTGTGTGTGTATCTGTATATGCACAAAGACTTTAGAGAGGTTCCTAGACAGGGATTGTGTGAACAGAATCAATGTTCAAATCCTGAACTCCCACATGTCCTCTCATAACCCTGGTTTACTGAGGAGAACACGGCGGTGGCACGGCCCTTGGTTGTCGGTTGTTTTCCCACATTCTCTTTCCCAACCAGAGACCCTTCAACCACTTTACAAAAGAAATTGAAAGCAAAGCCTCACTGGGCATATAACCTTTATGCGTCTGCTCCAAGGGTAAACACCTGTGGTCCACAGATTTCTGGAGAGACAGAACAAAGGGAAGAAAGACACCAGAAGGCTCCAAACCTTCTCTCTCAACTTAACCTCAACTTGAATTAAGGAGTCACATTGCATAGACATGCATTTAACCACACTTAATTACAATGTGCTAAGTTGCTTCAGTCATGTCCGACTCTTTGCAACCCCATGGGATTTTCCAGGCAAGCGTACTGGAGTGGCTTGCCATTTCCTCCTCCAGCGGATCTTCCTGACCCAGGGATCGAACCCACATCTCTTGCTTCCTGTATCAGCAAGCAGGTTCTTTACCATTAGTGCCCCTTTCATTGCAATAAAAAATAAAAATGAAGTCAACCTTCTCCTGACAAAAAAAGTCAGGCTACTTTGGTCAGATATTTTGTTGAACAGTATCTGACCAAAGTAGCCTGATTTTGAACAGTAGTTTGAACATTTTTGGCATTGCCTTTCTTTGGGATTGGAATGAAAATTGATCTTTTGCAGTCCTGTGGCTACTGCTGAGTTTTCTAGAGTCGGACATGACTTAGCGACTGAACAAGAACCACCACAAAAGAAGTGCTATGCCAATCTATGTGCATACGCATGCTCAATCACTCAGTTGTGTCCAACTCTTTGCGACCCCATGGACTGTAGCCCATCCAGCTCCTCTGTCCATGGAATCTTCCAGGCAATAATACTGGAGTGGGTTGCCATTCCTTTCTCCAGGGAATCTTCCCAACCCAGGGATCGAACACAAGTCATTGGCAGGAGGATTCTTTACCACTGAGCCACCTGGGAAGCCTATGCCAGTCTATACACAACCCTATACACAAGTCTTCTGAAGGAAAAGGTGATTTTGAATGCAGTTGGATTATTTCCAGCCTGATTCTCAGAAACTTCTGTCCATTCCTAGGGAAAGCTCACCTGCAGTAGCACCAGTAAACAGTCATCTGGGACCACATGATCCAGACCTCTTGTGGGCACTGCTGTAAAGTGGACTATGATACAGTGAGGAGTGAGGTAGCAACTCATGATGATGCCCATCTCAAGAGCCACAGGCACTGGCAATATCTGAAACCATAAGGTAGCCAGAAAGATCACAGAAATTTCAAATCACTTGTTTGACAAACCTTGGCGATTTCCTATAGCAGCTGGGAGGGGTAGAGTGGAGGGAGTTCCCTCTATTCCATCACTTTGTGGGATCATCTCACTGCTGATCTCATGATGGCATTGGCTGCTGTCTGGAGAAAGCAGGGAATTCTTTAGATAAGTTATCTAGAATTTATGAAATATGAAAATTCCTTTCTTCACTGTCTCCACCTCCAGTCTTCCTCTTATCCCAACTGAAAATATGAGGACACTGAGACCCAGGGAAGCTGAATTGTCAAAGTTCTGAAGCAGTGCCTGTTCAAGATGGGAAAGGCACAGAGAAGTTTCCATTTCTGACTTTGTCTAATCTGTACTCCGTTTTCCTAATTTCAAGTCCAGAATTTTAGCCACAGGCTAGACACTACTGGAAATAAACTGTCTCAAAAGGGCATAACTTTCTTTATAGTTTCCTCAAGTTGTTCTTGATGTCATTTGGCTAAGAAACAGAACTGGCAGGGATTTGGGCAGGAAGCCGGGTGTGAAGTTCCAGTTGGCCCTGACTCACCAGGTGCGTCACTCTACTTGGGCAGCAGCTTGTCCGCCAACAGGCCGAGGGCCCCCCACCATGGGAGACTGGGCCAGGATTTGTCGGGACTGCACAATCAACAAGGACGTACTACTGTTTTCCTTCTCTATTCCCAGGGAAGTATCCTTCCCTTTGACAGTGTTGTCCATTGCAGGGACTCTGGGATCCCTATGGGTAGCAGAGGCCTCATTTGCTAAAGGAAAGTTCTTTATATTGAGAATTTCGTGAAGGATTTACAGTTCTGCTTGGCAAAAGATAATAATGAATATGAACTCAACGTACTCACAGAAAAGACTAATCATGTAGGCTCCAACAGAAATTCTCATATTGAGGCTATACTAAATTTGAATCCTTACACTTTATGTGCTGAAATAGATTTGAACTTCCTTGTCAAGGACTCCTTTCTATGGCGGTCCATTGTTGTACTGCATTTCTGCAAAGTTCAGTTTTCTAAACTTAATCAACGTAATATGGTTCTCTTGGACGCCAGCTTCTTTCAGACCTCTAGGGTCACGTACATTCTGAGTGACCTGACAATATCTTCTAAATCACTTTTAAATAACCTAAATATCTCAAATAGTTGTTTCTTACCCAATCCACCTTGCCAGAACCCTTAATGACTTAACATACCTCCAAGCATGACTTCAAAGGGGAATGGCAACTGCAAGGATGGGGAGCTTCACTCTCTCTTTCCCCACACAAGGCATATACTGCTCGTCAGTCACTATGTTTGCTCAACTACATGGAGACTCTCAACTCTTCAGAAACTAATACTTCAAACAACACTGCAACTAACTGGAATTGACATCTAAATTAAAGTCTATTTGCAATTCAAGGGTTAGGTTAAATCACTAGAATATCTATTTTTCAGAGGTATTTTTGAATATCCCTAATCTTACGCCTGCCTACCTAATGTCACAGTCCCAATGGAAATGTTCTGTTGTCATTATTTAGTCACTAAGTCATGTCCAATTCCTTTGCAATTCCACGGACTACAGCCCACGAGGCTCCTCCCAGGCAAGAAAACTGGAGTGGGTTGCCATTTCCTTCTCCAGAGAATCTTCTCGACTCAGGGAGCGAACTTGTGTCTCCTGCATTGCAGGTGGATTTTTCTACCACTGAGCCACTAGGGAAGACCATCGTTCTGTAGATGACTCCAAAATTCCATCTCTCTTTGTTTAAACTGCACATTAGAATTGTAACTCCCTTTCTGAGTTTTAAATTGTCAGAGAATATATATCTTCATATAGAGGGGTAAGGGACAACTTATCCCCTATTTTCCTTTAATTATTTGAAATGAGTATATTTTTGGTTTCCTGAAATGTCTAAGTTGGCCCTTAGGATTCTAGTTATGTTCCTATTTTATCCAATTATATCATAAAAATAAGGAATCTAAAAAGTAGTCATTGACTAATTATTATTCAATTTTGACAGACTTGCTTGACAATGTAAGATCACTCATTTGTAATGGATAAACACTCTGGAAAAGTAATGCCAGGTCTTGAATACTTTTTAGGATTTCAGAACCTAAGGGGAAAATCTTAGTAACAGAATCAAATATATCTGGTTCAGTATTTTACCAAGTGTGCTCTTTGGAACAGAAGATCATAGGGGTCCTGTGATCAATAAAGTTTGGAAACCCTGAATGCATGGTAGCATGTTAAAGGCTGTGAAAGTCCCACAGTAAATAGATAGGCCTCTCCGGTGTGCCCAAGCCAAACTTTCGGAAAGCACTAAAATTTTGTTTTCTCTTCATGAAACATCTATCAACAACTCTTCTAAAGAACATACTTTAGGAAATCTCAGCATATCTAACCTCTTGATTCAACCAGACACATTTTAAAATGTAGAGAATTCCCTGGCGGTCCAGTGGTTAAGACTCTATGCTTCCACTGCCAGGGACATGGATTCCCACCCTGGTTAGGGAACTAAGATCCCACATGCTGCACAGTGTGGCCAAATATAAATAAATAAAAAAATTTAAAACTAAAAAATAAAATGTGAAAGATGACCATGCTTTACAAAACATCTTCAGGTCTTCTCAACCTCTGTCTAATCATTTACAGGGTCAAGTTCTCTGATCAAACTCTTTCTTGTGAGGATTCAATCCTTTCATCTCAGCTTTTCCCCTTTTATTCTCTCTCTCATAGGTATGGGGAACTCATTAGCTTTCTCCTTAGGAAAACCCTCCACAAAGCCTTTTTAAATGCAAACATGGTAATATTCCTCCCTAGATTAACATCCTTTGGCCACTCCCCAGCACCTTTAAGAAGATTCCAAACCCTAAAGAATAACAAGGAAGACACCTGCTTCTCTGCCCACCTTTGTTTCATTGTTCAGGCCTCTAGCATCTTACTCCCTTCCCCATCATAACCTACCTGGGAATCCTCAGACACACTTTTTAGTTTGCTTGTGTTTTCTAAAACACCCTTCCCTATTCACCAGGAAAACTCATACTTATGCTTCAAGTCTCAGGTCAAACTACACCTCATGAGGTTTCTCTGATCACTGCCTTCACAGCCTCACCTGCTCTTATTCCAGAGGCCCACAGCACTGTGAACCTCCCTCACTCCCTCACCATCATCACAGTGACTATCGTCATCTATTTCATTATCTGTCTCCTAACTTGCAGGATGAAAACTCACCATAGCACCTGGTATATAGTAAACTTGTAATAAACATTTGTTTAATGAATTAACTTATAAACAAGCAGACATAAGAATTTGAGACCAGCTTTTCTTTTACAGTAAAAAGGTACTGGGTCTTATTTTACCAATCCTATGCCCTAGTCTTTTCCTTTTTTTTTTTTTTTTAGGAATCTCTCTATTGTCTCCACATCCCTATCAGAAGGAAGCATAACCAAACCCTGTATAGTAGTTTATGTTATCTGGAGCTCAAAGTCTTTCTTTTGGGTGAATCTATGATGAATTTGATTTCAAATCCCCTCTCAATTTTTGGTATTTCTTCTCATAAACATTCTATTTTCATACCAAGAACAGGAAATTAAAGTTAGAACTTTGGTGAGTGTATAAAATCACACCCTGATTTTATCACACTCTGAATTATGGCTAAAATCTGAAATTATTTATAATTTCAGATTTCTTTCAGAAAATTAATTCTCCCAACAGTAACACCGCTAAAACTTCTCAAATATATAAACCACATTGACTGTGTTATATATTACTTTATAAGTCTCTTTATTAGAGGAATATGTCTCTGGCACTAGGGAGAATGAATGAATGCTAAAGGACTTTAGGTTCCTTAATGGATTTTAGTACCTTTGGAGTTAGGTATAACTCGTTGTTGTTTAGATACTAAGTTGTGTCCAACTTTTTTGTGACTCCATGGACTGTAGCTTCTCTTCCCATGGTATTTCGCAGGCAAGAATACTGGAGTGGGTTGCCATTTCCCTCTCTAGGGGATCTTCCTGACCCAGGGATAGAACCTACATCTCCTGCATTACAGGTGGATTCTTTACCATTGAGCCACCAGGGAAGCCCTCATATAACACTTGAATACAAAAGATTAATAACTTAAAGGTGTTTGGATACTTCACCTAAAGACTAACTAATGCAAATGATAATTACAAAGAATATGAGCCTATATGTTGGATTATCATGGAAAATCAATAAGAAAATATTTTCTTCAGCCATATGTAGAGCAATAGCATTCAGAATCGCAAACACAACTATGCATCCAAACATTACTACTGGATTTGTCAAAATAGTTATTAACAATATTTCTTCTATTGTGCTCAGTGGCCAGAAGAATCCCAGAGTGGGACCTTAATAAATCCTTTCAATTATCAGTAGTCCCTGGGAAAAGGAAAAGTGCAACTTGAGAAAATATGCCAGGAGTGTAGCAACTCTGATGACAACACACAGGCAGCAGTTTATGTCAAAAAATGGCATGGTGACAACCAGGACTGCTGGGTAGCAGGTGATGAAAAGCCAAGTCACCTGGCTTAAGAGGAAAAAAAGGAAAATAATTGACTCATAAAAAAAGTCCAGGCAGGGCTGGATCCAGGGGCAATCTCACTGTATAACCAGGTTTAATTGCTTTGGAAATGTGCAAACACCTAGGTTCCTATTTCCAAAAAATCAGACATCCTGAATCCATGGAGCCATCTACTCATATCACAATGGTTACCTCAAATTCAAATGTTCTCTTCGTGACAATCACTACACACCAGATTGTGAGAAGGTTCTTAGTTAATAGCACATTGAATGAAGTTTTACTTTTCATCTCTGTACTTGAGCTGAAGCCCCAAAGCTGAGAATAACGAAACAACTGCCCCTGCCTTCTAGAGTACCTGCCACATCCATGCAGACTTAGTAAAAAAAGACAGATCAATCCAGTATCTAGGGAACTCTCACTTCCAGCTTCTAAACAACAAGACCAAATTGTGAAAGTTGGTTGAAGAAAGTCAAGGAGAACAGAAATCCAAAGGAGGAGAGAGTGTTCTGGCTTTTCTCCCTCCTCTTCTCATACTCAGAGACAGGTACTCCACCTCCTGCCCTGCCTCATAAAGACGGGAGGTGTCTTCGGGAGAGGACACAGGCACTTCACTTCCCAGTGGAAGTGGGATTTATCAGATGGTGAGATGAGAATGCAAAGCAGAGTAGGGAAGTGATGGGTGTGGGTGAGTGTCACTTGAGATAGAGAAGTCTCACCTCACTGATAAGCAGACAATTGAGCAAAGGCCTGAGAGTCGTGGAGCAAGCCATGCAGATGGCTGGGGGAAGAGTGAAGCAGAGAAACAGGAAACTCAGAGGTCCTTGGCAGAAATATGTTTAATAGGGATGGAAAGAAGGCCAATGGGCCTGAAGAGGGCACATGGCAGGAAACAAGGACAGAGGTTAGAATGGGCTGTGATTACTCTGTACTTAGTGGGTAGAGAGCAAAGGCAGAGTGATAAAAAGATCACACCTCACTGCTTATGCCCACTGTGGATGCCTGAGCCTTGGATCAGGTCTGGGCTGGGGGTGGGGTAGGCCATGGGAAACTGTGAATTACATGTGATATTAGATGCAACTGGGTTAGAGAATTAGATGTAAGGTTTTAAGTTAGACTGAACTGTATCTGTCTTTTAATACCTGAAAGTAAGCTTTAAATACCCCAAGTGACTAAAAAACTATAGGAACTATCTGACATTATTTGTAATGAGAAAATCCATGTTTGAAGGTTCTTTCTTTCTTTATTTAGCTGCACTGAGTCTTAGTTGCAGCTTGTGGATTTTAGTTCCCCGGCCAAGGATCAAACCCAGGCTCCCCCTGGGAGCACAAAGTCTTAGCCACTGGACCACCAGGGAAATGTTTGAAGCTTAGAGAAAATAAATCCATTCCCTATTTGTACCCCCACAGAGTTTATCTCCACTCAATCAACTGATTACTTTCTTAAAAGAACAAAACCTTTATGATTCATCTGTGAACTCATTGTATACAGCAGAATGTTTTATATGTTATTATGCATAAATTCAGTAGACATCTGCAGCGAACCATCAAGTGGGATAAAATACCATTTGGGAAAATAAAAATGATATGGTATTAGATCAATGGTCATATAAGAGAAAGCTGAGGTGGGGCCTAACCTTCTAAATTGTATAATTCAAAACTTGAGGTTATTTGTAGAGCTTACATGTGGTCTCCTGACCTTTAATCAGAATCGCCTACAAAGGACTTAGTGTGAACTTGTTAGATAGTACCAATAACCAGTCTATGACATAGAAATGATGTTTGCTGCTTGCTAGTTTCAAACGTGCAGTGCAGGTTCTAGGAAATATAAACAGCTGCAGTATTGTAAAATGAAGTAAAACTGGACAGAAACAGAATGACAAACAGGAGGAGGGACACTTGTGCAAATGACAGAAATCACTAAACTGGCTTTTTCCACTTCCATTTTTGGCTTAAACAAAATGAAAGGTTGTTATTCTTTCACATGGAGGAGATCTAGAGTTTGGCAGGCCAGATCAAGATGACAGCTCACAGGTCATCATACCCTAGACTTCCTCTGGCACACTGTTCTGGTCATCCTTAGCCCATCACCTCATGATCCAAAATGGCTACTTGACCTCAACTCATCACATCTGCATCCTAATCAGCAGGAAAAGGAAAGGCAAAGGGTACTCTTTTTTCCTTTGAAGAACACTTTTATGAAGTTCTCACATAGTATTTCAAGCTTACCCCATATCTAGCTGCTAGGGAGTCTAGGAACTGTGACCTTTAGTATTGTGTTCCTAAGGAGGAAAAGGAAAATGTATGGACAGCATAGGCAACCAGCCATCTCTGCCTCACCTTGTTTCTCTTAGAGACCTGTTCATGAAGTTAAGTTGATATTGTTTATCAAGAAGAGTTCTTCTATTTCTTAGATCTGCCTGCCAAAGTGGTGTGTTCACAGCTCTACATACTGGTTATATTGTGCTTCTGATTATCCTTAATGGTTAATTTCACTGACACTAAAAGATAAAAGTTTAGTTATATAACCTATCAATATCCTCTGTTCAACCTTCTCCTAGATGCATCAACTATTTATTTGTCTCCTATGGAAATTAGTACTAAACTGATTTAGTAAACATGTACTGAAAGGCAGCATGTGGTGGTAGAAACAGGGGTGGTCTCAGATCAGACTCTCCTGGATTAAACTCCTGGCACCACCATTCAAGTAACATGACTTCACACAATCTTCCTGAGACTGCTGTGAGAAGTAAGTAAAATGAGAAGTGACTGTATGTCCCTAAAACACTCAAAACTGCTATTCCAGAATTCCCTCAAGCATCAGCTACGTGCCTGGAACCATATGTGGCACTGAAAACCCAAACAAACAAGCAAGAAGCTTGTGATGCAATGGATGAGCTTAAGAAACCCAGAAATAGGCTCTACAGTATAGGAGAGGCTTTCTGTAAGTGCAACATTAGAATAATGAGGCCCTCCCTTGACTGATGTCAAAATTGTGGATACGTTACCTCCTGGAAAATGAAATAATTCAATCTGTTAAGAATTTGTGTGTTTGACTTGCTGTTGACATGCAGGCCATAACAAGTAGGTAAATAAAGTCACACCAAAGGCTTGCAATGGCTCTGCTGATAGATTTTTCAGAAAAGTGACAGAGAAGTGAGTTTACCAGGTGGCTCAGCAGTAAAGAATCCTCCTGCAATGCAGGAGACACAGGAGACATGGGTTTGATTCTTGGGTCAGGAAGATCCCCCGGAGGATGGCATGGCAACTCACTCCAGTATCCTTGCCCAGAGAATCCCATGAACAGAGGAGCCTGGCGGGCTGTGGTCCACAAGGTCGCAAAGAATCAGATATGACTGAAAAGACTTAGCATGCACACACAAAAGAGAATTACCCACATGGTACTTTCTAGACTACAAGTTTTGTGAAGATTACATATTACTTTAGGTTAGAATTTTAAAGCTAAAAGAATTTATCAACACACTACAAAAACTCAGGCAAAAACCAACTTCTTGTCTTGTACATCTTCACATTTTTAAAGCTCAAGGCAATGACAGTAATGCATATCATTCCCTCCTTCGCTTGTTGCAGTGATGTGTTGTGAGGATCTCTATGTGCTTGGCCTCAGGCCAGGTAGTGAGGATGTGAGGATGAACAGGACGGCATCTGTCCTCCCAGGGTGCAACGTGCAGAGGGGATGCAGACGAGTATACTTGCGTTGTTGTTCAGTCACTTAGTCCTGTCCAGCTCTTTGAGACCCTACGGACTGCAGCACGCCAGGCTTCCCTGTCCCTCACCATCTCACCGAGCTTGCTCAAACTCATGTCCATTGAGTCAGTGATGCCATCCAACCAGCTCATCCTCTGTCATTACTCATGCAATTAATGCTACAAAGAGGGGAGATGTCCCAGGGCACTATGTGAGCTCATAGGAGGGACAGCGGCCCAGCCCAGGCCCATCCAGGAAAGCTGCCTAGAAGAAGTGAGTTCTTCAGTTCTATACCAAAGTTTGGAGAATGAGTAGAAATTAACGATCCCTGGGTCTGGAAGATACCCTGGAGTAGGAAATGGCAACACACTCCAATATTCTCGCCTGGGAAACCCCATGGACATAAGAGTCTGGCAGGCCACAGTCCTTACGGTCACAGAGTTGGACATGACTTAGAGACTAAACAACAACAAAAGGGTACTTCAGTCAGTGCCAGAGTACATCCAAAAGGCATGGTGTATCAAGGAAAGGAGGGGTTCAATGTGGCTGAAAAGCAACATGAGCAATGAGATTTGCTAAGGCCAGATCTTGTTTCATGGCATAGATACATAAAGGGAAGAACCTTGACCCCCATCATTTCAAATTCTAGGCTTGTCCTAGTTTTCTAGGAAATGCAGAACAAAAACTTAGGATTCATTTTGTTATGGTGAAGGATAATTTTACAGAAAAAAATCTGAGAAACAGCTGCATAAGGACACTTGCACATGGAAGACACCGACAAAGCAGTATTCAGGATGTTTGTTCACAGACTTTTCTAAGTGAAAGGAGTTGAGAATCCTACATTCCCTTCTGCACACTGGAGACCTCTTTAAGAAGGAGAAAGGAAATTAGCCAAGAAGATCCACCGTCCTCGTCTGTCATGCGACGTGCCTTTACCCTCTCTGGCTTGTGATATGCCTCCATAACCACTTCCTTTCTTATTCCCCCAGTCCTCCATCTCTCCAGCTTCCTCTACCACTTATGTTCACTATGGAAACATCAGTCTGACAGAAAGAAGCACGAGAGGCACCTGTGGTTTAGACATTCATTCATCCAATGCTTCAAGGTATCCGAGGGAAGAGGAAGAACCACCTTAAGTGTCAGTATATAGATGTTGCTCAGATTTTTTTATATAAAATTATTTTTTGCTATAACAAAATTAATCCTAATATTTTTGCTCCACACTTTCTAGAAAATTAAGAGATGCCTATGGTCTGGGTTGCTGATATGCTTCAAACCACTCACCTCTCAGCCCTACAAGCACCAAAGTACTGAAGGTAGATTAAGAGAAAAGTGAATTTTATAAATGTGCCAGGGTTCAGAGAAATGGGACACAAGTCATGTACGTTGGAGTAATTGGAGGAGGCCTTCAAATAAAGAAATAAAGATTTACTCATCACCCACCAAGTACTAAGTATAGAAAATTCTGTAAGGCAAGTATTAGTTCCCATTTTGAAGATTAGAGAACAGAGCCACCAAGAAGACAAGAGATTTTCCTTAAATAGTTAAGCAACCAAGCCAAGATTTTGGACCTAGGCCACTTCTTGGAAGTGACAAAGTGCTGATTGGGTCTTGAAGGATTGTTGGGACTAAGCTACTGACAGAGAAACTTTGAAGAGAAAGTGTATCTCAGAGGCAGGGTGACCTTTTCTTTTTAAACTTTTTATTTTATATTGGGGTATTGGGCTTCCCTGGTGGCTCAAGATGGTAAAGAATCTGCCAGCAATGCCAGAGATCTGGGTTCCATCCCTGGGTCAGGAAGATCCCCTGGAGAAAGGAATGGTAACCCACTCCAGTATTCTTGCTTGGAAAATCCCATGGACAGAGGAGCCTGGCAGGCTACAATCAATGGGGTTGCAAAGAGTCAAACAGGACTGAGCTGACTTTCACTTCACTTCATAGCTAATTAACAATGTTGCTATAGTTTCAGGTAGCAGCAGCAACTGGGCCAACATATACATGTATCCATTCTCCCCAAAACTCCCCTCCCATCCAGGCTGCCACATAACATTGAGCAGAGTTCCCTGTGCTATACAGTAAGTCCTTGTTGGTTATCCATTTTAAATATAGCAGTGTGTACACATCCATCCCAAACTCCCTAACTACCCCTTCCCTCCATCCTTCCCCACTCTGGCAACCATAAATTCCTTCTCTTAGTTTGTAAGTCTGTTTCTATTTTGTAAATAAGTTCATTTGTATCATGTCTTTTTAGAGTCTGCATATAACATTGTATTAACAATGTTTCTGCTTCTCTGATTTGTGTGTCAGTCACTCAGTCATGTCCCACTCTCTGATGCCATGGACTGTAGCCCACCAGGCTGCTCTGTCCATGGAATTCTCCAGGCAAGAATACTCTGATTTACTTCACTCAGTATCAGGCATGGTGACCTTTAAGGCCATTGGTAGATTATGTTGCCATCATCTCTTTTCCCTCACATTTTCCTCTCTAGCAGGACATTAGAGATGATTGGGAAAAAGAACACTTCACTTTATCTGTTCATTCTGTTTGCTAGGGTGCCAATTTTGAAGGATGGCTATGAGGAATTACTCTTGGGGGAGGAATTTTTTAGATAACAACTTTATGACTCTTCAGTAATTTAGAAAGCCTAGTTCACAAGAATTTTGTAAAATTCCATCATTTTCTCATTGTACTTCACTCTGGTCTCCAGACGTAGAAAACATGATAGAAAAAAGGAAAACTGATGTTATATCCTCACTGCTCTGTCCTTCCTGGCTTTTTTTTTTTTTGTAGAAGCCTCTTAACTTCATGTGTTAAGTGATCAGTTTACACTGGCAACAGTTGGCTGGCTAGTCCAGCTGAACTGTGTTGTGTGACTTTCAGCCACCAGGTGTCAAGTTTTGGATGCAAACACAACAAAAGATCTTCTGGATCAAACTGTACAGATTTTGCTATATGTTACCACTCTTTCATTTATACATTTGATTTCAACATTTGTATTAAAAACTCAGCTTAGTATAAAGGCTGCTTACTCTATACCTTGTTTATTTTCAGCAATTTCATTGATTTTTCATTTAAGGCTTTTTGGATGAAGACTTTCAGAAAGCTTGTGAAATCGCTCAGTTGTGTCTGACTCTTTGCAACCCCATGCACTGTAGCCTACCAGGTTCCTCCATCCATGGGATTTTCCAGACAAGAGTACTGGAGTGGGTTGCCATTTCCTTCTCCAGGGGATCTTCCTGACCCAGGGATCAAATCTGGGTCTCCCACATTGTAGGCAGACCCTTTACCGTCTGAGCCACCAGGGAAGGTTGCACTTTGTAATTCAAGAGTTAAACATATGATTGTTGGCCACACAGTCCAAAGAGGTAAGCAGGCTTAAAGGTCATATAATGTCACAGAAAATATGTTTGAATGACATGAAAAGTTTTAATTCCTAAGAAACTGTTGAAAGAGAAAAAAACTATTTAGGGATTCTGGTCGTTGGAACAGGAGGCTAGAGTTGTTCTCAAAATTTTAACAGTGATGACTTCAGAAAACTAGCAAAAGGTCATTAATAAAACAGCTTGGATAATATAATGGTCAATAAGGATAATGCAGAGCCAAAATATTTTGATTTTATAATCTCTGGATTATATATATATTTACACACACACACACACATGTATATTTCTTGCCTGAAAAATCCCATGGACAGAGGAGCCTGGTAGGCTACAGTCCAAAGGTTCTCAAAGAACGGACATGACTGAGCAACTAAGCATTCTCTAAAATGGAATACTTAAAACAATTTTTTAGAGAGGCAAGTTCTCAATTTGTTATACACTGAAATACATAATAATTTCCAATGACCTCTTTTAATGGAAGTTTTAAGATTTTCCCTTGTGCTTCTGGTGACTTTTATGACACTACCATTTTCTTGTTTCTGCTCTTAAGACACCACTAATACACCCTAAAAATATTTTCAAATGCCAAAAGTAAAGAAGAGAAAGAATTTGAGAGAAGAGCAGCATTACTTCAAGGGATGAGAGAAATACATGAAAGTGACAAGTCAGTCACTCTGGCTACAGGAGAAACCAGTGGACTAGAGAGGACAAAGCATTGCTTTGCCAAGCCAGAAACTAGCAATAGTTTTCTGTTCAAAACAATTTTGATTAGACAAAGGGCATCTAGAAAATGTAGATGGCTGATCCAAAATAATGTAATGTGGAACAGAAATTTTAAAATAGAAACAGCTTTCCAATCTAAAATGAATGTTATAAGACTCAAAAATTTAGGCAATTGCTAAGTTGTCATATTTAGTTATATTAACATCTTATAATTAGCATGACTAATAAATAAGAGAGGTAACTAATATCTGGAACAAAATGGAGTATGTATATATTCCAAGAAAAGGATTTTGTATCTGAAGTGCTTCTCCAACTTTAGTGTGGGTAAAAGTAGTTGAGATGCTTGTCAAATGTTGACTTCCAGGCCTCTATCCCAGAAAGTCTGGTTTAGCAGTTCTAGGATATAGCTTCTTGGTGGTGATAAGTGGTGGCCAAATCTCTGTGGCCCCAGGGACTGTAACCCACCAGGCTCCTCTGTCTATGTAATTTTCCAGGCAATAATACTGGAGTGGGTTGTCATTTCCTCCTCCAGAGGATCTTCCTGACCCAGAGACTGAACCTGCACTTTTGTGTCTCCTGCATTGGCAGGCGGATTCTTTACCACTGTGCCACTTGGGAAGCCCAGGCTTTATTAACATTTGGAGTGGGATCATTTTCTTGTTGCGGTGGATTGGCCTGTGCATTGCAGGGTGTTGAGCAGCATTCTGAGTCTGTTAGATATCAGCAACACCTCTCTCCAGTCCCGTTTCCAGACACTGCCAAATGTCCCCTGGGGGCAAAAAAAACAAATCACTCCAGGCCTTTGAGAATCACTTGTTTAGGGTAAAGCTTGGGAACCTGTATTTCTAATAAAACATCCAGGTTATTTTGATAAATGTGGTGCGTGTGGACCAAATCTGGAGAAACGCTGAACTGGAGTGGTATGAGTTGAATTATGTCCCCTCCAAAATTTGTGTTAAAGTCCTAAACCTCACTATCTCAAAGTATGATCTTATTGGGAAATGGTGACTTAGTTAAGATGAGGCCATACTGGGTTAGGGTGGGCCTTAATCCTTATAAAAAGAGGACATTTGGACACAGAGACAGGCACATGGGGGAAAGGTCATGCAAAGACTGGAGCTCTTTTGCCACAAATCAAGGAATTACCAGAAGCCAGGAGAAGGGCTTGGAACAGATCCTTCTCAGGTGCCTACAGAGGAACCAGGACCCTACAAATACTGTGACTTTAGAAGTACAGACTGTGAGACAATACATTTCTGTTGCTTAAGCATTCAGCTTGTGGTACTTTGTTATAGAAGCCCTAGCAAACTAATACATAAGGAACAAAACACAACCATAACATTTAAAGCAGGATCAGAGAGGAAAATAGAAAGATTGCAGGTAGGCACCAATTCCTAATTTTTCATTCTCAGTGCATGACATAAAATAGAAGTCAATAGTTTTCCTTTGTATTAAACACTGTTAAAATATATCTTGTGTAATTAAAATATTGAGTGAAATCTTATAATTGGTTACTTTACCAGGCTGAAATTGCCCAAGGGGTTCCACTGTTAAATTTTCATCTGGATTATACAGTAATTGGATAGATAGGTTTAAAATCTGGAGTTGCCTGGAGGACAAATGGAATGCATAAATTATGTCATTATTCACACAGAAGGTACTACACAAACGTGAAATTCCACATGAGGCAAAAACACATTGACTGATCACACTGTAGCTTCAAGAAAGTGTTGACTGTTTCAGGTCACAAAGGCACTGTTCAGAGTACAGCAAGATGGACCGTGTGTACAGCAGGCCACAGAGTCATGTGCCTACCTGATGTGGGCAGTTCATACTCTCGGGAAGGATGAAGTCTGTGGTATTAAAAGAATGTAAAAGGTATGTACTCTGTTTCATTCGCGATAAAAGTGAACACTGCTGTCAAGTATTATCTGAAGACAAAAACAAGAGCCCAGTGGCAAATGTCAGTCTTTTTCTCCTCTAGAAACATATAAGAACCATACTAATAGATATTTTAGGTCCTCGTTTCCACCCACAACTGAATTGGAAACAAAAGTCTCCTTGCTTCAATATTTTAGAGTAAAAGTTGTAAAGCTTCTATTGCAGATGAAGAGCCCCCACATTTTTTTGCTCCCATAATTGTACATGAAATAGTTAATGATAAAGAGTAGTAGGAAGTGATGACTGATGACGAAGAGCTCCTAGAAATATCCTCTAATTAAGCTCAGGGATCAGATACAAACAAGGCGAGGCCTAGATGGCTTAAGCGCCCTCGCCAAATCAGGATAAGCTAACACGACGTTAACCTGGAAGCCTTTGCCAAACTCTTAAACATGTTTACCTCACAAAATCCCCTCACCTTCAATCTAGGAAACTTTCCAGTGTGCCCTTGAGAGTCACATGAAGTTGCTGTCAAGCGTCTCCCTTCCCCTTAACAGGTTCGCCTTCTGGGGGCAAGACGGGGCGGTGGAAATTAAGGTTGCTATCTGTTCTCAAGGTTATTCTCTTTCTCCAAGAGGGCAAGTCCAGCAAAGAACTGACTCAGTGTCTCTGAGAGGAGAGCTGTACTCAGACAAAAAAAGATCTCGGGGACGAAAAGCAGATGTAAACAGATTTTCACAGCAACGCTGATACAATACTATGTCTTCTCTGACCTCTCCAACGGTTTTCTCAAAAGTGACTGAATCCTCTCGCCCCTCTTTGTCAGCGAGCCTCTGTTGTTCCTCACAATCACTACGCTCTCTACCCGCACACCACCACCGACAAAGGTGACGGCAGACTCTTAGGTCCATTGCGGCCAGCTCCGGTCTAGGGCGGTTGCCTACAGGGACATTTGACGCCGAAAAAACCTAATCTCCTACGTCTGATCTGTCAAGTATTGTGCCTCCGGGGACAGCAGAACAGGTGAGGACGGCTGGAGGGAGCCAGTTCCCGTACAGTCCGAAAGGGCGAAAAGAGGGTGCGTGCGTGAGGGAACGGAGGGCCGACGGCGCGATAAGGGAGGCGGCGCGGCCGCAGCACCCCCCTCTCTCAGGGATCACCTTGCGCTGACCTAGTTGAGCTGCGCAGGACGGAACCGCACAGGGCTGGGGAGAAGGGCGGGGCGGCGCGGGCGGAGCCAGCGGTGGGCGGGGCCGCGAGGGCGATATTGCTGCGCTCGCCGGTCATTTGCCGGCTCTCCAGCCGGAAGCGTCGGGGAGGCGTTGGCGGCTGCGGAGACCGAGGCTAGGGCGGCGCACGTGGTGACGTGCGAGGGGGTGCGGCGCGCGCGGGCCGCCGCGGCGGCAGTGTCTCCGGGACGCGCGTGGAGGGCGGTCGCTCGGGGCCGCTGTGCAGTTTTGCCGCTTGCGGTTCGAGCGCGGCTGTGCCAGCGAGCCAGCGAGCAAGCAAGCGGGTCTCGGCGAATTCCCGGTGCGCTCCCGCCTCATAGACTCGGCGGGGCTGTGCGCTCGTCCCCTCCTCGCTCGGTCGCTCCCCGCTTCGCGGCCTCGAGGCGCTTTCGGTTGGGCCGATTCCCGCCCGCTTCCTCCTGCTCCCCGTTGAAGCTCCAGAGATGAGTTTTTTCATCTCTTCAGAGATGAACCAGGTAATCTGTGCTGGTCCCACTGACGAGGCGGGGGAGGAAGGGCAGCGTGCAGCCAGACTCCGAGCTGGCGGATGGAGCGGGCGGCTGGGGTTTTAGGGTGGGAGGCGGGGAGCGGTTCGGGGCCCCAGGCGGGCTGGACTCGGCAAGACGCCGCAGCCGCTGCTTTCTGTGGACGAGGAGCCGGCGCCGCGCGGACCCCGCGCTCCCGGCGCTGCCGTGGTTGCCCGGTCGCGTCAGCGGCCAAAGGCGGGTGACGGGCCGCCTCGGAGAGCGCTGCGGCCGAGGAAGCAGGGCTAGAGGGACGAGAAGTTTTGGGTTGAGGAGGTCCTCAGGGGGCCTGGGTCAAGACCTTCCGGAAGAAGGGCGCGGGAATCTCCGTTTGTGTTGTCAGGAACCCCGCCTAGTGTGTGTGGGGGTGTCTGCCCGGGGTCTGGGTTCTCTCCCGTGCGCCCTCGCAGGACCCGGCGACTGTGGGCGGGGAGCCGGCCCAGGGCCCCGTCTGTGCTCCCGGGTCTGGGGTAGGGTGGCACCGCGCTCCCGATCGCCGTGGGCCGCGGGGTCCTTTGTTCCCGCTCCACGTTGCCCGCTTTTCTTGCCAAGCGCGGGGAGAAGGGGGCGGGAGGAGGGAGGGAGCTGCTGCCCTGACGTGTCGGCGCTGAATGACTGCGGGCCGGGCCAATCCCGGGCGGGGGTGTGCAGAAGCTGGGCGCCTTGCCTCTCGGCCTTCGGAGTGTGCTCCGGCCCGGCCGCGCGGGGATGAAGGCCTGGGACTGCAGGGATCTCCAGACAGTCACTCTGGGGCCCTCGCCGCTTTGTTTCCCATCCCCGCCGCACCGCCCCCCCCCCGCCCCCCCCAAAAAAATCAGCTCAGAGAGGTTTGTTCTTTTTCCGTCGTTCTGCGCGTTTTGCGTAGCGACTCTGGTTGTAAGCTCATGATGGTAAGAAGGTATCAGGCAGTAGGATCAGATTGAGGGTTAGCCCTAGGGAAACTTGAACCACAAATACTTGAGAAATTTTACTTTTCCCCCAATACAAAGTAGATCTATTGTTTGAGGCCGCTGCCGTTTCAAAAACTAGTAAGTAGAAATCGGAGGCCTATTAAAGGATTTATTTTGTTACCCAGTATCTGTTGTCAGTGATGGAGGGCTGGAACATCCTGGCATCAAGCTGTTCTTTGAGGACTACGTGTGTGGTGACCTTCTGTCCACTAGTAAATAACAACTCTGTGAGCGTGGTACTACTCTAAACAGTTTAAGGGTAGCAGGGACTAAACTGAGACAATATTTTCTTTCAATTATTCTAGCACTGGTGGTTAAGGAAAAGAAAATATTGATGAATAGCTTCAGGCATAATCATGCTGAAACTTCTGAAAGGTGCGGAAGGAGCAGTCGTTATTTGTGTATCAGAAGGTGAGGCGTACACTATTTAGAATAGGGTTGAGAATACCATAATTCAATACCAGCTGGCAGGCTACTTGTCAGATGTCTGTAATTTGTAGTGAGAGAGAAAACTGAACTAGCATCACTGACCTAAAAGAGACCCAGAATGATTTTCCTAATATTTGAAATCTGTCATTAATACATATTAATTTCTTAATTTATCTTAACTTGTAGTTCTGTTTTTCCACCTCTTGCCCTCAAAACAGCGTTCCAGGCTTTGGTTTTAAATTAGTGTCTTTTTGCTACTTACTTTGGAGTGGGGTTTTGTTTTTCTTGCTTGAAGAATGTTTTAGGTGGCAGTTGAATATGTTTTGCAAATAAGTGTTTTGGTTTTGTATTGTAAAATGTTTTTCTGTTGGGGAACTGTCTTAATCGTTGACGTTAGACGAAGTACCCCTAAAAACCACTTCATTGACTTTTCAATGTTATGGTTGTATACTCAAATCTACAAGAAGGTTGGGAATCCCCATCCCTTGTGCTTGGGAGTGTAAATGGAAAAATTAACGAATAAGGGAGTGATTGCTGTTTTCTGTCAGAACCACAGAAAATACATTCTTATATTCACTGGTGAACTTTAATTTGTTGTTGCTCTTGAGTCGCTAAGTCTTGTCTGACTCCGACCCCACGGACTGCAGCACGCCAGGCTTCCCCATCCTTCACTATCTCCTGGAGTTTGCTCAGACTCATGTCCGTTGAGTCAGTGACACTATCGAACCATCTCATCCTCTGCCACCTTCAAGTAGAAATTTTAATTACCACCTTGTAAATGATTTCGAAACCTACACCTCACTATCCTTAACACTTTTGACAGCAACCTGGATGCCCAACAGGTACATCAGCCATATAAATATCCCAAAGCAAATTTCCTCTTTTCCTTCCCAACTTTAAGCATGCAGTAAACTAAAAATAACTATTTTGCTTTTTGAGTTCTAATTTTGATATTGATTTTTATAATGATGCCAGATATCTTCTATAAAATATCATTGTTGCCTTAGTTAGGATAAGCAAGGATATAATAATTTCCCATGTTTTACCCATTCCTCTAGACCACCTCCACGTTTCTGCTAGTGTCTTGTGCCTCTGTGCTAAAAATTCTGCTCTGTTTAAATCATCTTAATGTTGATCTCTTACTTCCTCTCCTACTATTTACCATATACATCCTGCAAACCGCAGTCTGTTGAAACAAATTGTTGCAGTTTCTGGAATATGTGTGCTTTAGTACCTTTTCCCCCTTTTGTGTGAACTGTTTTCACTGCTTAGTTTGTCTGTCTTTCTGATTGGTCTGTGGAGTGTGCGAGGCTGGGGAATGGAGTTAACTTTGTTGTGTTATGAGCATCGCATTCCAAATTGTGTTTGCCATCTGTTTGGAGCTATAAGTGTGTGTGGGATGTAAGAACTGCAGAACAATGAGGTTAATGGCATGGAGTGGGTGAGTGAGTTTGGTGAGTTTTGGTGTATATAGATGGATCATTTCAGATATTGGGAATCTATAACTTCTAGTTTTAAAAAGATTTGTAGATTTTCTTTGTATTCGAAAGTCTGTTCATTAAAAATGGAGTTACTTGCTATTTTCTAAGTTGGCTACCCTCAAAAGATTGCCTTGAAGCTTAAATAATGCTTGTAATTTGCCTTGAGGTTTTTTTAGGATGCTTTAAAAGTTTGATGATAACATTTTATCTTACTCTTATTGAAAGCCCAAGAATTTTGAGGGAGATCTATGGCTTTTTTTTTTTTTTTTTAAACATCTCTTTGATAAGACTTACTGAATTGTATTTGGGTTAAGCTAATCTTTGGGGGAGCTGTGGTAACAGGTGAACTCCTGGGTTTTACTAAAGCAGTTTATTTATTTATGAGTTGTCTGTCTCTCTTTCCTTGCACTGACCAAATTAAGAAACTGAAGTGTATTTACCAGAATATATTGTACTTGACTTCAGTTTTCATTTTAAAAGTGGATTTGTCAAATGTATTTTTTAAATATCAAATAAAATTCTAAATTTTATACTTTGCTACAAGCCTGGGATGTTGGGACTTTTGCCTTGGCTTTTCAAATATATAAAAAATTCTCCCCACATATTTATTCCATCGAGTTTCATAGACCAGATGAAGATCTATTAATTTTTGGAAAGGCTTAAAACTTAATTTGCCCATGCTGACTTCAGTGAGAATGAATGTGAACTTTGAAAGACATGGTTTTGCGGGTAGAAGTTGATGTGACCTCCTCCAGTTTGGGGGTGGGTGAGAGAAGGGGCACACAGTAAGTGAGGGCAAAGTAAGTTTGTTGCATTAATTTAAATGTCAAGTGAACTTGAGTTAGCTTTTGAAATCAAGTAGGGTTGTACTAATCAGCAGACGTCAAAGAGATGAAGTTCATATTAAGACCTTGCTTTACTAGAAAATCACCTAGTACTACCCTGGTGGTTCAGATGGTAAAGAACCCGCATGCAATGTGGGAGACCTGGGTTTGATCCCTGGGTTGGAAAGATCTCCCGGAGGAGGGAATAGCAACCTACTCCAGTATTCTTGCCTGGAAAACCCTCTGGACAGAAGAACCTGGCGGGCTACAGTCCATGGGGTTGCAAAGAGTCGGACACAACTGAGCGACTAAATACACAGTAATGTAGTAGCACTCTGTTGCAAAACTAATAACATTGTACAAATGTGTATGGCAAGAGTTGCTCCAGATTTTCTCCAGTGAAGTGAAAGTTGCTCAGTCGTGTCCGACTCTTTGCGACCCTAGAGACTTGGCCATGGAACTCTCTAGGCCAGAATACTGGAGTGGGTAGCCTTTCCTTTCTCCAGGGGATCTTCCCAACCCAGGAATTGAACCGGATCTCCTGCGTTGCAGGCGGATTCTTTACCAACTGAGCTATTTTCTCCCAAAGGACTAAAGTGATTTTTAACCATCTGGGTTTTTGTTGTTGTTTTCCAAGATAAATTTTAGGTAGAACTTTGACATTATCAAATATACCCTCAGAGATCCTGCGAGTGTGATTCCACAGCACTGTGATAAAGTAGTAGTCATCTGAATTTTTTGGTTTCTCAGTGCATATAAAAGTTATGTGTACATGATACTTGAGTCTGTTAAGTGTCCAAAGCATTATCTTTAAAAACAACTTATATACCTTAATTTAAAAATACGTCATTGCTGAAAAATGCTGACCATCATCTGACAATGCAGGGTTGCCACAGACCTTCAATTTGGGGGCAGGGTGGGGGGAAGCAGTGTTTGTCAAGTACAGTACTTTGGTGGTTTAAGTCACTCAGTTGTGTCTGACTCTTTGCAACCCCATGCACTGTAGCCCACCAGGCTTTTCTGTCCATGGGATTCTCCAGGCAAGAATACTGAAGTGGGTTGCCATGCCTGCCTCCAGAAGATCTTCCCAACCCAGGAATCGAACCCCGGTCTCCTGCATTATAGGCAGATTCTTCACCATCTGAGCTACAAGGAAGCCCAAAATACAGTACAGTGAAGTGCAGTAAAGCAAGATATGTTTGTGTATAGATGCCATTTTTTTAAATTCTTGATTAAATCAAGGCTAGTTTACAAAGAAATACTGAATAAAACCGGTCAAGGCTTAAAATATTTAAAATCTCCATTTGTGTTTTGTTTCTCAGAGGGCATACACTTAAATCATTTCTAACATAACTTGCATAGAAAGGTTCCTCCCTTTCACCCTTGCGTAGATTTTCCTAACGGGCTAGGTCTTGGCTGAAAATATTTAAGGTTTCTTTTAGATAGTGTGTTCTCTGTACACAGAATTAAGAAGAGCTGAATTAACTAATCTAGATGCAAGTGAACAGCAGAGGAAATCAGTATTACACCATGGTATGAAATAGTTTCATTGCAGGTATAAGCATTGACAACAGTCCCAACTGGAGTCCGAATACTCAGGTTTCTTTGATATAAAACCTAAGCTATGGAGAAACCAGTGGAGGCATACAGGATTCAGGTTGTGCAGCTGTTGAACTTAATATGGTAATTTGTTGAAATAGAACTGGATTAGTCTTTAAGTGGGTTCTGGGGTAAGAGACCATTCATGTTAACATAATCGTTAGAGTTGTGGGCTTGATTGATGTATCCAAGTAATTTTAAGATTTCCATTTTTAAAAGTATGCACATCTTTCAAATAATTTCTTATTTAGTTCTGATTTGTAGAATTAGACACTGGTTTAATAACAGTTCAGGTAATTAAAAAATAAGAACCAGCTGACTTTGACACTTTAGTTAATGATGTGAAAATAAGGGGGAAAGAGAAGGTAGGAGGACTGAATGTGATTTCCTTGAAGATTTGATTTGAACTATAACTTTCTGTTGGTAGTTTATTACTATATATGAGGAAAAAATGATCATATAAAGCACAGACATTAATATTTTCCTTTTTGTTTATTTAGTTTGTTTCAACAAATTACTTATCTTTATATTCAGGTTTCTAGGCTACTTGTTTTGGGGTGGGGGCGGTGGGAAGGATACAAAGATAAACAAGACATAGGCTCTGCTTTCAAGGGACCTTGAATCATGGAAGATAAGCAGGTACACAACCCAGAATAGACCAGCTGGAAGATCACACAAACACACTTTCAGAGAGGGTGCAGTATGTGGAGGATGAAGAGAAACTACATTCTCAGCTGGAGGGATTTGGTGGGGACTCTATGAAGGTAAGATGTCATCTGCAGAGGCTGTGTTAAGGGGTTCCAAGAAAACAAAACTTGAACAAAGGTACAGAGATGAGGAAGTATGCAGATCATATTTGGGAAACAGTGTATCTGGTTTGACTGTAACATTGTATACATATTTGGAAATACTGAAGGTTGCTGCTGGCTGGTAAAAGCAGACAGATCACATGTTTGTGTATTAATTAGAATCTCACAGTAACGAATATTAGAATAAACCAATATTTACATTTGTTCTCGTATATCTCACTTAAATGATAAGTTACTAGCGCCTGCCTTCTGGGGAGAGGTTTTTTTTTTTTTTTCAATCATCTGAGTGGTTGCAAGTTAAATGAAAATATTTATGTATAGTTACATTTGTATTATTTTCTGTATTGTGCCATTTACCTTGAAATGTCTTTAAGATCAGGACTTAGCATGATCTACCTAGATCAATGACATTCTTTGGTCATTCTGAATATCCAAAAATTTTCATTATTACAGATTATGATGCATGATTATCACAGAAGAAATTCGTGTCTATAGCTTTAAAGGACTTGATTACATCATTTTCAAGCCTGATAGTTTTGGAATCACCATTAGAGCTTAAGACTCCTCTGCCTTCACTTCAACCACCTGTCTTCATACCTCGCCGAAGTGCTGAGTTTCCTTTGTCCTTGGATTATTTAAAGCGTCCCAGAAATACAGTTCTCACCAGTGTAGCAGGTAAGTGAATATTCAGTGGTCAGTGCACACATTCTTTTTCCCTAAAGACTGTGCCAAGTACACCAGCATCCTTTCATGATTTTTTTAAAAGGTGGAGAAGTCAATATTATTTGTAGAAAAAAATTTTTTTCCTGTTGTTTTCTTTTCTGTAAACTGTTTTGAATTTAAATAAATCACTTACTTCAAACCAAAACCTTCTTTTACCACTTTTCAATGATGTATTTTGTGTAGCCGTTAGTCCGTTTGTTCACAGGAAAAAGTGAAATGGAAAATTTTTTAAAGAACATACATTTCTAACATGTATTGTTATGGGACAAGCAGTTTAGAATAATTGAAGCTTGCAAAGGGAACAGAATTTTTTGAACTATTCTTACTGGCGTGTAGTCAGTTTACAGTGTTGTGTTAGTCTCAGGTGCACAGCAACGTGAGTCGGTTATACATAGGCATGTATTTTCTTTTTTAGATTCTTTTCTCCTATAGGTTATCATAGAATATTGAGTAGAGCAAAAGGAACACAATTAAGTTAGTCTTACATCAGTTTTTCTCGTTTGTGAGTAGAGGAGTGACTATAGCCCCAATCCAAAGAATCTGTATGTAGTGACCACCTCACATCCTTCCAGACTCTTCAGTTGGCTGTTGTGTGGATTTGGGGAGGGCTGGGTTTCCATTTTCTTCCCCTTCAGTGTGTGTACTGATAGAAACCTGGCCAAAATTTCTAGGATATCATACCACTACTGTACAAATTCCTAAAAAGACTTAGGACCAAAGTATAGGGGTACAAAGGCTTGGACATTCAGTGCCAGTGTTGTTTTAGCAATGTTCTTGTGTGATAAAATTTTTATGTATTGTTGATAAGATGGAGATTGAAAATTAAAGATACTGTATTACTTTTCAAAATGTTATAAAAATCACCATTTATAAGTAAAAATAACTTGGCTTTATTTCTGCCCTTTAGCCAAATTTAAAAGGAAAAATGATTCCCAATGGATATTTGATGTTTGAAGATGAAAATTTCATTGAATCTTCTGTTGCCAAACTGAATGCCCTGAGGAAGAGTGGGCAGTTCTGTGATGTTCGGCTTCAGGTATTCAGAACGTGACTGGGAGCTTGCACATCTGATCTTTCATACTGAGAACCGTGTGTCCTGGACTGGCTTATTTTCTTTCTCATAAGAGGCATTTAATGAAATAAATTTAAGAGACAATGATTTACCTAGAAACATAAGATGGAGGATACGATGTAGTGATTAGCTCGAGAAATGCGTAGTCCACAGTGCTTCTAATTGTGATGCCTGATGTTGCAGGTCTGTGGCCATGAGATGCTAGCACACAGAGCAGTCCTGGCCTGCTGCAGCCCCTATTTATTTGAAATCTTTAATAGTGACAGTGATCCTCACCGAGTTTCTCATGTTAAGTTTGATGATCTCAATCCGGAAGCTGTTGAAGTCTTGTTGAATTATGCCTACACTGCTCAGTAAGTTCTCTGAAGTACATCATATAACTAGGAAATGAAATTCCAAGTCCCTCTAAATTTATTTAAGAATCTGTGTTTTAAGGCCATGGTATGGTACATGATACAGAACCTTTTTTTCCCAATAGGTTGAAAGCTGATAAGGAATTAGTCAAAGATGTTTATTCTGCAGCAAAAAAGCTGAAAATGGACCGTGTAAAGCAGGTAGAGTAATAGAAGTAATATACAAGGAGTAATGTTACTAGGGGGTCTTCCTTTATATAATTAATTTGTATAATTTGTCATAAGATATCTGTTGGTCTCACGAACTTGAAAATGTCCCCTTTTCCTCCCTAGAGATGTGAGTAAGTATATAATTTTAACAGTTTAGCTATAGTAACGGTCACACTTCCTCTTACATAATTCAAGCTACAGTCTTGCTCTTTCAATAGCCTTCTCTGGTGGGGTATCCATGTCAGTCTCTGATAACGTGAATTAAAACAGTCTTGATTGTTCTCAGTTAATCATATAACTCATACCCTTAATTCTTGATTCTTCTACATTTCTGTTCTTCGTTAGAAGTTTTCTTTCTAGAATTTAATGCCATCAAGAAGTGACATTAATAATTTATAGAAGAAAAAAAGCTTTTAATCCTGTAATGTAGGGGGGTCAGTAAACTGCAAGCCTTAGGCCAGCTGCCTGGTTTCATAAAGTTTTATTGTACCGTTGCTCTCATGTGCAGGTGGTCTATGGCTACTTTCTACCTGCAGTGACAGAGTTGAGCAGTTGTGAGAAAGTATGGCCCACAAGCCTAAGCTGCTTACCATTTGGCCCCTTAGGAAGAAGTTTTCCTGTTCCCCTCATGTCACTCTGCTTAAAAACCCTTCTGTGCTTATAGCACGTGTCCTTCAGGTTAGCATTCCAGGCTCTCCTTAATTTAATTGCTATTCCTCCAAAATATTTCCTGATTTTCTTATCTTTAGTTCTTGCCAAACTAAATTGTTGCAGCATCTTGCCTAGTACCTATCTGCATTCAACATCATCTCCCCTCTAGAGGCCAGTTCAGATAATTGCCTTTATGAAGCCTTGTCTGTCATTCTAGTGGGAGATACTTATCTGAACATTTCATGTACATTTTCATAGCATTTCAATTTGTTGCATTTTAAACAACTTATGTATTTGTATGTTCTTCTTTGATGTTATTATTTGTATGCATGTATCCCTGGTAGCTCAGACGGTAGAAAATACGCCTGCAATGTGGGAGACCTGGGTTCGATCCCTGGGTTGGGAAGATCTCTTGGAGAAGGGAACAGCTACCCACTCCAGTTTTCTGGTCTGAAGAATTCCATGGACAGAGAATCCTGGCAGGCTACAGTTCATGGGGTTGCTAAGAGTCAGACATGACTGACTGACTTTCACTTCACCTCATTCTTCCTACAGTTTAACTTGTTCTATTAAGGCAGTGAATTTTTTTGATTAATTTTTATATTGTCGCATAGTACTTACATGGAATATTAAATATTTGTTAAATAAAGTGTGTGTAAATGTTGACACTTGTGTATTTTTCCCCAAAGGTTTGTGGTGATTATTTACTATCTAGAATGGATGTTACCAGCTGCATCTCTTACCGAAATTTTGCGAGTTGTATGGGAGACTCACGTTTGTTGAATAAGGTTGATGCTTACATTCAGGAACATTTGTTACAAATTTCAGAAGAGGAAGAGTTTCTTAAACTTCCACGGCTAAAGGTAAAATCTATAAAGATTAAAGATGTAAAGGTAAATCTATAAAGAGATATATACTATTTAGTTCCAAGAACATAATCTTTGTTCATGTTTCAAGCAAGTGAGTAATGATTATCAAAATGACGGTCCATTGAAGTAACGTTATTTTTATCAGTGTAATGGTTTCCTCCCTACTAGTTTGTTTACTTTTCTTTTTTGGCTACTGGTTTCCTTATAAATTAGAATAAATGTACGGAGCATGTACATGTATGAAGCATGTAGAATAAATGTAATTGGGCATCTATGACAGCTTTGTTATGCAATAGAGAATTAAGAGGCTCAACACTGATCCATGTGTCTTTGTTTTTTCCCCCACTCTAGCTGGAGGTAATGCTTGAAGATAATGTTTGCTTGCCCAGTAATGGCAAACTGTACACAAAGGTAATCAACTGGGTGCAGCGTAGCATCTGGGAGAATGGAGACAGTCTGGAAGAGCTGATGGAAGAGGTTAGTTTTAAAGTAAATGGGACTCAACAGTTATTAAAAATGATTTTGCTATAACATGAAGGATTCCCTTTCACTTTTATTTTATAACAATGACCCTAAAGAATTTAAATTTTGCTATAGGTACCCCTAAGCTGAGAAACAGGGGGGGTGTCCAGGTGAGCTGAATGAACTGTTCAGTTTGGTCTTCTGCTTTTCTTTTTTTGTTTCTTTGCTTATTATGTGCTGTTAACTTTCTTTAAAGTAGCATGTAATTTGCTTTAGACATGGGAGGTGGTACTGAAATTTTCTGTAGATTCTGAATTTTTCTTCACAGGTTTTTGCTTTAAAATTGACAAGTAGGTAAAAGCTTCTAATGGTTGTTCCTCCCCATTGATTTATCTCCCCATAGGTTTATTAACAAAACTAGGATACCCAAGACTGAAGAAACAAGAAGAATCCTCAAGTGTATTGACACGTAAAGAAGCAGCAGTCCTGCCCCAGTTCTCCTAAGAAAAATCCGCTGTGGGCAGAGAACGATGATGATTTAATGGTGTTTACTCCTTTACAGGATTCTTATCTTTAAAGCTTTGTGTCTTTCAATGGTGTTGTTCATACAGAGTCACTCGCTTAACTTGGGCTACTTTTTAAAAAATATACAAGGAAAAATCGACGGAGAAATGATGGAATTAAACATGCAGGTGAAACAATGGAGTTGACCTTGAGTTTATCCCTCCACTTAAGCCTTTCAGATACACGAAAGGCTTATTACCAAACCGGTTAGGCCTTTAGAAACCCAGTTATCATTATACTCTAAAAAGGCGAAGAGGTGATCTTTAAATTCTATCTGGTTTCCCACTTGAAAATCAGATGCATTAGCCATGTGTTTGCATCTGTTAAGGGAGGTAGCTGTGCAGGTTGTTTGAACTTTTGCATTTGTTTTTTTTTTTATCTCTTTTTTTTTTGACATTGCCTGCAGGACAGAAATATGTTTATACATATTAGACCACTTGTCTTCGAAGGTGTAAACCATATTCAGTATATTATTGTAAATATGTACATTCTTTAAGAGTATATATATATATATTGTACTGGTCCCTTTTTTTTTCTTAATGCTGTATCATGGAAGCTATGAAAAAAATGGAAGATTTCTTTCAAGCCAACCATCTTTCAAGCCAGCCAAGCCAAGGACTCTTCAGCCAGTATTAGAAGATTCTGTATCTTTTTTTTTTTTTTTAATTTTTACCACCATGACATGTTTTCTTTACTTTGGGGATCCTGCCAGAGTAAGATGTCAAGAATTCAAGAAGCACACTGGAGGTTACCGTGAGGCGTTGGTGTGATCTGCATACTAGTGGAGTAGCCATGGAGACAGTAGCCACATGGGTGTTCTGTTGCTGTTTTGCAGGTTCAAACCTTGTACTACTCAGCTGATCACAAGCTGCTTGATGGGAACCTACTAGATGGACAGGCTGAGGTGTTTGGCAGTGATGATGACCACATTCAGTTTGTGCAGGTACACAATGCACATCTGAGGTAACCTCAGGTTAAAGTTTGATTAGAGCATTTTATAGTATACTGAAATTTTCCTTTAATAAAGGAAAGTGAAAGAACTTCATTGTTATAACTGGACAGAAACATTTGTGGGAGAAAAACCAGCCTATCTTTCTTAGCATTACCACTACTTTTGCCACATAAAAAGAAATTAACACAGCAAACTAGGAAACCCCATTTAAATTTTTTTTTTTTGTCTCAATCAAATAGGATTTGCAAATAGTAAGAAAAGGGGCCAATAAGATGAAGCAACATAGAAATTCTTTGGTTTTTTGGTTGGACTATAAAGGATAGTTGTCAGAGGAATGATTGTTAAACCTAAGTTTTATAAATCCAGGTATAAACTTTTTTCGTTTATGGGTAAATAACATAGAGAAAAGTGTACAGATCATAAGTGTCACGTGGTGAATGCCTTGGCTTAAAAACTTCTTCTTGGGTGAAGAAGAGATTTCAAGCATTCTGTAAGCCTTCCTCTTGCCCCCCTCCCAGTCACTGCCCTACACTGCCCCAAGGGCAGCCATCATCTGAACTTCTGACACAGTACCTTAGTTTGCCCATGTTTGAAGCTTATGTAAATGGCTATACAGTATGTATGGTTTTTGTTTGGCCTTTAGCTCAGCATTGTATTTGTGAGGGATGAACTGTAAAGTAGACTGAGTTGACCCAAATTAAAGGATGTCTCCCTTTAGTAATTAAAAGGTAAATGGTAAACTCAGAAAACAACCTATATGGTGATATTATTAGGTGCTCTGTGTCAGTATTGGCTGAACATTTTTATTTTCACAGAAGTTTTTGGGTGTAAATTTGTGCATTCTGAACATTGAGGCTATCTTTCCCCTTGTCTCCAAACATTGTAGGTTAACGTTGTTGTTTTTTTTTAAGTACTCTTTCATCAGGCAGTGGTTGAGTGCTTACTAAGTAGAAGGCCATGATGTTACATAAGAGGGCCTCCAAATGTGTAAGAGACAGTTTTCTGCTTCCAGGAGCTTACAGGAGGAGGTAAAATAGAACAGACTTACAAGCGTTACCGACCAAAGACATTCAGGGAGGGTGGAACCAAGAGAGGAAAAACCAGGGAAATTTCACAGTGGAGGCAATATTTGAGCAGTCTGAGGATATAGGAGAGTGTGCATGGCAGATAGAAGTGTGTCAGGTAGCAGCGGATACCTGGACAAGGAGAGTCTCTTGGAGTTGCAGGTCTCACAACTGGAAAAGTAGGTAAATATAGTCTGATTGGGGCTTCATACTTTATTCTACAAGTAGTGGGGGGCTTTCAAAGAATTTTAGGCAAGGGAGTAGAGTGATCTAAACAAACATTTCACAACTTTAATAATAGTGAAAAACTGGGCAACAGTCCAGCAGCAGGGGGACTGGTCAAATTATGGTTGTTTCCATACTGCCAAGACCTATAAGTTCATTAGTCATATTTTAGACCAACAGTGAACTGTTAGGTGGCATACTCTGGGTTGTGGAATTCCAGCTGGTTTGGGGAGGGGGGGTTGTTTTTTACTTACTAAAAGCATCAAATCCTTCTATTATGACGAGGTACAGAGGATAGAGGAAAGCTTGTGAGACCACTCTATAGACTATTAGAAGCAGTAGTAGTAGTTCAGGTTAAAAAAAAATGATGAGGGCTTGATTTGAGGAGAAGGGAAAAGGGTAGACGAGATGTTTCTAGTTGCAAAGGTCCTTAGTGACTATTTGGGAAAATCAAGGAAAAGAAAGAATTTGAGGGTGAGCAGGCTCCTGACAAGTGTGACTTATTCAAAGGAAGTGCCATGAATAGAGAGAATGAGGTCAGAAGGAAGAGGAGACACTAGGCTTCAGAAATAGGAAGTGAGGTCGAGAAGCAGCCATTAGCCTCAGAGTGTTGTTCAAGCTAGCTAACATAGGAGAAAAAAGTCAGAAGGACTGAATTGTTGACTTTGTTAAATCATACTCAGAGGGGATGTAAAAAGGTCAGGGGTTTCTCATCTACACTGGTTTTAGGAAGCCACTCTGTAACCTTTAGTGGTTGTAATTTCCCAAAAGTTACTGAGGTTAGGAAACCCTTATAGCTTGAGAAGTGATGGTGGCTGAAAAAGCCGCCAGGGACCACCCCTTGGGGAGGGGAGTTCAGAGGCAAAGTGTAGGCCAGAGGATGTGTTGAATGGGAAGAGTTGATATGGGAAAGTTTGAAGATAAAGGAGAGGAAAGAATTAGGTTTCAAAATGTTCTGGAAGAAATATAAAAGAGTTAATCAGCATTTCTGTATAAGGCTTGTAGTTACATAACACTAAGTAGTCATCCTTGTTACCATGCTTTTTCCTTTCACGTTGATTTTTCTCTCAAAGCCGTACATTAGAACAGTTTTCTTAACTGCAGTAAAAGCCATCATCAGCTTGTGTTACTTTGGCTTCCTTTTCCCCACAGATTGGGATAGGGTTTTATGTCCCTTGTAATTGCTATTAGCAGAGAATACAAACAGACTATCATAGTATAAAAGAGTGGCTTTATACTCAGAATTCCTAATTTTTATTTTTATTGTTTTATTGCCTTAGGCATTGTATATCTTCTCTGATTTTCAGTATTTTTGTCTATAAGATGGATAAGTGTATTGCCCTTCCTGAATTAAAAGAGATGATGTGAATAAAGTACCCAATAATACCTAGGTATATAATGTGTAAATGGAATTTGATAAAAACCATTACCATGATACATTCTCTGTCTTCTCTCAAAATAGCTTCTTATACTGCAACCACATTTGCTGAATTGCCCACACCAAACTTGATAGTTTTTTCCCAGCTTCAAGTAGCTACCAGAATCTTTTTCTCTATTGTCACATGTCCTTCTTCCACTCTAAAGAGAAATTTCCTTTAGAGATCCTACCTACCCTTGTGGCTCTGGCCCTGGGGACCAAAATAGATGAGCAAACTTGGCGAGGTATTGAAGGTGGTACCTGTTCATTCAGCAGGCACTTCCTGCCAGGGTAGTGTTGACTCTTCTGATGCCTTGTGATCATATTCCTTACGAGTATTTAGGGCTCAAGAAATTGAAAGAAAACTGTCAAAGGGAACTTGTACACGAGGGCACAGTGTAATCATAGTCATTTGGAAATTTGCAGCTTTGCCCATTTCTCCCTTTTATGTTCCTGTGTGTTCCTTTGTGAATGTTTGGTTCTGTTACTGTTACTGCTGTATTAATTTCTGAGTACATTTTTTATTTTTCTGTTTTGATGTAGTTTTACTTGTCTGGGCTTCCCAGGTAGCTCAGATGGTAAAGAATCCGCCTGTGATGTGAGAGACCTGGGTTCAAACCCTGGGTCCGAAGATCCCCTGGAGAAGGGAATGGCAACCCACTCCAGTATTCTTGCCTGGAGAATTCCATGGACAGAGAAGCCTGACAGTCCATGGGGTCACAAAGAGTCGGATACAACTGAACGACTCACACTTTTACTTGTCTAGAAAACCACTCTATAATACCTTTAGGGCAATCCTAAAGAAATGTAGTTGTAAATGTTTCTTGTAGTTGCCACTTTTTTCCTATAAAATCACTTTCAGAGATTGGATGGATATGTCTGCTCACTTTTTGCTAACATTGTATGAAGGATGATACCAGTACATATGATTTAGTTAAGTTTGGCAGTTTCATGGAGATAGTGAGTAAAATGTATTCTCTCAGTTAATTCTTGCTGTTTTAGATTTATAACTTATTTCAGGAGATTCTAGACTATGTGAGCTTATGTGGATTATGAGGGAGGAGGTTCCTTTTGTTCTTCCCTTGAGTATTTTGCTACTTGATCTGCAGTGTTTTTTAATTGTTGAACTTGAGCTTTTTCTTGACCAGGGTAGGTATAGTTGTTTCCTTATTAAGTGGAGGTGGAAGAATGCCAGTGACGCGTGTCAGTCAGAAAGTGTTGGTTTGTGTTCAGTCTAGGTGTGCTGTAAATGTCATGCGTAAGTGAAGGGTACTAAGTGTTTTCTCAGTGTTGTGGAATAGCTCAGGAGCAAAGGTACACCAGGTATGGTCTTTGGCTAGGTTTCTGTAGCTGCCTTTTGATTTTGCAGAAAAAGCCACCACGTGAGAATGGCCATAAGCAGATAAGTAGCAGTTCCATTGGATGTCTGTCTTCTCCAAATGCTACAATACAAAGCCCTAAGCATGAGTGGAAAATCGTTGCCTCGGAGAAGACTTCAAGTAAGTGTATTACACTTGTCAGATTGCCTTTGGTTTATTTCTTTTTAAGAAGGAGTTTTAAGTTAGAACCATATTATCCTTTTAAGTTGATTGAGGAAAAAACTCAGAAGCAACTAAATTTGGAAAAGAGTAACAGGTCATCCCTGTGTGGAGTCTGGAGTCCAATGCTGGATCACCACAGCAACCGAAAGTAGTAAAAATTGCATCTTTAAAAACACAGAACTCTTGTGCTTACAGATAACACTTACTTGTGCCTGGCTGTGCTGGACGGTATTTTCTGTGTCATTTTCCTTCATGGGCGAAACAGCCCACAGAGCTCACCAACAAGTACTCCAAAACTCATTAAAAGTTTAAGTTTTGAGATGCACCCAGATGAGCTCATAGAGAAGCCCATGTCTCCTATGCAGTATGCACGATCTGGTCTGGGGACAGCAGAGATGAATGGCAAACTCATAGCTGCAGGTAAGAACAGAAGGATGAGTGACTTAGCCAAAAGCTTTAACTGGCTAAATCTCTTAAGCAAATGTTTATGCTTGCTTGTGACGTGCAGATTTCAGAAGACAGGCTTTAATATGCCTTCTTCTGTGGCATTCCACTTTACCACATTCTAAGATGACAGAAACAGTCAGTACTGTTGTAGTGCCTCGTCTTCAAGTTAATGTCTGTCTCTAATTCCTTAAAAATTATAAAGTAAGTAATTGTCTCCTAATTTTCAAGCCAAGACAAAGCAGTTTACTTAGACTAATTTTGTCATTCAGCTATAACAAGCACTTAGTTAAAATGGGGCCTTATTAAGTTTGTGGATGAAAAATTCTTTTTCTTATTTCGTACAGATTACTTAAAACATTCTAGACCAGAAACCCTGGGCCAGTGTAATATTTTAAACATAACTGTTTGTGGTTCTTATACCAGGTGGCTATAACCGAGAGGAATGTCTTCGAACAGTTGAATGCTATGATCCACACACAGATCATTGGTCCTTTCTTGCTCCCATGAGGACACCAAGAGCACGATTTCAAATGGCCGTACTCATGGTAAGTATATTATTTTGCAGGAAGAAGCAGCCCACATTTAGCATTTTCTGCTAACTTCACACAGTGGCAGAAATGCTAATGTCTTGCTTTTGGCTTAGGGCCAGCTCTATGTGGTAGGTGGATCAAATGGTCACTCAGATGACCTGAGTTGTGGAGAGATGTACGATCCAAATATAGATGACTGGACTCCTGTTCCAGAATTGAGAACTAACCGTTGTAATGCAGGTAATACTTTTCTGCTGAGATAATCAAATACTTAAACCGTACTTAAGTATGATGATTAAGTTATCAATTTTTAACCTTATTTTATACTCACCTAGGAGTGTGTGCTCTGAACGGGAAATTATACATCGTTGGTGGATCAGATCCATATGGTCAAAAAGGACTGAAAAATTGTGATGTATTTGATCCTATAACAAAGTCATGGACGAGCTGTGCACCTCTTAACATTCGTAAGTTGATTTTCTTCTTAAGTATTTTTTTTAGGACCTCTGAGTCAGCGGTATGTGCAGTGCACACTTATAGTTTTGGGAGATACAGTAATAATTTTGGTTTGACTTGATCTTATAGGTAGACACCAGTCTGCAGTCTGTGAGCTTGGTGGTTATTTGTACATAATTGGAGGAGCAGAGTCTTGGAATTGTCTGAACACAGTAGAGCGTTACAACCCTGAAAACAACACCTGGACTTTAATTGCATCCATGAACGTGGCTAGGCGAGGAGCCGGAGTGGCTGTTCTTGACGGTGAGTGTTGGGATTTGGAGAGTTGAGGAATGGGTAGTGGCAAGAGTTTGTTTTAAAATTCCAAGAGAATGTCAGTAATAACTATATACTGTTGCAGTCAAGAGTTTAGAAGCAGCCATCTTTTCTGACGCAGTGAGGGTTGGTTTGTCTTTTAGAAGTTTCTAATAATCAGAGACTCTGTACTGGGTATATAGCATAAATATATTCACCTTCTTCCATAAATCATACTCCTGATGGATCATCTTGGAGTTGAGTTTGTTTCTTTAGAGCAAGAGTTTGTAAAACAAAGGAGATACAAGTCATCTAGTTTACTCCATGTCTAATTGAAAGCAAAACAAGTCTTTCCAGATCATTTTATATAGACAGCTTTCTTTTCACATCCATTTTATTGATTTACATAATATTTATTTTGGAACAAAGCTTGTGGCTCTACTGGTAAGAGCCTAAGTGTGTAGGCACACCAGTAAGTAGCCCACTGGCCTGCAGCCTTGGGCCTACTGGGAGCCTTGTCATTCTTTCATAAGTACATGGACGCAGGTAGGCTAAGTGACAATCAGATGAGAAAATGATGATTTTGAGAATCCCTAATAAAGTTTTTTCCCCTAAGCTACAGGGAATATTTAATGCTAACATTTTATTTGAAAGTAATTTAACAATTAACTGCCTTTGTATATTTGAAAATAATTATATTCATTGTCTGTTTCCAAGAAGAAATTTCTATACCAAAACCATTTTATGTAGTTGGAAAGGTCTAGAAAATGTTCAGTTATTGAAACCTCCTTTCCTATAATCTTCATTCTTGTGCACTCTAAGCAAGTTGTCCACCTTCTTGGTTCCTCATTTCTTCATCTGTGAAATGACAGTAATAGAAACAACCACATAGAACTGTTGTGAGAATTGCACTTCCTTTAAATTGCCTGACTTACATGTGCAAATGGGTTTTTATCAATTTTATTCCATTGTATTCCCAGCTTCTAGGGAATGCTTGCCACATTTAGTTAGAAATGAACGGACTTTTCTATTGAGAACCACTAATTTTAGCAAAAGACAGATTTAAGGGTTTCTTTCTTAGCCTCTCCAGATTAACCTTGTGTCTTCTCTCTTAGGAAAACTGTTTGTAGGTGGTGGCTTTGATGGTTCTCATGCCATCAGTTGTGTGGAGATGTATGATCCAACTAGAAATGAATGGAAGATGATGGGAAACATGACTTCACCACGGAGCAATGCTGGGATTACAACTGTAGGGAACACAATTTATGCAGTGGGAGGATTCGATGGCAATGAATTTCTGAATACGGTGGAAGTCTATAACCTTGAGTCAAATGAGTGGAGCCCCTATACCAAGATTTTCCAGTTTTAACAAATTGAAGACCCTTTCAAACTAACAGGCTTAGTGATGTAATTGTGTTTAGTAGAGGTACACTTTGTGAATAAGGAGGGTGGGTGGGTAAGTAAAGATGTTGCTAACAGCAACACAAAGCTTTTGCATATTGCATATTATTAAACATGCTGTACATACTTTTTGTGTTTATTGGGAAAGGAATGCAAAGATGAAGGTCTGTTTTGTGTATTTTTAGGACTACTTTGGTTACTTTTTGGAAGTTGATATTGTAAAAGAATAAACCAAGAATTGATTGGGCACGTCATTTCAAGAAGTCCCCTCTCCTCCACATTTGTTTTGCCAGTTTGCACATTAAATGACTCTTTCTCCTCAAATGTGTATTATGGGGCAAGAGGGGTAGGGTAAGATACAGGCAGTTGGGTTGTTTTTAAAAGGCCCTTTTTCAGTAACTGGAACACTCTACAACAAAGAGACTTATTTAACTAGATGACAATGACTATTTTTGTTTTTATTAAAAGGAAGCTTACATGCCTACCAAGGTTTAATCTTTTATGATTGCCTTTTTATAACTTTTTGTATTCTCAGCAGAGTACTTTCTTTACCTGTTGAAGTTAACATTTTGCAGGTTCAAATTACTGAAGCAGAGTGGCAATCTTAAAAGTATGTAGTGAGGTGTTTTATACTCCCAGAATACAAACTTCAGAACTTTTGCCTTAGCTACAGGTTTTTTTTTTCGAGAATGCAATACCAATGTTTATTTGAATGGAGTTGCTGAACAGTAACATGGCTGTGATTTTTATTTGATACACTGTTTTTAAATACTTTGACTTCTTGGGGGTGTATTTTATATAGCAAAATACTCATATATAACAGTAAAGAACAGTGAAGTATTTTATCTTCTAAATAATTCCTATTTTTTATCATTAACAAAACAATCCTAAAATAGCAGTCCTACAATCAAGGAAAAAAAATTACCTTAAACTGTATTGGGTTTATGAATGCAGCCTTATCAGAACTATGTTTTTGTTCAGTTTTTCTATTCATATGGATAAATAACTGGTGAAGTGGTGACTTGGTATTGTGTAATGCTACACATATAACTTATGGTGCCAAAATTAGAACATCCTAATGCTTGCTGTTGATGCAAACATATTAAAGGTACTTTGCAGGAAATCCTTGCACCATGGGATTACTATCCAAAAGTTGTTTGTGTTCTTTTTCATTACTAAAAGTTTTGGGGGGAGGATTTTTTTTTTTTATTTTTTTCCCCAGTAACAATGAGCTTAAGATATTTGTGGGAAAATACTTACCTGATATCTTACATCTGAAATAAGGACTGTTATTTGGGGGTTTTTTTGGTTTGTGTTTTGCTTCTCTCTGAGAAAGCAAAGAGGCACATGGGAATCTCATGAGGCAACTGGGACATGACTTATCCAGTGTCTAAGTTGGGTTAAGAAGAAAATTAGGTTTTTTCCCTCAAGTGTTCTGGTGCTTTGACATCATATTTCACTCATCTGTTCCACAAAGAATCACCAAGAAAGGAATTCAGTTTGCCTGGTGGCTCTGTAGTTCCTGACAATCACTACTTTCATTCTGGACCAAAACTAGGTGGGCAGATTTGAATCTAATATGACTTTTTACAATGGTTCTGTGTATGGTTTATTTCTTTAGCACAAGGAAATAAAATTTTACTGGAGGGGTCACTATGAAATCCTTGAAATCACTTCTCAATTCCTAGGTAACATGCTTAATGCAAATAATATGTGGGAATACTTTGGTCAAAGTTTTATCATATTACCATTGATGCCATTGGTAGCTAAAATTATGTTAAATATATTTTGAATATAGGAAGTTTCCGTAAAGAAAAAAAAAGTACTCATTGACCAATTTTTCCTGTTTATCTGCACTTAAAAGGTAATTTTTTTTTTTAAGGGAAGGAGAAAATGGCATAGCTTCAGCATAAATTAAAGAATTTGTTTTTGTTTTTTACCAGTGTGGGTTTTGGAGTAGTTTAGAAATGATATTGATCAATAACCATTCTTAAAATCAATTGTAATAATGCATGAAACATACCCAATTCCTAAAACAATAGGAAAAACTATAAAATACCTGTTTGAAATAACAAAACAATTGATTATACTCAGTATGAATTTTCTTTTATTGTGATTTTCAAGGATAGGGCTTTGATATTTGGCCTCTAAGTATAGAGTCTTACATATTTTACCATTTACAACATGTAGAATTCCTTACATAATCATATTTTAGGGAAGAGAATTTGGGAATATGATTAGTACTAGAATCCTTGCTAGTGAGGGACAGGGAGGCCTGGCATGCTGCAGTCCATGGGGTCACAAAGAGACATGACTAGTGACTGAATGACAAGTATACCCTATAATCTATAAAAACCCTATAAAATTTAAGGGGTTAGGCAAAGGAGAAAGTCTCTATAGGATATTATTGCATCTCCACAGTTGCTGTTAGAGAAGACTGTGAGTCACAGAAAACAGTCTTCATAATATTTTTTGTGTCTTCCTTTGTTTCAAAAAAAGATTTTGAAGAGTCTCTCACTGGGTGAGACTTATATATAGGGTAAATCAGCTGGGTGAAAAGAAAAACAAGGAAATATCACTATATCAATCTCATATACTTAGTAAGGCCAAGCCACAAATTTGGGCCTGTTAGCAGGAGACCCACCGAATAAATCATCTGCAGGTTAAATAACTGTGAAGTACCAGTTTTCTTCATAAAAGACCAGAAGTTTCTCAAGAGTCTTAAAGACAAATAATAATGATAACTGAACAGTAAGTAGAGTATATACAGAGAGGGATGTGCTCAAGTGCATGTCATGGCTGCTTTTACTAGCACAATAGCTAACAAAATGTTTAGGCTCCTCTGTTAGAAGCTCAGTTCTCTACTGGGGGTTTGGATAAGAGTGAGAAGCAAAGTTCAGTTATTAAGCTGGGTATGTCTAGGGTTGATATCTTATAGGAATACAAGAATCTAAAAAAGGCATATGTTTGAATAGATGGCAAAAGATTTGCTCAGAGAGAATAATAGGACTAATATAATTTTAGCTTGGAAAAAGATACACACAGAATACCAAATTTTAATGAATCAGAAATTTAAGAGATGAACTGAAACATCCTGCAAAAGGTTTGGAAAAAGACACTGATAAACAGAATCTAATAATAACATGAAAATGTGCTTACTATCATTGATCATTAGGAAAATGTAAAAAGCAAAATGGAAAAGTTTTGGAAAGTTTGACAGTTTCTTATAAAATTAAATATTCTATGAGACAGTAGCCTTATTCCTAAGTATTTATCCAAGTGAAATGAAAACATGTTCTTAGAGAAACCTGTATATGAATATAATAGTTTTATTCATGATCACCAAAATCTGGAAACTCAAATATCCTACCAGTTGGTGAATGGATAGAAGGGTACATCCATACAATGAAATACTAAGAAATAAAAACAAGATAAAACACGAACGGATCCTCAGAAGCCTCATGCTAAGTGAAAAGCCTCCATTTACAGAGTATTCCGGAAAAGAACTACATGGACAGGAGACATCAGTAGCTTCATGAGGTGGGGATGGGAGTTGGCTACAGAAAGGCACCAGGGAATTTTAAGGAGTGGTTGAAACTCGTAACAGGTGAACACTGCTGACTCTGTGATGGTGTCTGACAAAACTAAAAATTGTACACTTGGAAAGGTGCTATCTTTCTAGCTTAACCAAACCTTTAAAGGAAAAGGCTTTTTTAAAAAAGGCTAGGACATGTCAGTATTTTACCTGACTAGAAATCTCATCAGGGAACCATTCATTCTCTGTGGCCATGCAAGGGTTATGTACCAAATTAACAACCATTAGTCTGTGATCGAGTTGCACAGGCTAGGAGACTCAATTTGGATCGTAGTTACCACCTTGGTGGTACCTGAGATCTGAATGTCTTACCACCTTCCTTTCTTGGTTCACAGCTATAGATACTGCTCACGCTCATGCAGCTGCTTGTTTTCCCTGGAGTGGGGTTTTTTGTTTTTTTGGCAAAATAGCCTAAAACTGGATGGAGAATGGGTTGTCCAATCTGATCCAATCTGAATCAGAAAAGGAGTACGGGTGTCAGCATCCCTCAGTGGAAGATGCATTTCATTATTCAGTAGTGAGATATGTTCCCTCTTAGAAGAAAAAGGTAAATTCATTCTAATTCATGGGATGAGTCAGTAGGAGCTAAAAGGCTCCAAAAGGTAGGTGAACTTGAGATGTCACATCAGGAATATGAACTGTTAAGAACTAGGCTCTTAAGGGAGACCAAGACACTAAATAATAGTGGGTCAACCTTGGAAGGGTGAAAGGACTTCTATTTTTAAGATGATGGCCAAAAGATCAAGGAAATAAAGTTTCAGGTTGGTCTTGTGTCCCCTGTCTTTCATATGACAGGCAAAGACAATGCTAGAAAGGTGAAATGAACTCATCTGAGAAGTTCCACCCTGTGCAGTTCCAATTGCCCACTGCAGGTCCTAACAAGAGGACCCAGTAGGACACAATGTTCTTGAGCCACAGCTTTTCTTTGGCTCAGAATGCTGGAAGAGCTATGGCGGCTGCAAACAAGAGGATTCAAACCAGATCCTTCCTAGAAGGAAACAGACGATCTTATGGAAATAAGCTAGGAAACGCTGGTGTAAAACGGTTCCAACTCTACTGGAATACTCCTTGGGTGTTGTGTCTCAGAAAGTTATCACAGCTCCTCACTAAGGCAAGGTATTACACAGAGAGCTCTTCCCCATCATGGGACTTTCCTCATCAGTCCCCTCTGGTTCACAGCATGCATATAAAGCTTCTGCCCAAACAAAATACAATAGCTATCCATACTGAATGGAGATTTTAAAACCTGAAGTTCTTCTAAAGATCTGATAATCTCCCATCAAAACAAATTTATGTTCTGTGCAAGGGAGTGCTTAAATGACCCTTATGTCCACTAAATTACTCCAATCCAGAGAGGAGATCCAGAAAAAAAGTAGGGGACAGGAGGAAAGGAAGCCCTCAACTCCTGCAATGGACTAGCAGGGGAAAAAAGCAGAAAGTTTAAAATCAGGAAAAGGCAACAAAAAAGAAAAAAGATCTGACATTTCAAAGAAACAAACACTAAAAAAATTTTAAAGAATGTTGCCAAAGATGAAAATAAGACTAGAAAGAAGAAAACACTTTTACATATTATAATAAATATTTAAATAAAAGGTTGAAAACTGACAATGCAGAAAGTGAAAGACACAAAGACTAGGATAAAATTAAAATCCACATATATAGGGTGAAATAAGTCACGACCAGAGTGAAAAGAAATTTCCTAAAAAGTATAACATATTAAAAAGATAAAAGGGAAAAAGGAGGTAATGAAGCAGAGCAGGGAGTTCCACGGAGTCCACGGTTAGGTCTCTGCTTTCATTGTCATGACCCTGGGTTTAGTCCTTGTTGGGGAACTAAGATCATGCAAACTTCGAGGCACCACCAAAAAGAGACCAAAAACAAACAACCCCAAACAGAGCAAAACGCAATAATAACTAGAAGTAGTTAAGGAAGAAAAATCTGATGAGAGCTCTTTTGTTAAGGGGAGGGGATGCTTTCTTGGCTTCTGGGGAAGGAATAGCAGAGGCAGACAGCAGAGATGCCTTGGAAGCGTCTCCTTCTACAAGGGCTCATTTCCCTGAGGGCACTTTGAGCACCTGGGAGGAGGTGTGGCTTTCTATGCAAACAAAGCTCATCAGATCCTTCTTCCAGATAGTGAGCACTCCGCCTAATTCTCTTATCAGAGGGTCACTTTTATAGTCATACCTCTATATAGTTCAGAAACAAAATTTGGAAGTAAGATGAAAAGCAAAATCACTAAAAATAATTTATTGCTTAAAAAAATAAATTAACATTTGTAATAGAATACTAAATCATATTTACTCAAATGTATTAACAACAACATAATATACTTTAGTAAACAAGGATTTCCAGTTTATGGTATAATGAAATAAGTCAATTAAACACTTGGTTTAGCTAGGGGCAAACATCAGCCACTACCACCTGATCCCATAAATCCATGCTGCTTCACATTTCAGAGGAAACTGGGGAGAGGGGTCTCTCCGCTCTTCCCATTAGAAACTCACTGAAGAGAAGAGGCTACTGCAGAGTTGAGCTGAGGTAAAAACTCTACTTCCCTTACCTTGGGGGAAGTGAAAGGGATGTGATTACTTCACCAGGTCTACATGGAAGACAATCTGATCAGAAAACAGCCCAGGGTAAGATTTCTCTTGTGGAATATGATGAGCATGGTCAGGTCCTAATTCTTTCTTGAGGTTTGAAAGTCTCTGGTCATGAACCCATATTTGGGGTTGAGGGAGATGCTAATGCTGTGTCCCTGGCCTTCCTCAGATGCCACAGTGGCTCTTGCCCTAAGATGTCCAAAAAGATGGCTCTCCTTTCCTTAGTCATGTTGGCTCAGTATCAAGAGTAGAGGTAGGCAGGTAAGGTCAACTTCTGAAGTGTTGAGTACACGATTTATTCCACAATGGATGCAATAGAAGCTCAATGAGATTGTCAGTACTAGGCAATCATCTTTTTATACCTATGAGATTTCTTGCAAGTCTCTCGGGTTTGGCACAAAAGGTTGAAAAGTACTCTGTTGTTCCTGAAGACAAATACAGTTCCTTCTGTTACAGATTGGCACTCAGGTCCTATCGTTGACCATGTCTTCACACCATCCCCTGTTTCTGGCCTCCATATAGACAGAGGCATTGCACTGCTGCATGGTATATTCCATCTCAATCAGTTGGCGGCATCCAATGCTTAACTTTTCCCTAGGGGAGAAAGAAACGTTATGTGACTACAAGACAGTCAGCCAGATAAATGAAAAAATCTCACTACAAAAAGAGAACACTGGGATTTAGAATATATTATTTGATATTTGAGAGTAACAACGCCTAGAGTGGTTTCTTCAGCTCAGCTGCTCAGTCGTGTCCGACACTTTGCGACCACATGGACTACAGCACACCAGGCCTCCCTGTCCATCACCAACTCCCGAGGTCCACCCAAATTGATGTCCATTGAGTTGGTGATGCTATTCAACCATCTCATCCTCTGTGGTCCCCTTCTCCTCCCACCTTCAATCTTTCCCACCATCAGGGTCCTTTCAAATGAGTCAGTTCTTCGCATCAGGTGGCCAAAGTATTGGAGTTTCAGGTTCAGCATCAGTCCTTCCAATGAACCAAGCAACATGGGAGGATAAACAACTTAGTAATGCAATTCTTAGACAGTCATCATGGAGACGATCTTGGGGATATTACTGAATTCATGAATAAAAGTTTCCAAGGAAGACCTGCTGCCAATAAGAACACTGTGGAGTAGATCACATATTTTTGTTTTATTTGGTTTGGGAGTTAAAGGTCCCAAGACTAGTGGATTCTAAGAGGACACAACTCCAGACAGGAACAGACGCTGGACAGGAAGTTGACAGCTTTGACTTTTTTTTTTTTGACAGCTTGACTCTTAAAAGAGAACTGATAACTTAGCCATTAACAAATGAATACTAGTTAACTACTCTAAACCACAAGTGAGGAAGGAGGTAGTAAATGCCTGATATTTGCCCCAACTACTCACAACTGTATCTAAGATTAAGCTTAGCTGAATCTCAAAAGCTGACAGGAGGCCTATTAACTGTGGGATCACTAAGTCATCAGTTAGAGTACCAACCCATTATACATGGTGTCTAGAGTCCAAATCCCCTGGAAACCCATTTAAATCTGAGAAGCCGTCTGCATAAATTCATGAAGGATACCCAGTATCCAGCACTGCATCAGAAAACAGCAGTTATTTTATTATGAAAGTTACACGGTTATTGGGAAGCCCCCAGTGGCTCAGTGGGTAAACAATCTGCCTGAATGCATAAGACTGAGGAGATGCAGGTTCGATCCCTGGGTTGGGAAGATCCCCTGGAGGAGGAAATGGCAATCCACTCCAGCATTCTTGCCTGAAAAATCCCATGGACAGAGGAGTCTGTCCAAATGGCCACAAAGAGTCAGACACAACTGAGCAACTAAGCAGCATGTACACTGCTATTACTTCTTTGGTTTCTGAGATTGCTCTGAGCCACCTCCAGGGTATTGAGAAGGACTCCTAGCTACCTTTGCACACTACCCCTCCTCCCCCACCCATGGATCCCCACCCATGCAGGGCACAAAGGGAAAAGAAGTGAATCAGAACTGAAGGAATAGGATGAGAGCTAACAGTGGCAGCAAAGTAAATACACTATATTTTTGGAGAGGCCTCACTTCCTGAAAACATGCGGTGAGGCTTTTGACTCTGTTACTCTAGACCTATTTCCTATATTTGGAGTGCTTAAAATCAGTGTTATGTTCTTGCCAGTTCTTTACAACTACTCAGAAAATGATTTTCAGAAGACTCTAAGAAATTCAAAATAGGAGATATGTAAAATGTTTTCCTATAAACTTAAAAATGAAATAAACAAAAAGGGTAGGTCCCTATTTCTGTTCTTGGTTACTTATTCTACATGTGGAAAAAAACTCTTTTAGTAACTAGACTTTTAATGTATTTCGGTGTCTTTTCTTTTTTCTTCTTTCTCTTTTTTCCTCCTCTCAAGAGGTATGCCCTCTTTTCATCCTAGTGGCATTTAGTTTCTTTATTTGTGTGAGTCAGCATTCTGACAATGGATTATCACCTACAGATTTTGCTTCCTGCATCAAGTTGTCATTGCTGCTGAGGAAAGTATCAGATGTTTTTCTAGTATCGACCAAACACACTATCATGTGTGTTTGGCCAATACCAGACTATGATGATAGGAATTTTTGAGTTCCTTTCCCCAATGGATTAGAAGCAGAATAGCAGAATATTAGATACTGCTTACCTTAACACCTTTGCCTACTGTTCTGTAGCATCTCCAATGACTTATCTCACCTTAGCTTTTACCTCTCGCAGATTAGACATTTACAACTGAGAGAAAGCCTATTGCCTATTCTGATATTTCTTAATTGCTAGAAAGTTCTTTCTTTACATTGGGCTTAGAAAAAAATCTACAAGCTGTTTGCCTAAATTAAAACAAAACAAGAAGTTGCTATCCCTGTTTCCTCCAATAGCACAGATACTTTATGTCCCTTACAGGTGGTCCTATTTCTTTGCCAAACTAAACAATCCCAACTCCTAATCCCTTCTGGAACAAAGCTAAAGACTGGAGACTGCTTCTAGTTCTGCAATTCTGTATTGTTCATGAAATTTCTATAGAACTGCCACTGATTTTCTAAATCATCCTATTATGAGTCTGAAACTAACTCTGACCAAATCTCAGATGGGTCAAAATAAGCAGAAATTTGATCACATCAATAAAAAAATAACTGCAGCAGTTATCTGATTCATTTCCATAGCTAATTTTGTCAAAGTGGCATGGCAGTAGTGAATTGAAGTGCCCTACTTCCAGTATTTTTTCCAAAATCCTTTCTAAGTACAAGAAAAAGAGTGCAATGGCCATGTGCTTTACAGCTGTCTTAATGTTTCGGAGCACTTGCAATGTGCATCTCAAGTAAGGGGAAAATGGAATACAATGTAGTGCATGTAACAACAGAATATGAACAGTTTTTGATTCAGAAGGTCTGGGCTAGAGTCTTAGAGTTCGCATTTCTTGCAAGTTCCCAGATGGTGCTAACACTCAGCTCCAGGAACCACACTTCAGAGAACCAGAGCTCTAGGATGATACTACCACAGAGCTGATCCCTGGAGTTCAGAAAGCAGTAATTCCGGAAAGCTCTTGCCATAAGGAAAACAAATTTGTTCCTGATAACTCGTGCCGTAGGCGGCATATTATTTGGATATACCAGGTACTTGAAGGAGCTGATGTCACAAACCAATGTGCATTTCACAAAGGAAAAATGACCTTAGAGACTTGTCTTGTGAACATGCCAGAACATTCTGTCAAGAATTTATAGGTCAAGCAAAGTGAATTAAACACTATTCCTAACTCATTTTTCATATATGTATCAATAGAGGATACCACACAAGATATTTATTTAGTAATTTATTTGATAATCTTATTAATTTACCATCCTGGATTTTCTGAGCAAACTCCTCATCTGCTCAGGGTAAGTAGTACTCAGACCCCACTGGCAAGAGCAAAAGCTAGGCCAAAGAATCTACAAACTACAGAAGAGAGAAAACACTAACTGATGTACACACAGAAACACCAAGGTTCTGCTGTGTCATGGAATTCAAATTCTGGTCCAAGCCACTTTCAATATGAAACTTTAATTACCTGCCTTATCAGAACCTATAAAATAGTTTTCTTCTTGAGCTACTTAATTTCTTCCCTATTGCAATACATTTGCCGTTAGACACATCAACAGCCTCTTCCTTCACAAATAACACGTCACAAATCAAAAACAAAGATTAGCAAAGTCAGACAATCTAAGTAATTGTTTTTCTTAATATAGTGAAGTTAAATTAAATCATTCTTCCGTTTTCACTTCTGAGTCACAGGGAAGCTTGCTACCTCTTATCTATTGCATTTGGCTCTGTGTCTAGTATGAATTACTTAAACAAAAAGAACCTCTGTCTTCCGGCAACTTACTTGAAAACTGTGAGCTGTGGAGTATACCAGAGGTTCATATGGGCGGTACCATTCACTGAAAATATAGCAAATAATTTCAAAAAAACAACAGAGTAACAAATCTAAAAGCTATTAACTTTAAAAGTCCATTGAACAGCAACTGCCATTTTCCAATGCATTCAAGATATTAGACATATTGGATTTCTCTTTAAAATCATCCTTTCAGATATAAGAGGGAGCTTATTAATTAATATCATAGCTCAAATTCTTGGTATCGTAAGTGCAAAGAAAACAAAGAGAAAAATAGGTACTACTAGTTTAACTTTGAACATTTAAGTTTGACATTTGTATCCTTCACCTCTCCAAAACAAAATATACCAAAAAAAAACTTCACATTTAAATAGTAAGCTGAAGTCAAAATAATCTTAGACATTTTAATGGAACCACCCTGCAAGGGACTCTGCCCTCCAAGTTATATATGGAGCTTTATACACCTTCAAAAATATCGCCAAGACTGGAAGACATTATATTTTTGATCCAAATCTCAAGTATACAAACCTTTAAATGCATATTATCTGTAATGATCTATAACTAAGAGTTGTCGATTGTTGTTTAGCTGCTGAGTCATGTCTGACTCTTTTGTGATCCCATGGACTGTAGCCCACCAGGCTCCTCTGTCCATGGAATTCTCCAGGCAGTAGTCTGCCATTTCCTTCTCCAGGGGATTTTCCCGACCTGGGGATCAAACCCATGTCTCCTACAATGGCTGATGGATTCTTTACCACTGAGCCACCACGGAAGCCCATAAATAAGAACAAAACTGATTAATTGGTAGTCTGAAGATTAGGGTAAAAAATCATTTTCATTCTCAGCTATAACAGATGATGCATGCCTAACTGGCTTCAGATTTTCTTAGAAAACTTACTTTAATCTAGTGAATGAGTGTATTTTCATAGTTATGCTGCCATACATTTTTGTATGACTATCAGTTCTAGGGTCTTGATATCATCAAACATATTTATCAATCTAGAGTTTTACCAGTAGAACCACCTTGATAGTTAACTTTGTCATTGTGTCCACTCATACAATTCTGTAGCTACACAAATATATCTGTAAATTATAAATGGCAAATAAACTGGTAAGTGATACCATAGCATATTACACAGCAGTGAGAATACAGTCAGTTCTGCTATAGCTCTTGTTTTGAACACAGTTTATTGTAACAGCACTGATACATTAAAGAACAATTTGAGCACAACAAAAATTTCCTATTTTCTTATATACGATTTCATTAGTGGAAAATGCCAGATGAACAGAGAAAACTGTACACAGCTTATTTAAATGAATAAATATTACAAATTTCTCAATTCTAATTTCTATAGATAGATAAAACCCACATAAGCAAAAGCTCTTAGGGCTGAGTCTTCAATATTTTTGAAAAATATAAAGAAGCCTTGACGTCCCTAAACTTGAGAATTTACTTTAAAAATTAAATTTGCTATGTGCATACATATATACATAATTTTTTTATATGTATGAACTATTTCACATTTATAAAGGCTAAAAAAAAGATCATAGTATAGTGAAGACATAAAAAGAACCATTCACCACCACCAAGCAGTGCTATACTAATATATCTACATACACATATATATGACTATACATACATATATGACTTACCGATACTCAGCCTGTGAAACGCAATCATAAAGTTCCTGGGCAGTAAATTTGACATTTTTATTTACCTGAAAAGAATCAAGATATAGCTATTAAAAATACATATTAAGTCAAATGAAAGGTGAGAGCACAATTAGAATGGTCCATATTCTGAAGGAGGAGAATGTCAAGTTTTTAGCTTTTGCATAAAAAGGACTAAATAATGACAATTAGAAGTTCAGTGAACATAACACTTAACACTGAACTATGTGTAAAAATATTAGTCCTATTGTTACAACTTAATTAACAGAACCAGAAGAAGTGAGATGGTCCTGGGATTTGTGGGACTCCCAACAAAGCAGATGATCACTTTAGGAATCAAACAGACAGGAAAAAAATGTGTATAATACATGCAACATCAAATTCTACTATTACTGGTTATCAGCAGATTTTATGCATCAATTAGCCTAGTCCTAATATACTTATTCAATATTTATTTTCTGGGAAAAGTAAATAAATTGTTAACATTTAATACCTATACCTAAAGGACTAAAGTAGATTTGGGTCATACAGGTAGACTGTTGTAAGCAGAATCAGCCACATCTTGTTTATTTCATTAACATTAGAAATAATTCAAAAAAAAAAAAAAAAGAAATAATTCAAGCTGAAAGAAAAAGTTAAGTAGTCAACTCTAACAACATTTGAATACTATGGTTGACCCTTCTGAAAGTTATTACTGAATAACTTTAAACAATAAGGTAATAAACTGTGTGGAAAACTCTGTTTTGGGAAATGGATGATTTATAGACACTTTCTAAAGAAATGTGTTTTTCCGACTATCAATGTCTACGTATTTAAACAAATGTTTAAGTTTATAAATATCTATTATAATTCACAATTTATAATACTATAAAAATAAAAGTCCTTCATCATACAAAAACTTTTTGTGGCACATGTGGAGAACACAGTGAAGGTATCCTGTACTTCTTGAAACTTACCACTGATTTAGGCAATATTTTACTTATGCTGCAAGGAAGAATCTGGAAATCTGTAGAAGGAATTTCTTTTAATAAGATTACTCAAGGGGGGCTTCCCAGGTGGCACCAGTGGTAAAGAACCCGCCTGCCAATGCAGGAGACGTAAGAGACAGGTGTTCAATCCCTGGAGAAGGAAATGGCTACGCACTCCAGTGTTCTTGCCTGGAAAATCCCATGGACAGAGGAGCCTGGTGGGGGGCTACAGTTCATAGGGTCGCAGAATCAGACACACAACTGAAGCGACTTAGCCCTTAGCCCCGGATTACTGAAGAAATAACATACTGTCTAACTTTTTAGAAATTCTGAATTAATGAAGGGAAACTAAATGAAACTATCATCTATTCACTTTACTTTTAAAAATACTTATGCTATTATTAGCATATACATTTTTGATGAGGAAAAATGTTCCTATATTGACTTAATTAACACTACTTTAAAGATTTATATCATGAAAGTCTCCTGGAGAGTTTAGGGCATTGCTTATTTGCAAGTTCCACGAGCTTCTTTCAGTATTTTCATAACAAATTCAACATATCTGTATAGAAAATGTTCCATTCACTAAACATACAGTTGTTTTTTTTTAAACATACAGTTTTTAAATATAAATTTGAAATATATATAATCCTCAATTTTTGCTGAAAATTAGGATTATGTTTATATACAGTTCAATGTTATTTAATTATACATAATATTTACTATTATATTTAATGATTTAAGAAAGTGGTGTATGATTTATCATGATTAACTTTTAGGTACTTTATAATTTTTACTAAAATAATCATCTAAAAATGTTTTAAGATATACACTTAGAGTTAACCTATCAACCAGTCTGATTCCTATTTTTCTACATGTTCTGCCCTGATGATCTCCAGGGCCTTTGATATTTTCACTATTGCCCCAACATGCTGGGACCTACAAATGTATCCAGACTTAGGCCAGCAAATGTCAACAGCCAACACTGCAGATCTTTGATCATAAGATAAAAGGAATACTCTATTCTCTATCAACTGTTGAGAAAAATCAGCTAAAGAACTGATTTTGAACTTGACATAATATAAATACAAAGAAGTTCTTGAAGCCATTAGCAGATTTTAGGGGAAAAAAAAAAACTATCTGATTTATCTGTAGTTTTGAAAACAATCACCCACATCTATTCAAACCCTTATCCCAGAACATGGCTGGGGTGATGTGACTCCAGGTTATAGTAGATGACTTCTAAAGTAGGCAGTGAACCTACTAATAAAGGAAAACTAAAACACAGATTCATGACATACATCACAGGTTCTAGCCTGAAATATATCATTTCACTATCTTCATTAGTTTTGATACAAGATATTTTAAATTAGTCATATTAGGATGTTTCAAATTACACTATTAAGTATCATTTCTGTGCTTAAGTGCACAATTTTAATTCCCAGAAAACAAATAACTAAAAGATACCCCATGTCAGTAAACATCAAGAATTATGATTGTAAAATGGAATTGGTATCATTAATTCTTAGTTGTAACTTATTAACAGTGAGTGCCAAATATGAGAAATGGTCATATTATTCTTAATTCTTAAGAAATCAAGATCAGGAAGCAAAGGTAAGTATAATAACAGCCAAACACCTTAAAAAATTTAGATTGTCCCTATCACTGTTTATGAGAAAAATACATCCAATGTAATAATTGCTTTTGGGGATGAAGTTCTGCTAATAGAAATAACTTTAAAAATCTGGGACTCAGATCCACATATTCTTATAAATAACAAATTGGGTATTTTCTCCCAATGCTCTCAGCAATATAAAGTACTAAACCCCCAAAAGACCTATACATCAGATTTTTCCAGGATATAGGATTTTAAAATTGTCCCACTGTTTCTCCAAATAAATTTCTATTGGATTGAAATTCAGAAAGTATGATGAAATAATTATTTCATCAAATCATCTCAAAAGAGGAAATTATCTTAATAATCACATAAACATGGTTATACAGCATTAAGAACTTTGGTGTGGGAGAAGACTCTTGAGAGTCCCTTGGACTGCAAGAAGATCCAACCAGTCAATCCTAAAGGAAACCAGTCCTGAATATTCATTGAAAGGACTGATGCTGGAAACTCAAACTCCAATACTTTGGCCACCTGATGTGAAGAACTGACTCCTTGGAAAAGACCCTGATGCTAGAAAAGGTTGAAGGCAGGAGGAGAAGGGGACGACAGAGGATGGGATGGTTGGATGGCATCACCGACTTGATGGACATGAGTTTGAGTTAAGCTCCGGGAGTTGATGACGGATGGCAAAGCCTAGCCTGCTGCAGTCCATGGGGCTGCAGAGATGGACACAACTGAGCAACTGAACTGAACTGAACATATTAAGGGTAACTTTTAAAAGGTACATATAAACACCATTTGTTCCTTAAATAAGAAAAGTAACACTTACTGAACACTCACTTTGTGCCTCTTACTGTTTGGAGCACTTTACACATATTAAGTTATTTAGTCTTATTTAAAGAATAGCTGTAATTTACCTACTTATGTTACTCCCATTTTACAGATGAGGCAACTGAGACAAGGAGAATAAGATAACTCTTCTAAGATTACACACCTAACTGGAGGCAGAACCAACATCTGAACATGACTAGTTTGATTTCAGAGTCTGTGTTCTTCAACACTAGGTTCTTAATATAAGATGTGGCATAAAAAAGTTAAAGAGGTCTTCCCTGGTGGCCCAGTGGTTAAGAATCCACCTGCCAATGCAGGGTACACAGGTTTGATCCCTGCTCCAGGAAGATTCCACATGCCTCGGAGCAACTAAGCCCATGAGCCTCAACTACTGAGCCTGTGCGCTACAGCCCACACTCTGTAATAAGCGAAGCCATCACGATGAGAAGCCTGTGCACCACAACTAGAGAAAGCCCTTGCACATCAACAAAGATCCAGCAGAGCCAAACCAAAAATTTTTTTTGAAATTAAAAAAAAAAAAAGTTGAAGAGCTAATCAGGAATAAAAGCAAAGAAATACATATAAAGATGTTCAACTTCACAAGAAAAGGGACACCTGAATATATGTCATATTCCTATATTTAGAGCATTTTAAACTTAAACACCACACACCCTCAAAAAGAAAGAATATATGGGCACATGGGCAAAGAACTTTAGACAAACAAAAGAAGATCAACAGAATACCTGCCTTGGATCAACAAGGATAAGAAAAGCATGCAGATTAATTTACAAAATACACTGGAGCCTGATCAGAGCTTTAATTCCAGGGTCTCTGCTGCTGCTATGGAGAAAACTAAATTATAGCTTTCCTTTGCAGTAATCAGTGGTGCTCAACCGGAGGTGGCTCTTCCTCCCTAGAGGCCCTCTGGGTGTAAGAGTTGGGTGCGGTGGGAGGGTATTTCTGGTTGTCACAATGACTGAGAGAGTACTGGCATTAGTATCTGAGGGTCAGAGATGTTGAAGCATCCTGCAACGTTCCACACAATGAAGAAATGACCTATCCAGCATACCAACAGCGTCCCTGATGGGAAACAATTCCATGTTGTATTAGTATAGGTCTCTACCACATGTGCTTACTTAAGAGAATGAAAGACAATGAATGTCTTGGCAAATTTTGGTGGCATTTAAGAACTTAAAGTAAACAGCAATTAAATAGCATTCCAGTTTAGAACACCTCTGTTTGTTTATAGTAAAACTTGATTGTAATGGAAATATGATAAACATTTAAAAATATTTCTCCTACCTCATACTTGATTAGGAAGTTATAGAGGGTCTCAATATCCTGATAATTACTGTTGGGGGCCAAAATCCTAAAAAATAAAATAAAAACAAAGAGGGGGAATGAATTGATTTAAGAAAAAAACAAAACAATACCCTGAACTTTTCTCCCAAAACATATTCATACTGAGAGATACTTTATTCTCAGTATGTATAATAAGCTTATTACAATGTTTACAACCTTTTTTGGGTTTAATTTATCAACTGAAGTTATAAAACCATGTGCTTACTTCAACAAATATCAATTATCAGTTGATATGGAATATCAATTTATTAAAATATTTTTATTTACTTATATTAATATGTCATTAATTAATCAACTATTAGCATTCTTATATGAAATTACAGTTCACATTTTGAGTTACAATGATACAGATTTTTCAAAAGTTAGATGGAAATGCGAAGTATATTTACACTCCTTATTTTTTAAGCAGCAGATAAAGATTTCCCACAAAAATGTGTAACCAATGCAAATGGACAAGTGATATAAACTATCATACACATTAGAAAGTACTAATAAAGATTATGTGACTAAATTCAAATAACACTGTTTGAACTAACTGCCTAGAAGTCTCTGAAAAAGCATCAGTAATCAGACTCTGTCAGTCACTGGAAATAACACTTACTCATAAAAATAACATAAAAACATAACAAAATGGAAACAAGGAAGAAATAAAGAAGGAAATGGAAGAACATGTTTATCCTTCTAGCAGTAAGTATTCTCATTTTTTTATACTAAGTACTTTTTAATTCTTTCAAGATGAATCTTTTCTTTTAAAAAAGAAAAGGGAAAAAAAAAGGAAAAAAAGAAAAAAGAAAAGGAAAGCAGTCCTCATATTACGATAAAGTGGTTAAAAACAATGTCTACCTGGGGATCTGTGTTTTTGAGTGAGTTCTGTGTGACTTATTTTCCTTATCTGTTAAACAAGGTAAGTAGTAGTCTTTACTTCATAGGATCACAGAATTAAACAAGTTGCTATAAGTAAAGTCTTGATGACAGTGTCTGATAAAACAGCAAGCACTATATATTGGTATACATAAAACAGTACAATGACAACTATTATCATCATCTAATGTCTAATAGTTTCAAGTCACAGAATAAGTGCATGATTTAACTAATGAGAAATCAAGCCACCCCAGTTAATTCTTAAATTTCAAGTGCCTTTTAATTACAACAATGTCTCTAGGTCCTCACATCCTTGCCAATGCTTGATGTTGTCAAATATTAGTTAACTGATCTCTATAACATCTTAATTAGATCTTTAAAAAAGTTGGCCCTTATTAGACTTGCAAGATAGCTTTCATAAAATAATTTTTCAGGACATAGTAAAATTTTTAAATGGATCATTCTCCTTTGGAGAAGACACATACCAAATATCTTTAAGAACATATAAAAGTCTTCCTAAAAATAAGTTTCATGGAAAAAGTTACTGTCCCAACAAGTAATTTTAAAATATAAATAATATCAAAACCCAAAACAAAGAAAAAGCAGACAATAAATACATTGGAAAGGGTCCATAAGTACTTTGTTTTTTAAAATGAGAACAAAGCTATATAGATAAGTTAAACCAATGTTTTAAAAAGCAATGGAAAAAATAATCCGTTCCAATTTTGTAACCTAGTGTAAACAAACAATCAGCAATGTGGAATAATTTACACCCATTCTTTTTTATAACTTTGGAAATAATCCAAACTGTCCATAAAAGAGGGTTAAAAAAATAAATGAAACAAGATGTTTTATAAAAGAGTCTTATAAATTTCAAGCTTATATTACAAAAGAAAGTATGCTCTTTGCCAGAAAATAAAGTAAACATTTCTCCGTCCTGAAATATTTCACAAAAAAATTAGTTTTGGTAAATCAGTTATTTATCTATAGCAACAAAGCATAGCCACAGCATGAAATAAAGAAAATTAATTACATCATCTGAGTTTGCCAATTAGCAAAAAACTGAAAAAAACTGTCAACTCCTAGCATGGTTTTATTTTTTAACAGTTTTACTGAGGTACAGTTTACATACCATAAAATTCACTCACTTTAACAATTCAATGATTTTATAAATAAATTTACTGAAATGTACAATGATCTACATTGTACAAACTTAAATACTCGACTATTTGACAAAATATTACAGAATTACCTTCTAACGAGGAAAGGGTTAACTAGGATGTCAGCATCATTCACAGATATATTATTGATATAATCAGAATAAAATCATACACGCTATTTTTAAAAACAAGGATATATGTTGTAGGATTTGTTATGAAACCTACTACTCTTAAATGCTACTCTTAAAAAATGTTCTGAGGTAAACTGAGCCCCAAATTGAGTAGATAATTTTTACTAAAATATACTCAATTAGGGCTTTTAGACTTTAATAAGGCCAATGAACTCTGAGTTTATGAGAATGGAATTTGGCCTGGTATAAACAAAAACTGCCAACTTTTACTAACTGCAAGTACAGTTTGTTGAAAATACACAAAAAATGAAATGGAGAAAAATGGTTTATGGACTTTCATGCCTTAAGTAATTCCCCACACAAAAATTCTTGAGAGGTCAGCCTTCTCTATAGCTTTCTTGTTTGTTTTTAAAAAATACCAGCATGAAGACAAAAGAGTCTTAGAATGAAAGTCCTAAAACTACCCTTCAATGGCAACATTTAAAAAGAATAATAGAAAGAATGAGCCCCTAGAGAAAGTGGCCATTATTTTTTTATAAATATATCTACATGTTTTTTTAAGAGAAATTCCTAACAATCAATAAATACATATCAAATGTATACTATACCCTCAAATGTATATGATACTAAGAGCTATGGGATATAAAAAAATTAGAAGACATGGCTGCCTATCCTCAAGTTGTTATAATCACGAAATTTTACTTTAGAATTTTGGAATCAGAATTGGGGTACCGACTGACGCAGGATTTAATCTGCAGCTCAAAGATTATTTACAAACCAAGTTAATCACATTACCTACTTTTCTGTACCCCAGCTCCTCATCTGTGAAATGAGGAGAACACAGCATTTACTAAATAAGGTGATTATATGAAGCAAATAAAATAATGTGTCTAAAATTAAAATGTTTAGCAGAAATCCTGGCACATGTAAATAAATATTACCTGCTATGAAAACCAGTTTTCAGATGTAGAAACCAAGGTTTAGGGTTGTAAAACACTTGCCCAAGATTACACAGTGGTGGTAGGTACCTAAATCTCTGTTAGTTTGACTCTGGACCCCATGTTTTTATTCACTAATACAAAAGGATAACCCTTAAAACTTCTTGGATTACGTGATTTTATGAAATCAAATGAAATAGTCTTTTAAAATCGCCACCCGGTTAATTTGCCTTTTATCAAATGCTTCTGGCAAACTATTTTGTGTACATTCCAACACTAAATCTTTGAAGTTGTTAGATCTTTCTCAAAGCCACAAAGGAAGTCAGTAGCAGAACCAACATTCACTAGAAGTTCTAACTCTTAACCACATAAGCACTTTGAGTTCTCTATCGATGAACAATTAACATTAAGTAAGCAGCATGTTAATCTGAAACAAACTTCATTTCCATCTCATCCAATATTAGATAAATATCTATCCATCTTGTTAAAGAAAAAAGAGTATGCCACTCAAAAATTTTAAAAAGTTAATAAAATAATCTGACTAAAATTAAAAATCAAATAATGTATTAAAATGGACTAATTTTTAAATAAGGATTTTAAAAATTCAAATAAAACTTTCCTCCTAGATAGAAAAAGTAAACCATCAGACTCAGGAGTGGGGAAATAAGTCTAGAATATTCAAGTTTAATATCTAACTCTAAAAATTCAAAAGAAAACACAGCATATTCATGGATATTTATAAATCATAATTTACATCCCACAGAACTGAATAAATTATGTTCCCTGCTGGCAAGGCAGTTTAACAGTAATATGATATTTTAAATAGTTTTTCATGTTTGAAGAACATTAAAAATAAGCTTAAATTATACGACTTATTTTACTCAGCTCACTGTTCATCCATGCCACTCAGGGTTCATCCACATTGTAGCATCTGTCAGAATTTCCTTCCTTTTTAAGGCTAAATAATATTCCATTGTATGTACATACCTCATTTTGCTTATTTATTTATCTGTTGACGGACAAGAATTACTTTCACTTTTTACTTACTGTGGCTCATGCTGCTATGAACATAGGTACGTAAATATCTCTTTGAGACTATAATTGCAGAACCAGCCCAAACTGGCCCTATCCTGTTTCTAACAAGATACTGAGTTGTTTTTCAGAGACAAACGGAACAAAACCACAAGTCATGCAGCCAAAGCATGCTCAGAAGAGAAAAATTTGACCTCAAGTAACACCCAGAACCAAAGCTTCCCCTCTCCCTGGAACGAAAGGACCAGATGTGACCAGACCCTGTCAGAAGTGTAGGGTCCATGGGGCAGGAAGATCTGGTTCTAAAGCCACTGAACCTAACCTCACCACAAATGGACAGGCTCTAAAGCCCTGCCCTGGATACCTGCCCCTCCAGGGCTTCTGCAAACCAACCCTTTTCTTCTAACTCATGAACATTTGACCAAAGCCCAGAATGAAGAGACAGAATTGAGAGCCACGCCTCCTCATTTCCTTGCCAGTTAAACCTCACAATAAAGCCCTTTCTCTTCTCAAAAGCTGGTGCCACAGTATTGGCTTATATGCAAATTTGGGCAGCAAGCCCTTTGCTTGATAACAAGACATTATTTTCAATTCTTTTGTGTATATACCTAGAGCAATCAAAATTATAGACAGGCATCAGGTGCTGCCAAGGGCTGGGAGGAAGAAGAAATGAGAAGTTATTATATTTAATGGAAACAGAGTTTTAGTTACACAAGATGAAAAGAGTTATGGTTATGGATGTGGTGATGGTTACACAACAATATGAATATATTTAATACTCCATTAACACATTTTTATGCACATGTGCACTCAGTTGTATCTAACTCTTTGCAACCCCATGGACTGTAGCCCACCAGGCTTCTCTGTCCATGGGATTTCCCAAGAAAGAATACTGGAGTGGGTTGCCATTTCCATTTCCAGGGGATCTTCCCCACCCAGGTATCAAAACTTCATTTCCTGCACTGCAAGTAGATTGCTTACCACTGAGCCACCACGGAAGCCCTAATACATTTTTAAGAACACTTAAAAATGGTAATGCTATGTGTATTTTACCACAATAAAAAAGTTAATTAAAACAAAGTAAAAATGTTTGTTTACAGCATTATTTAGAAACTCATTGTATTGTTCTCCAAAGCTAAGAACCTACTTAAGGCTTATTTTTTACTGTGAATCAACATTATCATTGAGGACACTACTGAGCATCTAACCAGTGCCAGAAAAGAAACAAATGCTATTGCCTTTAATTTCTGCAATTTAACAAAGCAACTATTATAAACTCCATTTTCTAGATTAGGAAACAAATACAAAAAGGTTAATTAACCTGTCTATGTGACAGAGTTAGTAAATGGATCGAACGAGAATTCAACTTCAGATCATTCTGACCCTTGAGCTCTGTTCTTTTTCTTCAAAATAGTTGTCTTTATCTGTCTGATTTATTTCACTTAGTGTGATAATCTCTAGCTCCAGCCATATTCCTCTTCTTTTGATACAGAAACATGCAAACTGAATTTTGCTGCTGATGAATTTAAGCAGTATCACTGATAAACTGAGTGAAAATTTATTGAATCAACAATGAGGACATACTCACCAGAGAAAAAAAGTCTTGGATCTTAAAGAGTATGTTTTTTGGAGTCCTTTACTACAAGCAAAATTAAAATCATGTTTTCCATAGTTAATTTAGTGGAATCAGCTATGTAAGTGGGAGATATACATCAGTCTCAGATTTTAAAAGAACACCATATATAGTTAAAAATGGTAAAATAAATAAATAAAGTTAAACAACTTAAATTTAAACGAAATAAATTATGTTCTGTTTTTCCTTTAGAGTCATTTGCAAGACAAGGAAAGAGGCCTCTGAGGACACTAACCCAGCCAGCATTGCTTGTTCTTGGACTTCAGCCTCCAAAACTATAAGGAAGCAAATTCAGTTGTTTATGCTACCCAAGTCTGTACTATTTCCTTATGGCAGCCCTAGCAAATGAACACAGTTGACATCCTAAATACTGTTGGCTCAGCTTTGAGGAGCCACAGATCTCAAGATTAGAAGCAAGATGGACCACTTCCCAGAATGTGAGACTGATGTGGAATTCACTGAGTAGTTTATTGCAAAATAACTACTTTATTTGCTTTGCTTCATGGCATTGTATTTCCTGCTAAAAAGTAATCTTACTACTTGAGATGGTGCTGCTGGAGGCCAGTTCTAGGCTTAGCACTAACAACATACTACAAGGGGCCAGAAGTATGACAAACTAGCTCATTCCTCGACTTAGTGCTGAGACCCCTATCAGGCTTAACTAGGTCTTCATAACTAAGTCTTTGAAGAGTATGATGTCCACTATAAGACCAGATACTGCAGCATCTGTATAACAATCATAGTTACTCCTAATATCTTATGAATGTTATTTCCTAGCTGATTAATTCCACCTCATTACCAGGTACTTTCTCTTTCCATTGTAACATGGCAAATAAGATCTCTCTAGATCAAAAGGAAGGAGTAGAGCCAAGATAAGAGCCAAGAGTGAAAGAAACATAAGAATGAGGTTCCACCATTTACTGCTGGAAGATTTCAATATATGCAATCAGGGCTGTGACACAATTTTACTACTGCCTTATTATAAGCACACCTCCCTATAATAAAGAAATTGTTTATAACAGATAAAAATATGAGAGAAATGTTCTATTTAGAATAATTGAGGAAAAAATTTGAAGAGTAAAAAAACTCTTGTAATACATACATTTAACTAATCAAGATTGAAAGAGCTTTTAAAATGCATTAGACTTTTTATGAAAAGAAGGCAAACCAAATCACAAGATAACACCTCAACCCATTAGGACGACTGTTTTAAAAAAACAACAGAAAATAACAGGAATTGATGAGGATGTGGAGAAAATGGAAGCCTAGTGCACCACTGGTGAGAATGTAAAATGGTGTAACTGCTATGGAAAACAGTATGTGGTTCCTCAACAAAATTAAAAACAGAATCACCACATAATCCAGCAATTCAATTTCTGGGTATACCTCCTAAAGAATTAAAAGCAGGGACTCACAGAGATATCTGTATGTCCATGTTCACAGCAGTAATACTCATAAGGACCAAAGAGCAGAAGCAACCTAAGTGTTCATCAAACACGTGCATTACCATATGTAAAACAGATGACCAGTGTCAAGTTTGACGCAAGAAGCAGGGCACCCAAAGTCAGTGCTCTGGGACAACCCAGAGGGATGGGGGGAGGGAGGTGGGAGGGAGGTTCAGGATGAAGGAACACATGTATACCTGTGGCTGATTCATGTTGATGTATGGCAAAACCATCACAATACTGTACAATAATCAACCTCCAATGAAAATGAATAAATTTTTAAAAAAAAATCAATGAATAAACAAAATATGGTATATATACTTCCCTGGTGCTCAGACAGTAAAGAATCTGCCTGCAACGCAGGAGACCCGGGTTCTACCCCTGGGTGTTGGGAGGATCTCCTGGAGGAGGGAATGGCTATCCACTCCACTATTCTTGCCTGGAGAATTCCATGACAGAGGAGCCTGGCAGGCTACAGTCCATGGGGTTGCAGAGTCAGACACAACTGAGTGACTAACACTTACTGAGCTTTAAAAGGAAACTCTGACACAGGCGACCAACATGGATGAACTTTGAATACATTGTCTTAAGTGAAACAAGCCTGTCACAAAAGGACAAAAACTGTATGATTTCACTTTTAAGAAGGGAAACCTTAGCAAAAAGGCCTTTCTGAGAAACTGGAAGATTTAAGATTTTACTGTAGTGAAAGGGTTAAGAATAACTTCATGTATTATTATTACAAAATTACTTGTTTTGCTGTAACTCTGAGTTTATTTATTATGAATGGTTTTATTTTTTCACATATTGTCTAAGAAACATTTATACTGATATTATCTAACATTTATACTCACTTGACCCATTGTCTTCTCAAGGCAATTTCAAACACAATCTCTTCCCTTGGCCTTGTGATCTCCTATAGTTACATGATGCCTTCAGCTGTTTCTAGTCTTCATCTCAAAGCCCCCTTGGTCAACTGATATTTAACATCTTTTATGAAATTAACACCAATAAATTCACCAATGACTTCTACGTTGCTCAATCTAATGGACAGGTTTTTTTTTTTTTTTTGGCCTCTTGGTAATAACATGACACCATTAAAGATTCCTTCTCTTTTGAAACTCCTTTCTTCTTTGATTTTTCTTTTTTCTTTTAATTTGGCTGCACCAAATGGCTCCAGGAATCTAAGTTCCCCCACCAGGGATCAAAACTGGGTTGTGGCAGTGCAAGTGCTGAGCCCTATACTGCTGAACCACCAGGGAATTCCCAGATATCTGTGCTGCCAAGTCTCTTGAACTTTTCAGTCTTTCTGGTAATTCACTTTCAGTCTGCTTTTACAGACCTGCATATTAACCTGGGTTAACCATGTGTACTCATTCTCTAAAATAAACAGTCATTGTTTTCCTTTCTCCTCTCAATCTTAAAAATACTGTTTCCAATCCAACTATGCTTTGTAAATTCTAAGGCATTTCTAAGATATACAATCAATCCATTACAAAGTAAAAAATTTAAGCAAATCATTTATTTTTAAATGCATCAAAACAACCAGTTTACCTATTTTTTCCCCTATGAATGACCCCATGTGTTGGAGGGTGTGTGTGTCTGTGTGTCTGTGTGTGTGTGTGTGTGTGTGTGTATCGCTCAGTCATGTCCAACTCTTTGGGACCCCACGGATCGAACCCAGGTTTCCTTGATGTCCTGCATGGGCAGGCAGATTCTTCACCATCTGAGCACCAGGGAAGCCCCATGTGTTAGTACATGGATGCGAAGTTCATCTTGACCTAGTCTGGTGCGTAAGACGGAAATTTTTATTCAAGCTTTTTATTCAAATTTTTATTAAGACAGGTCTTCACTCTTCCAAATTACTTGATGTTGACTGTCGGCAGTATCACCTCAGACACAGTTTTCTTTCCTGCTTTTATCACCCCAGTTGTTTCATTTGTTAAAAACTGTCTCTTGGGACAAGACCATCTACCAATGGAAATCTTTTGGGGATACTCACTTCAACCAAGCAGACTCATTCTCCTCTCAGAAAAATAAAAGGTAGAAAAAGGCAAATTTAGAAAAACAGAGGAAAAAAGTGAATTGACTTCTATGGCAAAGATATTTTGTACTTTTGTTGGTCATTTAATATTCTTTTTTAGGCCACCCTGTGAGGCATACATGATCTTGGTTCCCTCCCCAGGGATTGAACCGGGGCCCCGTGCTTTGGGAGAACTGAGTTTTGACCACTGGACCATCAGGGAAGTCCCAACGTTCTTTTCAATTAAATTTAGAAATTTTCTAAAGTTCTATGAAACCAACTAAAAAAATATCTCTTGAATATAACTAACTTTAAGTTTTTCAGTCAGAAAGTTTAGGGTATTCAGAAGTGAGTTCTCTAGACCAAGACCAACTTCAACAGGTCATTCTGCTAAGTATAAACCATATGACCTTAGGCAATGACATTATCCCTGTAATCCTACTTTCCAATGTATAAAGTGGGTATGATAGTGAAACCCTTGCTGAACACATAGGTTATAACAGAAACTGTTATAACAGACTAACAAGTTCTTGAGCTCATCTTACAGAAGAGTAGATAAGGCAACAGCTTCTTGAAAACCCTTCTGCTGACAGCTGACAAGCCATTTTCAAGAAGATATAAGATAATTGAAATTATATCTTCAAAGTGCCTAGGGAAAATAACTGTCAACTTACAACCTACACTCAGTTAAATAGCAATCAATAATGAAAGCAAAACAACACTTTCAGTCAGAATGAGAGCATTTACCACTAACAGATCTTTGGTAAAAGAACTGCTGAAAATTTTGCTTCATCCCTTATGTTTCTTCTTATAATATTAACATTGACATTTCTCTTCCTATCAATAGGTAGGGTCTATGGTGGCGCCCCCTCAATCTAGGCAGGTCTGTGACAACAAGGATGACATATAATTTGAGGCAATGTCATTAAAAGCAATATAGCAACCACCTGATATTTTGGGATGATCTTAGAAACCAACCTTCCATTTGGGAGGAAGCTGAGGCTACATGGAGATGCTACATGTTCGTGTTCTAGCTGACAGCCAGCATCAGACAGCCTTAGAAATGACTCCAAACACTATTTGACCACAACCATACAAGCGATCTCAAGTAAGAACTGCCCTCATGTGTCTAGTCAAGCCCTAAAACCATCAGACAAAATAAGTAATTGACTGTCATTCTGTAAGCCAGTAAGCTTTGGGATTTAGAAATAATGGACCCAGAAATAAGGGCTGAGGTAAGAGAAATAACCATCAACTAGATAAACAGCAAAGTACGGAATTTCTTTTAAGCTAATCTTTTGACTGGTTTAAAACAAGGAATTCTTGAACTCCTTTTGCCACTTTTTTTGTTTAGTCATACGTTCATTAGCTTTAGAGTGAAGGTTCCTCCTATAAAGTCCAATGGTATCTCAGTTGAATCAAGAGAGAATATTTTCCATAGCTCAGCATGAGAAGAGAGATTAGTACCTCTGTTGGTATAGACAGATATGATCATCACAGCAGGAACTGACCACCCCAGAGACCAGGTAAGATGTAGGACATGAGGTGGAACATAGAAATCCACAAGGGATAGGTGTATAAACAATGGGCCCTTCCTACATGAGTCATTCTGCCTAGGTACAGAAGTACCTAAGTTGAAGAATTGGCAATTAAATTTCTGAACATGGAATTCTATTTTAAGTGACTTTTCAGTAGAAAGTTGAAAATGCATGGGTATGAAAAATGGATTGGCCTAGGTTATAATAAAATAATATGTCTGCAACTTCTTTAAAAATTACACATTTATGAAAGAAATTTAATTCTTGATTAAAGGTTCTGAAAGTAAGTTGGACCTTCTTTGCTTTGAGGACAGATGGTTACTTCCACATTAGGCCCTGAGCCTATATATGTAAAGGAAGCATAACAAATATACCTTAATTGAATGGAACACACTGGACTGAAGAATGTTTCTACTTCATACAAACTATTTTATAGGATCACATTCATTTCCTGTAATCTTTTACAATTATTTCCAAGCCATCTGGAGGAAATGTTGAGTTTTTGAAAATAGGGATAGTAATCATAGGACTTCCCTGGCAGTCCAGTGTTTAGAACTCCATGTTTCCACTGCAGGGGGCATGGGTTTAGTCCCTGGCCGGGCAACTGAGATCCCTCATGCCACAAGGCATGGCCCAAAAAAAAAAAACAAACAAAACCTATGGCAATCATGTAGTATGATGGTCCTATAGTACAGAGGCACACCATGATACAGGAAATTTCAAAACATTAAAAATCCTTTTTTGCTTTGCCAGATATTCCCATTTTCTCTCCTTTGCTCTTCTAATCCTTCCAATAGCACTGAAATTAAACTGTGTATATTAAATTTTGTTTGAAATGGCTAAAGTGGCTCCTATTTTCCTTACTGAGCCATGCCTGAAACAGTACTTTGTTACCAGAAGAGTTATTTAGTTTAATAGTGGAGAAACCAGCACCACTTGTTTCCCTTTATTCTTGGATCTACATATTCTAAGGGAGAAACGGCACCATATATAGCTGTTTGTCCCTTTCTGTGTTTCATACATTAGCTAGGACAGCACCCTAACTTCATAGGTTACAGCTGGTATGTGAAATAAGTCTTACAGTGTTTACCAAGCTAGTTCCTTAAATTAGTATATGATAAAGTCAGTGAATTCCATGTAGCCAGAGCTGTACTTCTTTTGCTGCAAAACTAGTTTCATAGTTGTACTGGCTATCAAGACAGTGGCCAACAAATTCCTAAATCAACAGATGGAGCCGTGGGTAGAAATACTGCAGTGCTGCTGCTGCTGCTGCTAAGTCGCTTCAGTCGTGTCTGACTCTGTGCGACCCCATAGACGGCAGCCCACCAGGCTCCCCCGTCCCTGGGATTCTCCAGGCAAGAACACTGGAGTGGGTTGCCATTTCCTTCTCCAATGCCTGAAAGTGAAAAGTGAAAGTGAAATTGCTCAGTCGTGTTTGACTCTTAGCGACCTCATGGACCGCGGCCCACCAGGCTCCTCCGTCCATTGGATTTTCCAGACAAGAGTACTGGAGTGGGTTGCCATTGCCTCCTCCAAACACTGCAGTGAGAGAAGTTAATTCCATATTTTAAAGAAGTGTCTATTCCAGTGAAGACAAATCACTGCTGCCTTCATGATGGAAGGGATCTGAATCACTGCCACTGTGGTTTGATGATCCCTTAGGGAATAGTGCCTTATAGGATGCTTAGCATTTGCCTCTTCTGTTGGAAATGTGGGCTCTCAACAGTGATAGTAGCCAGAGCAGCCTTAATGAGAAGTCCCACATGTGAGCTCAAGTTGGCTGAGAGCCCAAGTTGCCACTGTCCCTTTGCATATGAGCTCACTGACCAAATACTTGAGTGGGTAGGTGAAAAGGCTGATTGATATCCACAGGACAGCTTATCTTGCCCATTTGATTACTGAGAGTCTCCTCTGCAGTGGGTAGCCTTTGATGAGCATTCACATGGGACACACATACTCTCATACTCTATGCCCATTACACCTCTATGTGCCCATTACACACCTCTTCTCCAGACTTCCCTGTCACTAACTCTCCAACTTTGTATTTTCCAAGTTTCCAAACAAACCAATAGTCACTGTTTATTGATCAATGTTGATCTATTTCCCTGATCATTTCTCCAACAGTGCACAACTGCAACAGTGCAATTTTAATTCTCTAGGAATTAGTATTAACTCAGATCTAGTAACCTCCTAAAATGTCTATTTCACTTTTTCTAGGATAGGCTCACCCTGATAAATGAATACAAATCCTTTTACAGAAGATACTACCTTATACTCCAATGTGGGGCTTATCAGGCGGTGCTAGTGGTAAAGAACCCGCCTGTCAATGCAGGAGACATATGAGACGTGGGTTCGATCTCTGAGTTGGGAAGATTCTCTGAAGGAGGGCATGGCAACCCACTCCAGTATTCTTGCCTGGAGAATCCCACGGACAGAGGAGCCTGGCAGGCTACAGTCCATGGGGTCACAAAGACTAGGACATGACTGAAGTTGACTTAGCATGGATGCATGCACAACTCCAATGCTGTACAAAAGTACTCACACTTTTTCATCTAGTTATCAAAAGTTTAATAAAATATGCATAAAATACAATCTTTAATATAAAAAAACCTATTTTTGATGATTCTACTTGTTTTAGCTCAACAATTAACTTGGGGAAAATATATAGCTACATGGTTGTCAAAAACTAAACTAGCTTAATGTTAGCAAAAAAGAAACATTAACTGGAAAATTTACAACTTATAGTTCCAGTTACATTATTATTACAGGTAAGTATATGTTGATTCTTGAAGATTTATGCCTTATTCACAAGGACTGGACCATCAGAATGTAACATAATTTCAGGGGTTTCCAATGTATAGTAAATATTTATTATCTTCTATGTAAAAAAATGGTCCTGAGTTGGACTCAACCTCTTATATTACTGGAAACAGCTTTACTGATTGCATCACTTCTCACAATGGGCAGATGGTTTGGCCGACTACAGTGTTAAAAGTTCTTTAGAGGGACAAGAGGATATTTCTCAAAATAGATGAGACTAATCCTAGAGTCTAGGGTACACTCCAACTTTAAACCTTTTGTACAACTTTATAAGGAGGAATAAGAACTGATCATCTGCCTTTATCCATACATTCACTATATACTTACTACTTTAGCTAAAATTATTATGATCTCGCTTACTGAGTACCTTTGATTCCCCCTAAACCCCACCGTTTCATTTATTTTACTTATGTTTAATCCCACTGATTTAGTCAGTAATTTATCCCATCTGCTTCTCTGAAAACTGGAGTGGTTGGTAGTTTTAGCACTTCTTAGATGACTTGATAGCAGGGAATTTTAAGTAAATATCAGATCAGTAAGTCATTAGATAGAAATAACCAGTTACAAAACAAAAGGAAAATGTTAAAGTATTGATTTTAAATAAAAACAACTCTATAAACAAATTACTTATCTCCAAGAAGTCATCTTCCTTTATATCTGACTATTTGATTCTGGTGTGATCCAAAAGTTTATAATGAGAAATATTTAGCTCCATCACTTTTAATAAAACTGGATTTTCTGGACTAAAACAAAAGAACATTAACACCGAGAAACACTTTAGGGGTAACAGGAATAACTGGCATTACAACGCTGATATTTAGGATAAAAATAAAGGTCCTTATTGCCTATTCTTGAATTACAAATGCTAGGAAGCACACATAAGAGCTTCAGATATTTAAAATGAAATCTAGTTATTTTAAAACGTAAGTTATGTATGATCTATTACCTTCAATAGCATTAAAGAGAAAGGTTAAATAAATATCTGCTGGTGCTGGATAATTCAGTCAGACTGATATGTGGATGGACATGGAACAAGAGACTGGTTCCAAATAGGAAAAGGAGTACGTCAAGGCTGTATATTGTCACCCAGCTTATTTAACTTATACGCAGAGTCTATCATGAGAAACGCTGGGCTGGAATCAAGATTGCCGGGAGAAATATCAATAAACTCAGATATGCAGATGACACCATGCTTATGGCAGAAAGGAAAGAGGAACTAAAGAGCCTCTTGATGAAACTAAAAGAGGAGAGTAAAAAAGCTGGCTTAAAGCTCAACATTCAGAAAACTAAGATCATGGCATCTGGTCCCATCACTTCATGGCAAATAGATGGGGAAACTGTGGAAACAGTGTCAGACTTTATTTTTCTGGGCTCCAAAACCCCTGCAGATGGTGACTGCACCCATGAAATTAAAAGACGCTTACTCCTTGGAAGGAAAGTTATGACCAACCTAGACAGCATGTTAAAAAGCAGAGACATTACTTTGTCAACAAAGGTCCATCTAGTCAAGGCTATGGTTTTTCCAGTGGTCACGTATGGATGTGAGAGTTGGACTATAAAGAGGGCTGAGCACAGAACAATTGATGCTTTTGAACTGTGTGGTGTTGGAGAAGACTCTTGAGAGTCCCTTGGACTGCCAGAAGATCCAACCAGTCCATCCTAAGGGAAATTGATCCTGGGTGTTCATTGGTAGGACTGATGCTGAAGCTAAAACTCCAATACTTTGGCCACCTGATGCAAACAGCTGACCCACTTGAAGAGACCCTGATGTTGGGAAAGACTGAAGGCGGGAGGAGAAGGGGACGACAGAGGATAAGATGGTTGGATGGCATCACTGACTCAATGGACATGAGTTCGGGTAAACTCCAGTGCTGGTGATAGACAGGAAGGCCTGGTGTGCTGCGGTACACGGAGTCGTAAAGCGACTGAACTAAACAGATATGTGGATGCCACATACTTTGTCAGCTAATTTAATATAAATTTTACTATGTAATACATACAACATTTGATATGTTATGTTAAAGTTTATCAAACTATAATAGAGATACCACAAAAAGCTTTCACTCTTTTTATTGTATATAAGACATGTCTTCTTATATAGGAAGAGCATGCTTATATTCCTTAAGTCTCAATCACTCCCATTAGATCTCATCTTTCCTTCTACTAAACCTAATTTAGACCGTTGATACAGAGAAACCAGAATTAAACAATTAAGGATAACATGGGATCCCAAAAAGCAATCTGGGAAAATTATTGGAGGTTCCATTATCTGTTCTAGACATAAACACCGTTTTTATCTCAATATGTTTGTCCAGTCTTTCTCCTTCCTCCTGATTTTCTTATTCTTTACCCCTTTCTTAGCTTGTACTCCTTCTTCTGTATGTTTTTGGAAACTCTACATTATCTATTCATTTACTGTCATAATGTAGTACTATCATAACCATTTAGCCCTAAAAAAGTTGCCCTCCACCAGACAGACTATACTCACTCAGTTATTTGACAGCTCCCCCACTTTTTTTGTCTTTTACTATCTACCATGTGTGATACAGGTATAGATCCAAATATAGGAAAGTAAAGCAAACAAACATAAGAAAGTAAGTAAAGTCCCTGCCCTAAAAGTGTTTCAAAATTAGGGAGCTGAATATGAAACAAATTATGAAAGTTAAGTGCAAAAGGATAGCATGGAGGGTGAAGCAACTAAAGCCTTCATTTTAAAATAAAAGATGTATTATTTTCTCATATACTGACTGATACACTTGGTGATGGACAGGACATGGGGTACATGAAAAATTTGATAAAGAGGTGCATTGATATCTGGGGAGTTGTGGAAACTCTAATAGGGGAGAGGAGGTGAAGTCTAATTATCTAAGGCTAGGTAGCTCAGTGGTAATCCGTTTGCCAATGCAGGAGAAGCAGGAAATGTGGGTTCGATCCCAGGGTTGGGTAGATCCTCTGGAGGAGGAAATGGCAACCCACTCCAGTATTCTTGCCTGGAAAACCCATGGACAGAGGAGCCAGGAGGACTACAGTCCATGGGGTTGCAGTCAGACACGACTGAGCACCTAAATGCACCACACACATACAGAGAGGCCAAGCCTCAAAAAAGTAGGTCAGACCTATACATGGATAAACCTCTCCACTCTACATAAGGAAATTTTTTTTTATCAACAGTTGATCATCTTGCCAAGGGAATGCACTGGTCATAGCAAACACCCTCTTCCAACAACACAAGAGATGACTCCACATATGGACATCACCAGATGCTCAATACCGAGTTCAGACTGATTATATTCTTTGCAGCCAAAGATGGAGAAGCTCTACACAGTCAGCAAAAACAAGACCAGGAGCTGACTGTGGCTCAGATCATGAACTCCTTATTGCCAAATTCAGACTTAAATTGAAGAAAGGAGGGAAAACCACTAGACCATTCAGGTATGACCTAAATCAAATCCCTTACAATTATACAGTGGAAGTGACAAATAGATTCAAGGGATTAGATCTGATAGACAGAGTGCCTGAAGAACTATGGATGGAGGTTCGTGACATTGTACAGGAGGCAGTGATCAAAACCACCCCCAAGAAAACGAAATGCCAAATCGCAAAATGGTTGTCTGAGGAGGCCTTACAAATAGCTGAGAAAAGAGAAGCAAAAGGCAAAGGAGAAAAGGAAAGATATACCCATTTGAATACAGAGTTCCAAAGAATAGCAAGGAGAGATAAGAGAGCCTTCCTCAGTGATCAATGCAAATAAACAGAGGAAAACAATAAAATGAGAAAGACTAGAGATCTCTTCAAGAAAATGAGTGATACCAAGGGAACATTTCATGCAAAGATGGGCTCAATAAAGGACAGAAATGGTATGGACCTAACAGAAACAGAAGATATTAAGAAGAGGTGCCAAGAATACACAGAAGAGCTATACAAAAAAGATCTTCATGACCCAGATAATCACAATGGTGTGATCACTCACCTAGAGCCAGATATCCTGGAATGTGAAGTCAAGTGGGCCTTAGAAAGCATCACTACAAACCAAGCTATGGAGGTGATGGAATTCCAGCTGAGCTACTTCAAATCCTAAAAGTTGATGCTATGAAAGTGCTGCACTCAATATGCCAGCAAATTTGGAAAACTCAGCAGTGGCCACAGAACTGGAAAAGGCCAGTTTTCATTCCAATCCCAAAGAAAGGCAATGCCAAAGAATGCTCAAACTACTGCACAATTGCACTCATCTCACACGCTAGTAAAGTAATGCTTAAAATTCTCCAAGCCAGGCTTCAACAATACGGAACTGTGAACTTCCAGAAGTTCAAGCTGGATTTAGAAGAGGCAGAGGAACTGGACATTAAATTGCCAACATCCGCTGGATCATAGAAAAAGCAAGAGAATTCCAGAAAAACATCTACTTCTGCTTCACTGATGACTCTAAAGCTTTTGACAGTGTGGATCACAACAAACTGTTGAAAATTCTTCAAGAGATGGGAGTAACAGGCCACCTTACCTGCCTCCTGAGAAGTCTGTATGCAGGTCAAGAAGTAACAGAACCAAACATGGAACAATGGAATGGTTCCAAATTGGGAAAGGAGTATGTCAAGGCTGTATATTGTCACCTTGCTTATTTAACTTATATGCAGCGTACATTATGCGAAATGCTGGGCTAGATGAAGCACAAGCTGGAACTGAGATTGCCAGGAGAAACATCAATAACCTCAGAAATGCAGATGACACCACCCTTATGGCAGAAAGGAAAGAGGAACTAAAGAGCCTTTTGATGAAAATGAAAGAGCAGAGTGAAAAAGCTGGCTTAAAACTCAACATTCAAAAAACAAAGATTATGGTATGCAGTCCCATCACTTCATGGCAAATAGATGGGGAAACAATGGAAACCGTGACAGACATTATTTTTCTGGGCTCCAAAATCACCGCAGATGGTGACTGCAGCCATGAAATTAAAAGAGGCTTACTCCTTGGAAGAAAAGCTATGACCAACCTAGACATCATATTAAAAAGCAAAGACATTACTTTGCCAACAAAGGTCCATTTAGTCAAATATATGGTTTATCCAGTAGTCATGTATGGATGTGAGAATTGGACTACAAAGAGAGCTGAGCACCAAAGAATTGATGCTTTTGAACTGTGGTGTTGGAGAAGACTCTTGAGAGTCCCTTGGACTGCAAGGAGATCAAACCAGGCAAACCTAAAGGAAATCAGTCCTGAATATTCATTGGATGGACTGATGCTGAAGCTGAAACTCCAATACTTTGGCCACCTGATGCAAAGATCTGACTCATCTGAAAAGACCCTGATGCTGGGAAAGATTGTAGGTGGGAGGAGAAGGGGACAACAGAGGATGAGATGGTTGGATGGCATCACTGACTCAATAGACATGAGTTTGAGTAAACTCTGGAAGTTGGTGACGGACAAGGAGGCCTGGCATGCTGCAGTCCATGGGATCAAAAGAGTCGGACACAACTGAGCGACTGAACTGAACTGAACTATAGTCTATGGGGTCAAAAACAGTTAGACACGACTGACTGACTAAATTGGACTGAAGTGAACATCTTACCCACAGCAATGAATTGAGATGCTGAAAAGTCACTAATTTTTAGGTCTTTATTTTCCACATGTCTTTCAATAAACTTTTGTTTCAGCAATTAACCTATGAAATAGCCTAAAGAATGTTATCTTTGTGTCAAATGAAGGATCTTTTCTAAATAACCTTTCTAAAATCTCAGGTCGGCTATCAAAACAGATAACATTAAGTTAATAAAATTTTCTCTCAAATACAACTCCACACTCTTTGAAGACTAAATCATTAGGATTGATAGATATAAAGTGTTACTCGCTCAGTCGTGTCCAACTCTTTGCAACCCCATGAACTGCAGCCCACCAGGCTCCTCTGTCCACGGGATTCTCCAAGCAAGAATACTGGAGTGGGTTGCCATTTCCTTCTCTGATGGATATAAAAAACTGCTGTAATTGTAGGATTCTTTATCCCTGGAATTATGCATGGCTATATCAGTGTATATTTTGTTCTTATGTTAAAATGGAGTAAGAGAGTAATAGGAAAATTATTTCTTTTGAGACTTAATAAGAAAATATATATGTAAATAACACACACAACCCCAAGCTTCGTGACTGAATTGTAATTGTTTTAGAAAACCAGCTCTATAAAGTATTTCAAACCAAAGCCACAGGAATGTAACGGATGTTACAAAGGTTTTGAAGATTATTAAGCATTTGAAGATGATAAAAATTAATCATCTTCCTTTCCTAAATTCAAGCATAAGTCTCTTTTTCCAAAATCATATTCTGTGATCACAAATGAATGCCCATACAAGATAAGATTGTGTCCAAGGCACCATTTGGTACTCAGTCTATATTTAAAAACCATAAAACCAAATATGACAGCTAGAAAAAAAAAATCTAAGCTTAAGAGATAAAAATTAATTAAACTTTGGATACCCCGTCACAGAAAAAAATTCCTTCCTCTGCACAAAGTGCCAAGTTATTTATAACTCTCTCCCATAAGATTCCAAATATGAGACTGAGAAAACATTCATTATTTCAACCACTTCACCCATGGATACATGAGCGAGAAATCAAGAGTTCATGAAATTGACACAGAAATACAGAATTTTACATATTAAACCAAGTGATAAATGAATATACACACTTGAGCATGGTCTAGTTACAGTTTTGAATTCAAATGCTACAGTTGGTTTTTTTTTTCTTTTTAATAATTTCAACCTTATTTTATAAATAAGGTGGATTATATGATTAAAAATCCAGGCAGATTGCAATTTCCTAGCCTCACTCTCCCCCTGTCCTCTCCTCAGCTTCTAAACTAGGCAGATCACCACCTAGTTCATAGACACAAAAACACACGTTCATTGTTATTTTGAGTATTATCTCTCAGGTTGAAGCTGCACACATTTATAGTATGCCTCAGATTTGCATTACATGACTGGTTTAGTTAACTTTGTAGAGGTGTCAATTTAAGCACAGGACATGTAATGTTTTTTGATTAATGTATAAGTAGAAGTTTTCTTAGTTCTAGTATTTGCCATATGACTCTCTAATTTTTCACTCCAGGTGAAGCTTTATAATTTTCATATCCTAAGCAAAAGGTTTTTGTTATCTTGAGAATGACTTGACCAATCTAGACATAAATTCACTAAAGTATAAAATGAGACTAGACAGTACTGACCTAAAAAATAAATCTTACAAAACTTTTGTCTACATGGAAAGAATACTGACTGGTTCACTAGTGTTTATATAAGAAAATATTAACAAAAGTCCTCAAATTAACCTTATATACAAATAAAAGGAAAGATAAGAAAAAAGCAATTTCTAAACCAAATAAGTTTAAGTTCACTCTCCTATCCAAGAAAGAAGTGTGCAGAAAGTGCAGAAATCAACAATATCCCCATTCCTTCAACTTTTACCAAATTAGGTATTCTGCACCCAACTATATAACTGTGTGGACAACTGCTAACACCAATATTTTCAATCTTAACTCACCATAATGATGCTTAGAATTCTATCAAAATTAAAATATACAGTTAAACATTTCAAATTAAACATCTCAGCTTTAAAGAGAAAATAAAGACTAACACTTATAAATATGTTACAGTTTAAAAAGATTTTCACATACATCATGTGAAGAAGGCATGAGTTATTCTAAGAAAAGAAATAGTAGCTTAGCTAGGGTAGATGACATCAGCAAAGGCAGCTACAAACTCAGTTCAACAAACACATTTTCACTTACTTCTTTAACTGAAGGACTTGATTAATAGGTTATTTATTACCAGTTCCTAAAATAACACCATAAATGATTCTGCTCTAACAAGAGACGTGGGTTCAATCTCTGGGTCAAGAAGATCCCCTGGAGTAGGAAATGGCAACCCAGTCCAGTATTCCTGCCTGGAGAATCCCATGGACAGAGAAGCCTGGCAGGCTACAGTCTATATAGGGTTGCAAAGAGTTGGACACAACTGAAGTGATTTATTAGCACAGCACAATAAAAAGAAACAGGGCTTATATATATTCACTGAACATATATCTCAAAAAAAAGAAACTATTTCATTTTAGCAAGCATACAAAATGCTAACGAATTTGCAGTCATTACAAATTTGAGTGTATTTTTCAATGTTCACACTGAACTTACTTTAAAAACCACTACAATATTGTAAAGTAATTAGCCTCCAACTAATAAAAATAAATGGAAAAAATAAAAAAAAAATTTTTAAATAAAATAAAAGATTTTAAGACCACATAACACTTGACAAAACAATATAATTATTAACTTTTAATACGTTTTGATTCAAACGTCCATTGTCTGAACAGTTAAAAAAAAAACCTTGCAATTTCAATAGCTTCTGTTGATTAATGAATGCTTAAATCGGCAAACTTTTTATTCATAATGCCCTCTACTGGTAGCTCAAAAAGTTCTGATATACTTACTACAGGAGGTTGGATTAATTTCTTTAATGTGTTCCTGTACCAACTGCATATAAATCTCTTGGAAAGTTTGTTAAAAATACAACTTTTCTTCTCTACAAAATATCTACAGATACTGAAGTGATTTCAGTAAGTCTGAGACAGGATCTAGAACTCTGCATTAATAAGCAGAGAATCACTGGCTTTATTATACCAATACCCAATTTCTGAAGCACAGTAACTTAATGAAAAGCTCTAGGAAGGCATCACTATGCCTCTTTTATAGACAGAGACTGAGGCTCAAGACAATTTACTCCAGGTCACATGCTGAAAACCAGCAGAGCAACTAATACTTCCTTATTCCTGGAGGTATGTACACTTAAAGAGTAACAAAACTCCACCAGCTTTAAAATTCTAGTGTTTATTTCTTTAGATACGGTTTTTGAAAGCAGTACACGCTACACCTTCTCAAACATGACTCCACATGAGAATCACCACAGGAGTAAACAAAAATGCTTACACCCAGGTCCCACTCCCAGCAATTCAGACGGAATAGGTTTAGGGTTAGTGCCTGGCCTTTTTTTTCTTTTTTTAAGCTCCCAAGTGATTATAATTGGCCACTTAGGCCAATTGGCCCACTTAGGCCCGTTGGTGCTCAACCTTTAGTGTGCACAGAATCAGGACACAGACCACTAGGCCCTACCCCCAGAGTTTTCAACTCAGTAGGGCAGGGCAGGGTTTGAGAATCTGCATTTTTAACAAGTTCCAGGTGGCTATGATGAGGCTGGTTCTGTGCCTATACTCTGACAAGTGGTTAAGCACATTGGCTAGTGGTCCTCAACACCTGCCTACACATTAGAATCACTTGGAGAAATTTTTAAAATTGTGATAGCCAGGCACATCCTCAGACCAATCCCATCAAAATCTCTGGGGTGGGGTCCAGAGCACAATATGTTTAAAGCTTCTAAAATTAAGAAGGGTTCTCTACAGCAAAGTCCATAAAACCTACCGGAGGATGTACAGCGATTTCCGCAGTGGGTAATATAGTACACAGAATTTCCATAGCTTTTTGTCTGTCATGGCACAGAACAGCTCTGCATGTGTGAAACACCAGCCCACAGGATACAGTGGAAACTGCTTTATGAAGCTGAAAAGACATTTCCCTCTAACCTCCATCCAGTCTCATCTTTTGCCAAACCCTCCCTCCCTCCACTGCCTGTGTTCCTATTAAAACATTAGTAACTCTCTATTGTAATTATCTGTTTTAATGTGACTGTTAGCACTATTTCTGCAAGTTCATTGAAGTCAGAGATTGCTTCTCATTTATCTTTGATTCCCCAGAGCCTAACATGATGCCAAGCATAGGTGGTGCTCAATAAACATTTGTTGAGTAATTGAATTCAGATTAATATCTCTACTTTCTACAGAAAAGGTAATGTGTCAAGCATGGCTTTTATGCAGTGTAGCATGTGCAACATCTTTTACACAGCTAAAATCAGAACTATTTCTTCTTCATAGAGCTACTTTTATGTAATATTGCCTTAAATAAAAAAAAAAAAACCTATGTGCACTTAGAGATGATATTTAACTTGGGTTCTGTCCCCTCTTCAGTGATTAGTAACTTAAGAGTAGCAAAAAGCTTTGGTAACCTTTCATTCTAAGAATTATATTAGCCAAGTGATCCAAAAAGAGGTACAAATGCTTTGTGCATTAATTAGATGATGTTTCCAAAAACTCTTAAAAAGAAATAAGCAAAATCAAAAATTGCTATTGTTTTAAAAATCCAAGTTTTTAAAACTCTGACTTCATAAAATCGCATCAGCTTTTGGTTTTGTTTTTTTAATTGGTAAAGAACAGCATTCTTCTGAGAGCAAGCTGTATGTCTAATTCAGGTCAAGCAATTTTGGTATATTAAAAAAAATTACTGCAAGTATTCTCCTTTAATGTCATTAAAGAAAACATCTGACTTCACACTACAAAGATGGCATGGTTAATTCTATACCTTTCCAGAACTATGTTTTCCATATACTTCATAAATATTTAGTAATCACATATGAATTAAATCTCAAAGCACCGAAAGACTAAGTTGCTCCTCAAACTTTCTCAGTTTGAGGTACTATAAGACAGTATTGGATGAAATCAACCATATTAACAAATATTAGCATGTTTTTTCTTTTAAAGGGCAGTGATAATTACCTTAACATATACTACTTTTTATTCTGGAGGAGGAAATGGCAAACCATGTCAGTATTCTTTGCCTGGAAAATTCCACGGACAGAGGAGCCTGGTGGGCTACAGTACAAGGGGTTGCAAAGAGTCAACACAACTGAGCGACTGAGCACTCACACAGATTCAACACGTCATTATTGAGTTCCCATTATGTACTGGTGAAGACTCTTAAGAGTCCCTTGAACTGCAGGGAGATCCAACCAGTCCATCCTAAAGGAAATCAGTCCTGAGTATTCATTGGAAGGACTGATGCTGGAGCTGAAACTTCAATACTTTGGCCACCTGATGCGAAGAACTGACTCATTAGAAAAGACCCTGATCCTGGGAAAGAACGAAGGCAGGAGGAGAAGGGGACAACAGAGGATGAGATGGTTGGATGGCATCACCAACTCGATGGACATGAATTTCAGCAAGCTCCGGGAGTTGGTGATGGACAAGAAAGCCTGGTGAGCTGCAGTCCGTGGGGTTGCAAAAAGTCAGACATGACTGAGAAACTGAACTGAACATTATGTGTCAAGCACTGTTCTTGGAGCTACAGTTATGCAGTAAAGAAAAGTTCCTTATGAAGCCTACAATCTAGCCAACTTTTTTCTAGAAAGGAAAAAAGTAGATACATTTTTGTGGTCCAGATGATCAACTGAAGTAGGCATTCTTTCCAACAGGGAGAGAAGAGTTCAATCTAAAAGCTATTAGTTTATGAAACTTGCTGGAAGACTCCCAGCAACTCTGAAAAAGCTGATAACCCTAAAAGAAAGAGTAAAGTAAGAAATAAATGAAATCTTAAAATTAAGTAGTATTTACCTCTGAATTCCTTCCAGAATATCTTTAACAGCTGCCATTAACTTTTGAAGATATACAAATGCTTCTTCAAATGATGCTATTTTTGAAGACGTCAGAGTTGAATTTGAATCCAACCTTTGAAACACATCCATGCTAAAATAGAAAGAAAAAATGCTCATAGGTACACACTCATATTTACTGTAATTCAAGTATTTCGACTTCTAATGTATAAAATAATGTTTATAACTTATCGCTCATAATGCTAATCTGTTTAAATGAGAAATAAAAGAAATGTCCAGACTACCATTCATGCAAAGAATAGGGGTCAACAACTATATAGGTCAAAGAGAAAGTAATATGGTAAAAACTGTGTGAGACCATAAGAGATAGAAGGGAAGTCATGCTATCAATCCATATTCAAAAGTCAGTACGTAAGTACAGACCGTACTCCCATATACAAGGATGAAGAAAAAAAAATCACACATCAGATTTAGAGTTTGCTGAAACTGGATGTTACAAATGTTCATACACTTTGCTCTGATAATTCCAATTTTAGAAACAGGCACAATTAATAACTACCTCAATGTACAGTAATATTTTTAAAAAGTGTTAAGTAGTAAATTAGCTACCTGATGAAATATCAAATAACTATTAAGATGATGCTTATGCCATCTATGAAACAGAAAAATTAAGGTAAACAAAATGTACTCATATAACATAAAAACAGCCATATAAAAATGCAAAGCATATGCTGTATGGGTGGAACACTGCCTCCCCCACCCCAAAACTCATGTTCACCCACAACCTCAGAGTGTGACCTTATGTAAAATAGGAGTTTTGCATATGTAAGTTAAGTTAAAATGAGGTCATACTGGATTAGGGTAGACACTTCCCTATGTGAAGACAAACGCACAGACTGGACTGGAGTGATATGTCTGCAAATACTGCTGGCAGCTACTAGAAGCTGGAGACAGTCATGGGATAGATTCTCCCTCAGAACCTCCTCAAAGAACCAACTCTGCAGACACCTGGATTTCAGACTTTCTAGTCTTCAGACTGTGACCGAATAAATTTCCGTCACTTTATTTTTCAGTATTTTTATTGAAGTATAGTTAATTCAGAATGCTGTGTTCATTTCTGCTGTATAGCAAAGTGATCCAGTTATACATATATATGTACACAATTTTTTAAATATTCTTCTCCATTATGGTTTATCATAAGATACTAAATAATAGTTCACTGTACTACATAGTAGGACCATGTTGTTTATCCTTTCCTTATATAAAAGCTTACAGCTGCTAATCCCAGCCTCTTCAGGTTGTGCATAAGGGCTCTAGGGCTTCCCAGGTGGCTTAGTGGTAAAGAATCTGCCTGCCAAGCAGGAGACAAGGGTTTGATCCCTGGGGCAGAAAGATCCCCTGGAGGAGGAAATGGCAACCCACTCCAATATTCTTGCCTGGGAAATCCCATGGACAGAAGAGCCTGGCGGGCTATAGTGCAAAGGGTTGCAAAGAGTCAGACACGACTTAGCGACTAAACGCCACCACCATAAGTACTCAGAGTATTTATATGAAAAATAATGCATGGGGTCTACCAGATTTTCAAATAAACATCTCTATGTGAAAGGCTCAAACATGAATATGTTGAGAAGTTCTACAGTGACTCTGGTACACAATCAGGCACAGGAAACAATGAAGTAAGCTTTGAAAACTGTACAATGATAAAGTAATTAATAAGCATTTTTCACTTACTGAAGGACTATAACATAAAGCATATTATCCAGAAATTAAGAAGAGCTCTGTAGCATCCAACACAAATGTATATATATTATAGGTCAGTTCTAAAGTACATAAAGTAGTCAAATGTTTTCTAAGTGTAAGAAAGATTAAAATATCTTAAATATTGTTTTTGCTTTAATATTCTTTCACTTAGTCAAAGGCAAAGGGGAAAAGGAAAAATATGCCTATTTGAATACAGAGTTGCAAATAATAGCATGGAGAGAAAAGAAAACCTTCCTCAGTGATCAATGCAGAGAGATAGAGGAAAACAATAGAATGGAAAAGACTAGAGATCTCTTCAAGAAAATTAGAGATACCAAGGGAACATTTCATGCAAAGATGGTCACAATAAAGGGCAGAAATGGTAGGGACCCAACAGAAGCAAAAGATATTAAGACAAGGTGGCAAGACTACACAGAACTATACAGAAAAGATCTTGGTGACACACACATAACCACGATGGTGTGATCACTCACCTAGAGCCAGACATCCTGCAGCGCAAGCCAAGTGGGCCTTAGGGAGCATCACGACGAACAAAGCTAGTGGAGGTGATGGAATTCCATCTGAGCTATTTCAAGTCCTAAAAGACGATGCTGTCAAAGTGTGTGCTCAATATGCCAGCAAATTTGGGAAACTCAGCAGTGGTCACGGGACTGGGAAAGGTCAGTTTTCATTCCAATCCCAGAGAAAGGCAATGCCAAAGAATGTTCAAACTACTGCACAATTGCACTCATCTCACATGCAAGAAAAATAATGCTCAAAATTCCCCAAGCCAGGCTTCAACAGTATGTGAACCGAGAACTTCCAGATGTTCAAGTTGGATTTAGAAAAGGATCAAATTGCTAACATCCACTAGATCATTGAAAAAGCAAGAGAGTTCCAGAAAAACATCTACTTTTGCTTTATTGACTACACCAAAACCTTTGACTGTGTAGATCACAACAAACTGTGGAAAATTCTTAAAGAGATGAATACCAGACCACCTGATCTGCCTCCTAAGAAATCTGTATGCAGGTCAAGAAGCAACAGTTAGAACTGGACATGGAACAACAGACTGGTTCCAAATCGGGAAAGGTGTACATCAAGGATGCATACTGTCACCCTGCTAATTAATGTTCTTGCCTGGAGAATCCCAGGGATGGCAGAGCCTGGTGGGCCGCCATCTATGGGGTCGCACAGAGTTGGACACGACTGAAGTGACTTAGCAGCAGCAGAGTATATCAAGCGAAAGGCTGGGCTGAATGAAGCACAAGATGGAATCAAGATTGCCAGAAGAAATATCAATAACCTCAGATATGCAGATGACACCACCCTTGTGGTAGAAAGCGAAGAAGAACTAAAGAGCCTCTGGATGAAAGTGAAAGAGGAGAGTGAAAAAGTTGGCTTAAAACTCAACATTCAGAAAACTAAGATCATGGCATCTGGTCCCATCACTTCATGGCAAATAGATGGGGAAACAACAGAAATAGTGACAGATTTTTATTTTCTTGGGGCTCCAAAACCACCGCAGATGGTGACTGCAGCCATGAAATTAAAAGACGCTTGCTCCTTGGAAGAAAGGCTATGACCACCCTATACAGCATATTAAAAAGCAGAGACATTACTTTGCCCTCAAAGGTCCATCTAGTTAAAGCTATGGTTTTTTCAATAGTTTTGTACGGATGTGAGAGTTGGACCATAAAAAAAGCTGAGCGCCGAAGAATTGATGTTTTTGAACTGTGGTGTTGGAGAAGACTCTTTTGAGAGTCCCTTGGACTGCAAGGAGATCCAACGAGTTAATCCTAAATGAAATCAGTCTTGCACATTCATTGGAAAGACTGATGCTAAAGCTGAAACTCCAGCATTTTGGCCACCTGATGCGAAGGACTAAGTCATTGGAAATGACCCTGATGCTGGGAAAGATCGAAGGCAGGAGGAGAAGGGGACGACACAGATGAGATGGTTGGATGGCATCACCGACCCGACAGACATGAGTCTGAGCAGGCTTTGGGAGTTGGTGATGGACAGGGAAGTCTCGTGTACTATATAGTCCATGGGGTCGCAGAGTCAGACATGACTGAACGACTCAACTGAACTGAACTGAAATATTGTATTAAACTATTTAGGTTTCAAAGTGATTATCTCTGTTCTGTATATACAATATTCTGCTAACAAGAACATTTAAGCCACAACATTAAAAATACATTAAGACTGGACAAACAAAATCTTTGCTTTATATGAGATTACAAAATTTTAAATATTGCTTTTTTTTAACCTCACATGTCAGATATAGTTATTTCTTTAGTATAAAAGACTATAATTTGTCTCAAAAAATTTTTAATTATAGTCAAGGACTAAAAATCAGTCCTAAATCTATAATTGAATGAGAACAGATGTTTAAATGGAATGCTAAGATCACTTTACTGCTCTTGTAAACAACTAGAATGGAGAGAGGCTCTTAATCCAAAATAACAAAACGGGTTCTCAACCTGAGATCACATTACAAGGCATACAGTATGACCGACATACTAGTTACATAAAGACTATGGGCTTGAGGAAAGTTATGGTAGGGAGTGTTGACCTACTTTAAATCAATTGTTTTCGATTATTTTTTAAGTTACTCGAGCAACCTATTTAAAGACCTACTCACAAATGGTCTCTATCTTTTCATTTTACTAAGACCAGAATACTTTATGTGTATGAAAGTAACAAAAGTATTAATCCACTTAAGTATTTACCTTTAAAAAAATTTTTACATGCATTTTTCCTAATCCAGACTGATGTTTTCTTTACATTATTTTGCATCTTATTTCTCAGAAGCCTTTGGATCCTGCTAATTTCTTTAGCCACTCCTGGTGACTATTCATTGGTTTTGACATGTTGGCAAACGATCTAACATATTTAGCAATGATTCTCATCAGTTTCACATCTGAATCACCTAGACAGAAGCACTAGTTCAGCTTCAGTCCTGAAGTGAAGTGAAAGTTGCTTAGTCTTGTCTGACTCTTTGTGACCCATGGACTATAGCCTGCCAGGCTCCTCTGTCCATGGAATTCTCCAGACCAGAATACTGGGGTGGGTAACTGTTCCCTTCTCCAGGGGATCTTTCCAACCCAGGGACTGACCCAGGTCTCACACACCGCAGGTGGATTCTTTACCAGCTGAGCCACCAAGGAAGCCCTGTGCTACTGAATTAGAATTTCTAACAAGAGAACCTAACCACATATATTTTTTACCCTATCCAGATAATCCTGAGCCCCTTTTTAAGCAGCACTACCTCTAAAGTAATTTGACAAAAGGCCCTCATAAGATAATCTAGTACAAACTATATTGTTAAAGTCACAAACCAGGGCTTCCCTGGTGACTCAGTAGTAAAGAACCCACTTCCCAATGCAGGAGACACAGGTTCCATCCTTGATCCAGGAGAATTCCACATGCCGCACAGCAACTAAGCCCATGTACAACAACTATTGAGCCTGTGCTCCAGAGCCTAGAAGTCACACTAGGGAAGCCCACGCACCCTACATCCTGTGCTCTGCAAAAAAAGAAGCAATGAGAAGCCTATTCATCGCAACTAGAGTAAGCCCTGCTCGTCGCAACTACAGAAAAGCCCGAATAGCAACAAAGACCCAGCCCAACCAAAAGTGAATTACCAAACAAACAAAATTTCAAAAAAACTAAGACACTTTGTAGTAAAAAAAAAAAAAAATTCACAACCCAAACACTATTTAATGAACACTAGCAATATTGGACGGAGAAGGCAATGGCACCCCACTCCAGTACTCTTGCCTGGAAAATCCCATGGATGGAGGAGCCTGGTAGGCTGCAATCCATGGGGTCGCTAAGAGTCGGACAAGACTGAGCGACTTCACTTTCACTTTTCACTTTCACTCATTGGAGAAGGAAATGGCAACCCACTCCAGTGTTCTTGCCTGGAGAATCCCAGAGATGGGGGAGCCTGGTGGGCTGACGTCTATGGGGGTCACATGGAGTCGGACACGACTGAAGTGACTCAGCAGCAGCAGCAGCAATAATGGAAAAGCCTGAAACTCGAAAATTCTTAATTTAGTACCTGTTTTGATACAGTGTAATCCAAACATTCTCTAGGATAGACCAGATTTCTTGATGCCTGCTGGTTTGGGGAGGATAAGAACCGGATAAAACGGTGATTTCTTGGTTATCAGATTTCATCAGAGAATTATCTTCCTGGCTTTTACCTGGTGTATTTTGTGAAGAATTTTGCTTAAGTTTTGCCTTGACCTGGGAAAATAAGAATTACATAACATGCAGCTAGTCCTTCACTAGTAAGTGAGAAAGAAAGAATGCCAATTGTAGATTACAAATGTTCTGCCTTTCTTGGAAGTGCTATTTATTCTTTGTCCTTGATTATGTACAGAATATTACCAGAATAGAATCAGAGTTGAATTTTTTTTTCTTTTCCATTTATATGAAACAGTATTTCCAGTTTATTTATTACAGAGTATAGAAGTAGAATTCTACTTATAAGGGATTAAGAAATAAGTGAGCAAAGAAATGGGAACAATGGTTATATACTGCTCTTTTGAGAAGTTTGGTAGTTGATGGAAGGAGATGGTGCAGTAAATAGCACGACCAATTAAAAGTATTTAAGAACAGATCTGAGCATATTTCTAAACAGTGTGAAAAAGCAATACCATTGATTCAAGTGATATTTTCTTAAAAAAAAAATCACCCTGGGGGAAAATATTAACTTAGGTGAAAAATGCATATGCTAGAAAGGAAAAAAGTTTTTAACTATGAGTTTATTGAGTTTGTTGACTTGGCTTGTCTATAACATCTTTGTGAACTTAAATAAAATTACTCCATTTCTCTAGGTCTCCTTTGTTGATAAAAGCATGATTTCAAACATTAGCTTCATGCTTATCAAATTTAAAAAAAAGGAAATTTCCGAAACTGTAACAACAGTTGATAGTTACTGAGCATTTCTTATGTATAGGAATTTCCTAAGAATTTTATATCTATTTAGCTCATTTAATCCTCACAATTACTCTATGAAGGAGATACTATGATTATCTACATTTTATTGAGGCAAAGAAAGGATAAATAAGTTATGCAGGGTTACACAGCTGGTAAGAGGCATGAACAGAATCTGAACTTTAGTAGTCTATGAATGTGGTTATACTCTCTCTCCAACTCATAAAGGTAAATATTACCCTTTTATTTCTTTTCAGGAAGGAAGAAAACAGCCTGTTTACATTAATTATGAACTTAATAAATACACATGAATGTATAAATTTTGTTTTGAAATAAATGTGTTTAATCATCACATAATGCTTTTTCTCAGCTCTCAGACAGAAGTGTATGCAACATACAAATAGGCTGCTTTATCAAACACTTACATAGCACTTACTATGTGCTAGACTCTACAAATATTAATTTAATTCTCATGACAGTTCTAAGGCAGAGATTATTATACTCTTTCTTATAAAAGAAGGGCTTCAGGCTCTGAGAGGTTAAATAACCAGAAATTAAAAACACAACTAGTCAGGATGGGAAGTCTGAGGTACATAAGTCTAAAGTTTATTAAAAACACTTATTTTAAATATTCTATCATTCTTGAAGGTCGTCTTTTTTTTATGATGTTAAAAGTTTCATAAGAGAAAAAATATATATCCTTTCCTCTACCCCATTTATATAAAAATCTGGAAAATGACATTACTTAACTTTCCATTTTGGTTTCTCAGAATCAAATGAATAATGAATATTCCTCTTTTCCTGACTTTCTACACTTAGTAAATTAAGATAAGGGGGATTTTTTTTTTTTTTAACAGTTACTATACTTAGATATTCTATTCCTGGAGGTAATCTCTTTCTTTTCGTTGTTCAAGTTAGTGACACATAACTAAGTATCCAGGTCATAAATCAGATGCACTCTACAAAATATTGAAAGTGCATTTTAAAAGCCCAAGCTAAATCACAATGTTCTTGGCTGACTTAGACAATGAATTGTTTCAAACACGAAAATAAAGCAATACTTGAAAGCTCTAATTGTGGAAATAACACAAGTTGTTTCAAACAATCAGACTAATGCTTAATGTTGAGGGAAAAGCACTAAAGAGAATACTAGATTTTTTGTCCCTTGTCTCCTTGAATCTCTTGCTAATGTGACAACTAGAAAATCAGGATCCAAGAATAAATAACTTACTAAATAACAAGCCAATATGTTTACAAGTGGGCTATATATAACAGGCATACAATTATGCGACAAACAACACTAGATTTTAATATCAAACTTTTCATGGAAGAAAACTCCCATGGCTAGGTTTCCAACTGATAAAAGAATCTTGATATCATTTTTATCTCAGTCATTCCTAATTTTCTAATTCTCAATAATTTTAATTCAAAGGCTGCTAAGATTGTAAGTATCCTAAACTTTCCATTTTGTTCACCATGGTTGTTTCACTAAAGATGGGGTTTTAGGGCTCAGTTCTGTGAGGGAAAGGATAATGTGCTCTTCCCTACACAATTCAATTATAATACTCAAGCTGCAACTCCTAAATTCCCAGGTCTATTCCTCCCTACTGAAGATTCTAAAAGTCACACTTGCCATTTAAAAGAATAAGTACCAATGTTTTGATCATCTTAAACCAAAAATTTATTCACCCCTTAAATCAATCCTTTCCTCAAGAAATAACATATATTTCCTCTTAGTTTATCAAAAAAGATGCTTCTTTTAGTCTTAAGCAAATTAAATTCTTTCCTCAGTGATTATGACTAAGTTTAGTATCATCTAATCCTTTCATTACTTCATAGGTACCAGGGCCTATGTTACCAGAAAAAAACCACAGAGGAAAACCTGGCCAATTCAATAACTCAAAGGAAAAAAAGATACGACACACACATACACACATATATATATATACATTAGATGAAAGTATCATTGATCTCTAACGATGTAATTGTGATGCTGAGTTTTTTGAACTGTTTCAGGCATATAAAATGACCTGAATTTTCCAGATTTGAAATCAGAAGACTCTAGAAATATAGTATTACTAGGGACAAAATTCACATAGTTATTTTAAAGGGGCAAAAAGTTATCAGTGCTAGGCAGATTGCATAAGAATCACATGAGGAGACCTGTTAAAAAATTGGTAGGTCAACTGGTAAAGTTTGAATACGGTCTGTAGGTTAGATAATTGGATTATGTCAATATTAATTTCCTGATAATTACACTAGTTATATAAGATACCCTTATTCATTAGGAAATATATATATATGGAAATATTTAGGGGTAAAAGGGGATAATATCTGCAAAATACTCTTATTAAATAATTCAGAAAAAAAATTCTGGATAGATAAGTAGACTGGTAGGTAGAAGACAGAAAATAATAAAAGCAAATGTGATAAAAGGTTAACATTGGGAAATGGGGGTAAAGGACACATATGAGAATTCTTTATGTTACTCTTGTAATTTTTTTGTAAGTTTGAAATTATTTCAAAATAAAACATGAACCAAGAACAAAAATACTTCTGGGCACCACTGACAGAAATTTTACTCAGTAAGGGGCATGGCATCTGCATGCTTAAAAAAATTTCTGAAGTATTTTAATGCATGCTGTGATCCACTGGTCAGGAGCACTGAAAAATGAGTAGTCAAGCAACAATGCATAGTTCTCTTCTATTCATAAATGAAACAATATGAAATCCCAACAACTGCTGTGACGCTGCTCCCATAGGAGTATGCGTGTTTTATAACTTGTAATAAGGATTGTTCAGTCTCCATTCAATTCACTTAATATTTACTTAATGCTTTTAGTATGTTAGAGTATGTTAAATTTCCTACCTACTGTTGTCTGATAAATACATTCTTATAACATATATGATTACTCTAAATGCATTCTAAAGGTATCTTACCTCTGTAAATGTTTGGAGTAGTTTGTTCACTTGAGCAAAGGCCTGTGGAAGAATACCATCATAATTTGACCTTGTACTAAAAGCATGTAGCAAACTTTTAGAATCCTGAAGCAGGAGTTTCAGTGTTGTAAAGTCCACTGCTTTATTAGCTGGTAACAGAAAATTAAGAAGGAAAAAATATGTAAGAGTGAGTATACAACACAAAAATGCTTTCGGAAAATCAATCTAATAATTAAGAAATCTAAGGAGAGTATACATTTACATCTACAGGCTCCTAATTTACCTCTCTGGTGTAAAAAGCCATAATGAGACTTAGTTTTAGACAAAGTTCTTGGAGTTGGTTCTGGCATTCTGTGAAGCTGGCCTTCCATATCCGTTAATTTTCACATGTACAGTTTCTATCAACTATAGATCAAAAGTATTTGGGGGAAAAATGTTCTATAATGTTCCAAAAAGCAAAACATGAATTTGCTGTGCACTGGCACCTATTTACACAGCATTTACATTGTATTAGGTATCACAAGTAATCTAGAGATGATTCAAAGTATATAGGGGGATATGCGTAAGTTATATACAAATACTAAGACATTTTATACAAGCGACTTGAGCATGGAGAATTCTGCTATCCTCAGGGGTCCTGGAACCAATTCCCTGTGGATACTGAGACTATATTCAGATTCCAAAATTTCCCTCAAAAAGGTCAACTTCGAAGTAAAAGTGAAATGCACAAGTTACTATACACAAAATAGACAGATAACAAGGTCCTGCTGTATAGCAGGAAATGGCAACCCACCCCAGAACTCTTGCCTGGAAAATCCCATGGACTGAGGATCCTGGTAGGCCATGGGGTCGCAAAGAGTCGGACACAACTGAGCAACTTCACTTCACCTCACTGTATAGCATAGGGAACTATATTCAATACCCTTCAATAAACCACAATGTAAAGAATATGCATATATATGTATCTGAATCATTATGCTGTATACGAGAAACTAACACGACATTGTAAATCAACTACACTCCAATTATACTTCAATTTTTAAAAATTAAAAGCAAAATGAAAGAATGTTATACTCTTCAGAAGAGATAATCACCAAACAAATCTGAGTTAAACTACAGATTTTCAAAACTGAGGTTGTTTGTATACAGATTACTCTTGAGACATCACAGTGTCCACATTTTGGTGGTAAGCACTTAAATTATATGCAGTACCTTTCATAATCAACTCAGTAATCATGTAGTGACTTATCTTCAAATTCCATCACATGAAATATAATACCAGATTTATTGAAAATGTGTTCTCTCTGGACACAATCCAATTTCAGTGAAAAATAAACTACTTAACAGTGAGCTATGGGCAAAAGAAGCTAATAGAATTTTCCCCCCTTAAATTAGCAAAGTGAGTTAATCTACAGGTAATAATTTAAAGATGTAACATTTTTGTCTCAAGGAACTAAACTTGCTTACATTAAATTTTCAAACCAATTAGAAGTGGTGACAATAATTCAAAGATTCAAAGTTACGAACAATGAAGTTAAACAACTTTCTAACGTTACCAAAATTCAGAACAGAAAAAATTATCTCTATTATTAAGATAGAATACTGCATAACAGTTTTCAAAGGCATTTAAAATAACCACAGTGCAATGTGTTTGCTTTGTTTTCTTTTAGGTTCACAGCTTCAGAAATTATATTTTATTCTGAAACACTGGCACTATGAGTTAAAAAAATAGTTTTTCTGTATAACTTACATAACAAATATTTGCTTGTGAAATCCTGAAAGTTTAAATGAAAATAAAAAGTGGATTTTCATAATTAATTACTCAATATTCTGAAATTCTGATCTACTGTGACGGTTACAGCCAAGATTCTGGCTACCCTTTTATCAAGCAAACAGTGCATCTCCTTGCAAGACACTTTCAGTTATTTTTAAAATCAAAGACTAGTTCAAATTCCTGTGGGAAAATTAGAGATAAGAGATGCTACAGAGGACAGAAAGGAGGTAAATCTCCTCAGAGGAGGCAGTTGGACACAACTTCTTTTAATGGTGTTTCTCCAGGGTAGTATTATTTGATAGGGCTGAAATCCTTGAATTAATCATTTTATTTCATCTTAAAAGAATTCTTTACTAAAGATTAAGGCAAAAGTATAATGTCAATGATCAATTCAGTACTTAGACAAAGCATAAAAAAATCTACAAGGCTGAAATAATTTAATGTTTATATAAGGTTAATAATTATTTAGGCGAAAATTAATATGGAAAATGAAGGCAGAAAAAGCTTCTACTCATTTTCTACATAATTTTCTATGAATTGATCTAAAGTGACATGCTTGGTACAGTAAGTTAAACACATGTATAATTCAACAGCTGTGGATACTATTAAAAGATTATAAACAAAATTATCTGTAATTTTTTCTAATTCAAAATTATTTTAGAGCAGAAGGCATTTTTATAATTCTATTACATATCATTCACAAGCCAGTAAACATTAGGCATCAGATTCTTCTAGATCAAAGACCAATAAATTATGATTACACAATAATCCTCCAAATGAGTTTTTTTTTTTTTCATTTATTTTTATTAGTTGGAGGCTAATTACTTTACAATATTGTAGTGGGTTTTGTCATACATTGACATGAATCAGCCATGGAGTTACATGTATTCCCAATCCCGATCCCCCCTCCCACCTCCCTCTCCACCCGATTCCTCTGGGTCTTCCCAGTGCACCAGGCCCGAGCACTTGTCTCATGCATCCCACCTGGGCTGGTGATCTGTTTCACCCTAGATAATATACATGCTGTTCTCTCGAAATATCCCACCCCTGCCTTCTCCCACAGAGTCCAAAAGTCTGTTCTGTACATCTGTGTCTCTTTTTCTGTTTTGCATATAGGGTTATCATTACCATCTTTCTAAATTCCATATATATGTGTTAGTATGCTGTAATGTTCTTTATCTTTCTGGCTTACTTCACTCTGTATAATGGGCTCCAGTTTCATCCATCTCATTAGGACTGGTTCAAATGAATTCTTTTTAATGGCTGAGTAATATTCCATGGTGTGTATGTACCACAGCTTCCTTATCCATTCATCTGCTGATGGGCATCTAGGTTGCTTCCATGTCCTGGCTATTATAAACAGTGCTGCGATGAACATTGGGGTGCACGTGTCTCTTTCAGATCTGGTTTCCTCAGTGTGTATGCCCAGAAGTGGGATTGCTGGGTCATATGGCAGTTCTATTTCCAGTTTTTAAAGAAATCTCCACACTGTTCTCCATAGCGGCTGTACTAGTTTGCATTCCCACCAACAGTGTAAGAGGGTTCCCTTTTCTCCACACCCTCTCCAGCATTTATTGCTTGTAGACTTTTGGATAGCAGCCATCCTGACTGGCGTGTAATGGTACCTCATTGTGGTTTTGATTTGCATTTCTCTGATAATGAGTGATGTTGAGCATCTTTTCATGTGTTTGTTAGCCATCTGTATGTCTTCTTTGGAGAAATGTCTGTTTAGTTCTTTGGCCCATTTTTTGATTGGGTCATTTATTTTTCTGGAATTGAGCTTCAGGAGTTGCTTGTATATTTTTGAGATTAATCCTTTGTCTGTTTCTTCATTTGCTATTATTTTCTCCCAATCTGAGGGCTGTCTTTTCACCTTGCTTATAGTTTCCTTTGTTGTGCAAAAGCTTTTAAGTTTCATTAGGTCCCATTTGTTTATTTTTGCTTTTATTTCCAATATTCTGGGAGGTAGGTCATAGAGGATCCTGCTGTGATTCATGTTGGAGAGTATTCGCCAAATGAGTTTTTAATGAAAGGAATGGTCATCTCTCTTCACTTCTCTTGTTATTAGAGAAAAATAGAACTACTGACTACTACCTCTAAGTTCCATATAAGCACAAAAAAAATGCCCAGCCCTGGAAAACAGACAAATGGAAGATGGCAACTAGATGTCCCATTTTTGAAACCAAGTCTTATTTAAGATCACACATGGTTTATGGACTTCTTTTGACAGAAGCAACAAAATTATGTCCCTAGTAAAAGATATGAACACTGTTTCTGTATCTTTTAAAATGCTTTGAAGACATGTCTAATATGTCATTCCTTAATAATAATACCCCTAATAAATATTTTCTAGTTAAAGGTCAATGCCTGGAATGTGTATCTTTATTTTAAAAATCAGTTAACTTTAAAAAATAAATATTCATGCAACATCTACTACATATATGTCATAAAGTATTGATTATGAACTTTTAAGTTTCCTGGGGAAATTTATAAAGATATAAAACATTTTCAGAGTTTACACTTCAGGGGAAAAGAGAAATGGTATATCCATCATAGAATGCTTTTGTTTTATCTTAGCTGCTAGGAAGCTTAGTGCTAAAATCTGTGTTCAAGTGCTGCAATAATTGTTTGCACATGTTTTAGAGTAAAACTATGTCTTTTATTCTTCTTCACTACCTGGCTCTTGTACTGAGGTGGTCATTTAAAGGCCCACATATACTGTTATTTTTAAAAAGTAGACAGGATATAACTAATACATAACATAGATCACTTCATGAGGAGTTTGAGAAAAGTCAAGAACTAACTGAACATCGTAATAATGGTTTATACTTCCCTTTTCAAAGGTACAGCAAAAGAAATGATGGTGACTTTTTATATGCCCTCTATCCCAAGACTATGGCCAGAGGGATGTTAAGGTCACCAAGAATAATTTGGAGGTGGCCAAGGACTTGTTTTTAAAGTGTTTTCAAGTCTACCAATAACTCTTGACATTTAGAAATGAATAAGATATGAATGTTTAAAATCATGTTTTAAAAAAAAAAAAAAAAGAAAGAAATGGAGCTGTTCACTCTGGACAAATCACTTACTCTCTCAAAGCTAGTTTCCTTAATGATAAAACACAGACTTTAATAATATTTATTTAGTCGCTAAGTCATGTCTGACTCTTTTGAGATCCCATAAAGTGTAGCCCATAAACATGCAAGCAAAGTAATGCTCAAAATTCTCCAAGCCAGGCTTCAGCAATACATGAACCGTGAACTTCCAGGTGTTCAAGCTGGTTTTAGAAAAGGCAGAAGAACCAGAGATCAAATTGCCGACATCTGCTACATTATTGAAAAAGCCAGAGAGTTCCAGAAAAACATCTATTTCTGCTTTATTGACTATGCCAAAGCCTTTGCCTGTGTGGATCACAATAAACTGTGAAAAATTCTTCAAGAGATGGGAATACCAGACCACCTGACCTGCCTCTTGAGAAGTCTGTATGCAGGTCAGGAAGCAACAGCTAGAACTGGACACGAAACAACAGACTGGTTCCAAATCGGGAAGGAGTACATCAAGGCTGTGTATTTTCACCCTGCTTATTTAACTTATATGCAGAGTACATCATGAGAAACGCTGGGCTGGAGGAAGCACAAGCTGGAATCAAGATTGCTGGGAGAAATGTCAATAACCTCAGATATGCAGATGACACCACCCTTTTGGCAGAAAGTGAAGAACTAAAGAGCCTCTTGATGAAAATGAAAGAAGAGAGTGAAAAAGTTGGCTTAAAGCTCAACATTCAGAAAACAAAGATCATGGCATCTGGTCCCATCACTTCATGGCAAATAGATGGGGAAACAGTGGCAACAGTGGCTGACTTTATTTTTTTAGGCTCCAAAATCACTGCAGATGGTGATTGCAGCCATGAAATTAAAAGACGCTTACTCCTTGGAAGGAAAGTTATGACCAACCTAGACAGCATATTAAAAAGCAGAGACATTACTTTGCCAACAAAGGTCCATCTAGTCAAGGCTATGGTTTTTCCAGTGGTCATGTATGGATGTGAGAGTTGGACTGTAAAGAAAGGTGAGTGTCAAAGAATTGCTGCTTTCGAACTGTGGTGTTGGAGAAGACTCTTCAGAGTCCCTTGGACTGCAAGGAGATCCAACCAGTCCATCCTAAAGGAGATCAGTCCTGGGTGTTCATTGGAAGAACTGATGTTGAAGCTAAAACTCCAATACTTTGGCCACCTGATGCAAAGAGCTGACTCATTTGAAAAGACCCTGACGCTGGGAAAGATTGAGGGCAGGTGGAGAACGGGACGACAGAGGATGCGATAGTTGGATGGCATCACCGTCTCAACGGGCATGGGTTTGGATGAACTCTGGGAGTTGGTGACGGACAGGGAGGCCTGGTGTGCTGCAGTCCATGGGGTCGCAAAGAGTCGGACACAACTGAGTGACTAAGATGAACTGAAACTGTAGCCCGCTATTAGATCAGTGCTTTTCACATCTTTTGCTTCTTAGCAGAAACACTTTTTCTTTTTTAATCACACATGGAATCTCTCTACATAAATAAATAAAAGAAAACTGAATGGCTAAAGTTGGGGTTGAAGGTCAAAGGCACACTATTATCAGGCTCCCCATCAACCTTTCCACCCCTAATCTCTGGCAACTCCAGAAGCACTTCAAAAAGGTTCTGTGTGATACAGTTTAAGAACTACCAACTAAGTGGTTGATTCTAGTCTCTTGTGGTTCTAAAATTCATTATGCACCAAAGCCAAAGGATTCCTATTCCTTAACCATGTATTTTAAGTAGAAATCTTGATAAACTATTTGAACATCAAAAATGATACAATGAACAGTCACAATCTCTATGAACTCCATCCATTCATCTAGCTGCCATAAATTTCCTTAAGAAATTAAAAGTGTAAATGGTTGAGAAATAATTGAAAAATTTTTTATTAATTCATCTACACATGGGATATAGCTATTATTCTGACTTTAATACAACACTTCAAAGGAAAAATGAAAGATTCATACCTTTACGGAGATTTTCATATAGACTCTCAATGGTTAAGAGCAAGTTCTTTTCCATAACTAATCCAAATACAGCCAACCAATGTTTTCTAAAACACTGTAATAAATGTATTAGAGTCCATGGAGGTTTCAAGTAAAGCATCTAGAGAAAAATAGCATTATTGATATATTTATTATTCTGTTATTTAAAAGTACCTATTTAGGAATTCCTACATAGATTTCTAGGCAAAACATAATTGAATTCTTCTTAAACTAAAAGATGTTCTACTAAAAGCCAGTCACAATCTTAAAATGCCTATTCCACCAAAATTGCTTTTATAAAATTCACATTAGTAGTAATACTTACAGTTTTAGAAGCTATGTGTGTCAAAAGAAAGAATAGTTTTAATCAGAAAAACTACAGTTCTAGTCAGCAAAAGTTGTCATCTACCTTTCCACATGGTCATTTCTACAACAAAGTCAATATAATTTCCTAAAACTAGAGAAAAACATCTATACAGAAAAGAATTTTCAACTATAAGTGACACTTGCTACACTCCTATAAAAGACATGTTTATAAAGAAAACTCATCATTAAGTACTACAAGATGTCAGTACATCCTTTCTTCAATCATTCATATGCAATCACTTTATTAGACTCTATTATGAAATCTAATTTACATCCGCCTTCCTAGAATCTGATCATTCTTCAACATCTTGGTTTAACACTTGATAGTATAATCAAGCCACACTGACAAATATTAGAATCTCACTGAATATCTGGGATAGACATAATTGATAGGGAATAAACTTTCTCCTAATGATAAATATGAATAGCAGACAAACATTAAATAAGAAGGCCATTATTCCCAAATGTGATATTTATTTATTACAGAAAAGATGTGAATCTAAAGAAAATTCAAAATATTCTACTAATACCAAATTTATACTCTGATTCTTAAACTTACATCACATAAGCCACAATATACACTTCCTTTTCTGAGTAGATATTGCTAAGATAACTCCCTATACTAGACATTTTGACTCAAATAAACTAAAAACGAGACATTTTCTTTCAATTTAAGCTCCATGGAGGAAATGTGTCTAACAAATGGTAGACACCCAATAAATATTTGTTCACTGAAAAAATGAATGAAAAAAATAGTTCTAATCTTTAGGAAATATCCATCAGTTAGTTTTTAAAGTTATTCCAAAAACTTCAAGAAAAAATTAATGTGATATCGATTATTACAATGAAACATATATTTTATAGAAATAGTATTTCTTAAAATAAGGCAATAAATCTTAAGCAATAAAAAAGAAATTTTTAATGACGTGTTCAAATAATCACCTCCATCCAAAGGTTTCCAAAAGCAATTTTCATTTCTGTTTCTAATATTGAAGATAAAGCTGTTCCAAGAGATCTTTCGAGATCAGATACAATGCTTTCAAGTAGAACGGGTAGTCCAGAGTTTGTAGATTCTTCCTCATGGCTCTCCTCCAAAGGTGTTGTTTCTTCAAAACAAATAGTTACAAGCTTTACTTAGAACATTAATAGTAACTATTTTACATATATAATTAGTATTTGGCCATAAATAATAAACATTTAATGGATATAGTTAGCATTTGAATCTAGAGAACAAATGAATATTTTTAAAACAAGATTTTGGGGAGCTCACTGGTGGACTACTGGTTAGGATCCAGGCTTTCACTTGCCCTGGCCCTGGTTCAATCCCTGGTCAGGGAACTCCTGCAAGCCACGTGGCATGGCCAAAAATAAATAAATAAAGAGTATTTAGAAATATTTAGTATAGCTGTTTTTAGAGGCAATACATATTACATTAGTAAATGCTTTATCTTTTCGACAAAAGGCAATGAAATGTTTTTACTAAAATAGAAATTTGAAAGAAAAAAAGAAATTTGAGAAATGTGGGAGGAGGAGCTAAGATGGCAGAAGAAAAGGACCGGGAGACCACTTACTCCCCCACAAATTCATCAAAAGAACATTTGAACGCTGAGCAAACTCCACAAAACAACTTCTGATCGCTAGCAGAGGACATCAGGCGCCCAGAAAAGCAGCCCATTGTCTTTGAAAGGAGGTAGGACAAAATATAAAAGAGAAATGTGTATATTTTAACCTTTCATTATTGAAAAAAATGAAAAATTAAAATAATTCTTTGCATCTATTAATATTTATAATAGAAAACCAAGAACTACGGCTCAAAATGTGTTTACTTCCAAAAATCATAAACATAATTCACATCTATAAATTGTCTTGAAAAGACTAGAATCTCTGACTTAACTACCTATATATCTTTACTTTCTAATATTAGTTTTGATTATTTTTATTTATATTATTTCATTATAATTACCATTTTGACACCTGCAAACAACTGCAATTTCTTTATGGCAAAATTGAAAATATTAAGGGGATTATCCCTATGAATATGAAGTAAAAATTTTAAATGTCAGTAATACAATAAGCAAATCAAAAGCATATTTCCCTTGAAAAGCTATAAAATAGAATATTCTGTAACTGCCTCTAAAGGCCATTTAGAATATTATGACAAAGGAAATTTTATTACCAAAACAGTGAAATAAGCACCAAATAAGTAGCATATATTCAAATATGAATATATGAAACATATGCATATGCTATTAAAGACTTCAATAATTATTTTTCCCTCAGAAGGAAATGGTGAGATATGCTTTTAAATAATGTGTATATTAGTTTAAATTTAAAAACATTACTACTAGAGCCCTTCAAGTCTATTACTGTTTTACTGTATTAATAGAAAGTTATGAATATGAAACTAATTTTAAGAATAAACTATTTTCGCTACCTCAAATGGATATCTCTTATAGCTACTATTAATTTAAAAAGTATCCTCTGTGAAGGAAAAAATAGGATGCACATGGTGATTACAAATATATAAAAATGTATATGAGTGTACAGAAAAAAATTTGAATTAATTTGTACAAGTATATATAGAAGGCAATAATGTATGCTTTTTTCTTGGATCACCATCATAATATTCATTCATTTCTACCATTTATGTGCCAGCAAATACTCCAAACAATGTTTCTTTAAATGTACAAAATAAAAATTTACTATCAATTCCAACTGCTGTCAATATTCTTAGTACACAAAATAAGATATACTTCTAATTATTTGTAGTAAGAATACTACCTGCTTTCAATTGTTGTTTAGATATACAAGGCTGATGACATACATCTGTGTTCAGAGATAAGTTTAAAAACTCTGCACTCAATTCTTCTTTACTGAGTGACTTCACACCACTTATTAGGCCTTTGTTTCTTAAATTTCTATCATCCCTAGGTTGGATTAGGAGGAAAAAATATTTTATTTTTTATGAGACAAATCGCATGGCAACTAAAATCACATGGAATCTAATCAGAGGCTGGTGATTCTCAGTACATATATTAACAAAGGATAATTTTTTAATGCAGAAGATAGATTATCATACACCAGAGTCATATCACCTTAGATTTTGAGAATAATTATTATTGTTATATATAGAATGTTTTCCTGGTATCAGGAACTAAGCTAAGCACTTTATATATATCAATCCATTTAATTCTCACAACAAACTTCTTAGGTAGGAGTGGTACTAATTTTTATCCCCATTTCACACATAAGAAACTGAAGTATAAAAAGGTTAAGTAACTTATCCAAAGTTACACCCGGTAAGTGGGAGGTGGATTTGAACACAAGAATATGATCATTCCAAGAAAAATAAACATTAAGAGCCATAATAAAATAAACGATTTACACAGGGTAGGCAATTACAAATTTATTTAGACTGGGCCTAAGGCAAATGAACTGCCTCTTGAGAAATCTGTATGCAGGTCAGGAAGCAACAGCTAGAACTGGACATGAAACAACAGACTGGTTCCAAATAGGAAAAGGAGTACATCAGGGCTGTATATTGTCACCCTGCTTATTTAACTTACATGCAGAGAACATCATGAGAAATGCTGGGCTGAAGGAAGCACAAGCTGGAATCAAGATTGCTGGGAGAAATGTCAATAACCTCAGATATGCAGATGACACCACCCTTTTGGCAAAAAGTGAAGAAGAACTAAAGAGCCTCTTGATGAAAATGAAAGAAGAGAGTGAAAAAGTTGGCTTAAAGCTCAACATTCAGAAAACTAAGATCACTGCATCTGGTCCCATCACTTCATGGCAAATAGATGGGGAAACAGTGGAAACAGTGGCTGATTTTATTTTTCTGGGCTCCAAAATCATTGCAGATGGTGATTGCAGCCATGAAATTAAAAGACGCTTACTCCTTGGAAGGAAAGTTATGACCAACCTAGAAAGCATATTAAAAAGCAGAGACATTACTTTGTCAACAAAGGTCCGTCTAGTCAAGGCTATGGTTTTTCCAGTGGTCATGTATGGATGTGAGAGTTGGACTGTAAAGAAAGCTGAGTGCCAAAGAATTGATGCTTTTGAACTGTGGTGTTGGAGAAGACTCTTGAGAGTCCCTTGGACTGCAAGGAAATTCAGCCAGTCCATCCTAAAGGAGATCAGTCCTGGGTATTCATTGGAAGGACTGATGTTGAAGCTGAAACTCCAATACTTGGGCCACCTGATGTGAAGAGCTGACTCATTTGAAAAGACCCTAATGCTGGGAAAGATTGAGAGCAGGAGGAGAAGGGGATGACAGAGGATGAGATGGTGGGAAGGCATCACCCACTCAATGGACATGGGTTTGGGTGGACTCCAGGAGTTGGGGATGGACAGGGAGGCCTGGCATGCTGTGGTTCATGGGGTCACAAAGAGTTGGACACAACTGAGTGATTGAACTGATGACTGAAGATAAATGATGTGAATTTGCCATATGCTGAAAGAAGCCAGGATGATTAGATATAGGATAAGACCAGTTTACGTAGCTACAGAAAAAGTCAAGGACATTAATAAATGGAAAGAGATTTAAGGGCTTCAATGCAGAAATGACATCAGATCTGTGTTTACCAAACTGTTGTTCTTGAGACTAGTAGGCTTCCAGCTTCTGTTAATGGCAGAGTAGCTTGATCAGATTAATTTCCCATAGAGAGAATTAGAAAATCTAGACCAAAAACAACAAAAAAGGCAAAACCTATTTGAAGGCACTAAAGAGCAATAAAATGAAGGTAGAAGGTGGAGGGGAATCTACACTCAAGACACAGACACTGCAAAGGTTAAGAGCACACTTTTCTTTTTGCCTGAGGGCATTCCCCAACTCATCAATGCTTTAGGACAGAAAGTCAGAGCCTTTGTGGCTTGAAATGTCAGAAGGCAATGTTAGGTAGCACAGGCCAAAACATATAGACAGTTAAGGGGAAACTGAGGAAGGGAGGAAATCACAGAGTTGAGCCTTAAAATCTGGATATCAATTCAACCCAGAAAAAGAGCAATATACTTCCAAGAGACAAAGCAATCAATAGAACCAGACTCAGATATGACACAGACGTTGAAGCTATCTGACAGGAAATTTTAAAGAATTTTGATTAATGTGTCAAAGGTTCTAATCAAAAAGGTGCATGTGTGCTAAGTCTCTTCAGTTGTGTCTGACTCTTTGTCACCTTAGGCATTGTAGCCCACCAGTTCCTCTGTCCATGGGACTCTCCAGGCAAGAATACTGGAGCAGGTTGCCAAGCCCTCCTTCAAGGGATCTTCCCCACCCAGGGATCCAACCCACATCTCTTACAGCTCCTGCTTTGGCAAGCGGGTTCTTTACCACTAGCGCCACCTGGAAAGCTCAACAGAAAAGGTGAATAGCATGTAAAACCAGACAGAAATTAAAAATGCCTTCAACAAGTTCCTCAGTAGACTCAACACAGGTGAGGAAAGACCAAACATTAACACAGGTCAAAAGAAATTATCCAAACAAACAAAAGAGAAGAAAATGTTAAAATATATATATATAAGAGCTGTTGGACAATATCAAATAGTCAAATATATAGGCATGTATTAGTTGTCTATTGGGTGTGTAACAGTTTATCCCCAAAACTTAGCAGTGTGAAAAAAACATTTATTATCTCACACAGTTCCTAAAAGTGAGGGATCTGTGAGCAGCTCGACTGAATGGTTCTGGCTCAGGGTATCTCACAAAGTTGAAGCATACCAGTCCCCAGTGTTACAGTCACCTCATGATTTAATTGGCGCTCATTCATGTAGCTATTGGTAGGGCTTAGCCCTTCACTGGCTTTTGGCTTGAGGCTTCAGTTTCTCACCAGGTGGGCATCTCCATAGAGCTATTCAGAGCATGGAGTTTGCTTCCCCAGAACAAGTGATCCAAGAGAAAGAAACAAGAGTGTGCCCAAAAAGGAACTGCCAGTCTTTCATAAACTAATCTTAGAAGTGACATACCATCACTTCTGATGCATGCTATCTGTCATACTGACGACCAACCCTGGTACAATGTAGGAGAGGACTACACAAGGGAATTAATACTAAGAGGCACAGGAATCCCCTGGTGGTCCAGTGGTTAAGACTCTGCACTTCCACTGCAGAGGGCCTGGGTTTGATTTCTGATTGGTAACGAAGATCCTGCAAGTGGAACAGCACAGCCATGGAAACAAAAACAAAAAGATACCAAGAGGCAAGGAATCACTGGAATCATCTTGGAGGCTGACTACTACAATGTATTACCAGAAGGAGAAAAGAGGGAATGGGGCAGAAGACATATTAAATATTTAAAGAAATAATGACTGAGAATTTTTCAAAACTAAAAAATGAACACCAAACCATAGATCCAAGAAGCTCAGAGAACATCAAGCAGGATAATTTCCTCTCCTCTACCACAAGCATACAGGTTTCCCAGGTGGCTCAGTGGTAAAGAATCCACCTGTCAATGCAGGAGACACAGGTTCAATCCCTGGGTTGGGAAGATACCCTGGAGGAGGAAATGGCAACTCACTCCAGTATTCTTGCCTGGAAAATCCCATGGACAGAGGAACCAGGCAGGCTACAATCCACGGTGTCACGAAGGGTTGGACATGTCTGAGTAACTGAGCATGCATGCTTGGATCACAAACATACACACAAACACGTGGTACATCTGCTGCTGCTGCTAAGTCGCTCAGTCGTGTCCGACTCTGTGCAACCCCACAGACGGCAGCCCACCAGGCTCCCCCGTCCCTGGGAGTCTCCAGGCAAGAACACTGGAGTGGGTACATCTGCTAAAGACTTCTAAAAACAAACTGCTAAATAAAGACAAAAAATCTTGAAAGCAATGAGAGGGGAAAAAAAAGACCAAAAGAACATTACACACAGAGGAAGAAAATATTTATAGCATACTTCTCACCAGAAATCAAACAAGTTAGAAGAAAATGGAGTGATACCTTTAAAATACTCAAAGAAACAGAAAAAACAAATCAACCCAGAATTGCATATCCAGTAAAAATATCCTTCAGAAATAAATGAGAAATAAACACACTATCAGACAAACAAAACAAGAAAATTCACGGCCAACATACTTACACATGTCGAAGTTGTTTAGGCAAAAGGAATATGACCAGAAATCTGGCACAAGACAGAAACTTGGATTCAAAAAAAGAAATAAAGAATGCTAAAAATGGAATGCAAGATAAAATCATTCACTTTCTTATTTTTAATTCCTTTAAAAGGCAAATGGGTGAAGCAAAACTATTATAAAGTACTGTGCTATTGTTTCTGTAAAAGTAAAATATGTAATAATGATAGCAAAATGGATGGGGGGAGAAATTCAAAGCATATTAAAATACTTATACTACACATGAAGCAATATAGTGTTATTTAAAGACAGACTTTGATCAAGTAAAGATGTATATTATAAACACTAAGGCAACCATTATAAAGTTTTTTTTCAAAAAGGTACAAAGTCAATAATGGAGATAAAATGGCACCACAGTTAATCCAAGGGGGGAAAAACAGGAAAAGGAAGAAAAGAATAGCTGAACAAATAAAAAATAATTAGCAAAATGGTAGATTCTGATCCAGCCAATTAAATGTAAATAGTAGAAACTCATCAGTTAGACAGAAATTGTCAGAATGGAAAAAAGAAAAGCATCAATTATATGCTATCTATAAAATACTTTAATATAAAGATATAGATATGTTAAAAGTAAATGGATGAAAAAGATATTTATTATAAATACAAAGCAAACAACACTGGAATAGTAATATTAATATTAAACAAAGGAAACTTCAGAATCAGGAATATTATCAGGAACAAAGACTGCGATTAGATAATGAGAAAGGTGTCAGTTCTCCAAGACTATCCTAAATGTGCATGCCTCTGACAACAGAGCTTCATAATTCATGAAGTAAAACAAACAGAATGGAAATGAGAAGCAAACAAATCAATAAATTAGAGTTGGGAAATTTAAGACTCCTTTCTCAGTAATTATAAAATAAGCAGACAGATAATTATTAATACTAAGGTTATAGAAGACCTAAACTGTCAGGGAATGTTTGACGGGAGGATTCCTACGTGCTGTCTCTCATGAGTCCTTTGTCCCTCTTCAAGCGGAACAGCACGCTGCTCCCAGGGACTGAGGTCATTGTGTGAGGCAAGCATGAGTCTCCTTTAGTAAACATTCTCCTTAGGACAAAACAGCTTAGTCTCCTTCCCCTTTCTTGAGATAGAGATTGTCTTCTGACCTTGTGACTACTTTTAGCCCATGTTTCCTTGGTAACGTTTGCTGTACATTTGGTTTTCTGATCTCTATCATTCCCGAAAGAAGTCTCTTGTACTGCAGCCTATATATACTCATAGAAAAATCATTAAAGCACCTTTGCTCCATCAGAGCTTAGGTCCCCGGGTCTTTTTTGTCTCTCTCTCTCTCTTTCTCTCTCTCTCTTTCTCTCTTTCATTTTCTTATCGTCGACTCCGCACCACAAGGTTCCGGTCCATTAAAGGACCCCAACACTAAACAACACTATCAACAAACTTGACCTATATGAAATTTATAGAATACTCGACCCACAAGAGCAGAATAAATTCTTCTTAAGAGACCATAAAACATTCACCAAGTTTAGACTTTATTCATGGGCATAAAACCAAGTTTAACAAATCTAAAGGAACAGAAATCATATAAATTATGTTCTCCAGTCATATAACAGAATTAAAGTATAATCAATAACAAGAAAATAACTGGAAAATTTCCAAATATTTGGAGCTAAGTGCACCAAATATCTAAAAAGCCTGTGGGTCAAAAGGAAATGGGTCATGGGGGAAATTATAAAACATTATTTTCTTTAATTTATTTTTTGGCTGCACCACATGGCTTGCAGGATTAGCTCCCCTACCAGGGATCAAACCCCAGCCCCAACAGGGAAAGCACTGAGTCTTAACCACTAGACCAGACCACCAGGAATTCAAATTATAAAGCATATTAAATTGAATTTTTAAAAAATAATGTATCAAAATTTGTGAAATGCAGCTAAGACAGTGCTTAAAGGGAAATTTACAGAAGTCTCAAATAAATTATCTTAGCTTCCACCTTAAGAAACTAGAAAAAGGGCACAAAACAGGCAAAAGCACATTTTCTGGGATAATGGAAGTGTTCTATGTATCAAGAGGGACGTGGGGCTACAACCAGGGTATCCATTGTCACACTGTATAGTTAAGATTTGGGCATTTTAACATTATACAGTTTCCCTCAATATAAAAAGAACTGTATAAAAATTACCATATCGTAGGACAGGGAGTAGATGGAAATATAAGGTAACAGAACTGTAGAAACTTGATAATTATTGTAGCTGGGTACTTAGGAGTTTATTAATTCTTCTTCACTTTGAAAGTTGTTGAAATTCTTCATAACAAAACTTTTTAAAAATTAAAAATGCATTATTTTTTCTGAAAAATAAATGAAGGAGAATATGGAAGTAGAGAGCATAATGGGTCTTAGAGAAGAAAAGGAAGAGGAAAAATAATATCACTTGACATAGGAAGGTGGCAGAGTAGGTAAAGAAAAGAAGACCACACAAGACCTGTTTTTGCCTGACTAGCGATTATGAAGGAAAGGCAGAAATAAAAAATGTCTCTGAGGTTTCTGGCTTTAGCAAAATGGGTAGAAGATGGCCTTTTTTATTCAAAAGGAGAACAGTTTAGAAGGAAAGATTATGAGTTCATTTTTGGAGACGGCAGGTTTCAGATGTCTATGAGACATCCAAACAGGTACCAAATAAATAGATAAATATATTAGTCTAGAGTTTAGAAGAGAGATGTGGGCTGGAAATACTAACTGGAGGTTGCTGGCCCATACTTAAGATTAAAAATGTGAGTAAAGCACTTAGAATGAGATATAGTATGTATGATTTATAGAAGGTTTCTCCTATCACTGCCATTATTAATATTAATGTTAACTATCATCTCATCATCCCTTAAAGTAGTAAAAATGTATCCTCACATTAAGTATGTTTGATTTACACAGTAAGTATGCTTATCACACTTAACATAAACAACAAAAAAAGGCTTGTCTGGAACATGACAACGCCAGAGGTAAAAGTAAAGTTTGACCACAAACTTTCATTTCATTAAAAACTGTTACATCTGTTTATTCCAAAACAGTGACTGCAGAAATAATGGAGGATTAAATCTCACCAATTTAATTTTCATTCTAAGTGGAACTAAAAAAATAACAATTCTCTCTCAATTTATCTTATCTCAAATACAAAATGATTAACATATTACTAAATCTATTTCAGCTTTCAACAAACTCCAGGATGATATATTATGTGCTAGATTAATAAATAATTTGAAAGTAGAGATAGAAATCTGTTTCTTTTAAAATAAAAAAAATAATTTTATCTTTGAACACAGCTAAAATGATAATTGGCAACCCTCTTACAAGAAAAATCTAAGAACTATTCATTTCCATAATCACTCCATTTCAGAGAATTTAGCCATGATCATGAAACTATAAAAACTCCATTCTGAAGTGAATACAATTCAGACTAATGCTACAAATTAAAATTGCTCTTATCAGTTCCTATAGAGCCTTTTCTCATACATGATAAATACAATTTGGCTTAACATTATGCTACTTTTACCCTAGAACTAACTTATGAATATATTAGTTGGGAATGGAGGAATGGAATGAAGACAAGAGAAGGAGGAAAAACTCTTACTGAGATAATTTTATGTATGAGGCACTCTTCCAAGTCATACATGCATACTTTTTCTGATTAAATACTTACAATATCCTCATAAATGCAGGTATTACTATTCTCCCTATGCTTCACACAGAAGGAAACATTAAGCAACTTTCCAAGTTCACAAAGCTGGTAAGTGGTAGACCCAGAATTCCAACTCTAACTCTGTTACAGGCACTCAGGATATAACTGCAACATACATTAGCCTTTCCCAACAAATTAATTAATTAACCCTCTTGCCTCATGACCAAAATGTAGATTTTCATTTCTAACTATTTTATTGGGATATTAAATTGACTCTCCCTTGCTTTTTCAAAAGTTTTCTGAATATCATATAACTTAAGTTGAAATGAAACTTCATGAGATTCAAATCTCATCCCTCTACAATCTGCACATTATAAGAATGTGAAATATAACTGAATACATTTACTGGGAGATTTAGAATATTATGTATGTTTTTGATCCCTGGTATGGTCATTACAGTATGATTTTTTAAAATTCTTTAATAGAAACTGCTATTTTTAAAAAACGAGTAAAATGATTATGAAACTCACGTGCACAAAATAACAAGAGAACAAGGGAATAGTTCTTGGTACTGAAGACAGCATTTTAATACACGATCATCATTGTTCTCATCACTCAATCCATCTGTGAATTTAGCAAAAGCAACAAGCAATAAGCACACTTAAAATCTGGGAACTGTATAAACAATTTAGGCCATATTTACAAATTGAATCATCTAAAACAAAGAAAACTTTTTAAATAAGAAGAGGAAGATGAAACACAACAAAAACAATGATCTGAAAATTCTGGATCTAGAATTCATATGTTTATGGGTTTAATTAACAGTTTATTAAATTGATAGTTTACTAAAACAGAAGAGAATATGCCTATTAATAAACCCAAAGGAAAGAAATGTGATCAGTAGGTTAAAATGCCATACTAGAAACCAAAAGCTATGAATTCTAGTCTCAGTTCAGTCACTTAAGAGATTATAAGCAAATTATATGATTATATTTTGTTTCATATTAACTTAAAAGAGGTCAGCAAAATAATGAGCAATTGTTCTACCAGCAACAGAACCACTTTCATGTGTCTGCTTTTTCTTAACCTCTAAGCAATAACCAACAAAGGTCTGTCTGGTCAAGGCTATGGTTTTTCCAGTGGTCATGTGAGAGTTGGACTGTGAAGAAAGCTGAGTGCCGAAAAATTGATGCTTTTGAACTGTAGTGTTGGAGAAGACTCTTGAGAGTCCCTTGGACTGCAAGGAGATCCAACCAGTCCATCCTGAAGGAGATCAGTCCTGGGTGTTCACTGGACGGACTGATGCTGAAGCTGAAACTCCAATACTTTGGCCACCTCTTGCGAAGAGTTGACTCATTGGAAAAGACCCTGATGTTGGGAGGGACTGGGGGCAGGAGGAGAAGGGGACGACAGAGGATGAGATGGCTGGATGGCATCACCGACTCGATGGGCATGAGTTTGAGTAATCTCTGGGAGTTGGTGATGGACAGGGAGGCCTGGCGTGCTGCGATTCATGGGGTCGCAAAGACTCGGACACAACTGAGCGACTGAACTAAACTGAACTGAAGCAATAACAATTAGAGAGAGAGATGTACAGAAGAAGACAACATGGGCGCTAGGCAGAGAATACAAAAAGTAATTTCTAACAAATGTTAGTATGTAGCTGATATAGTGTCCTCTGGTATTCTCCAAGTCTTAAAGCATGTAATAAATCGTGTGTGTGTATGTGTGTGTGTGAAAAGAATGTAATATGTAGAACGAGGACCAAAGAGAGCATTTTTAGAAGTCCTTACACTACCTGCCTCAGAATTCCCTGGGGTAGTTATTAATAATATAGAATAAGGACTACACCCCAGACCCATTTATGGATAAGAATCTTTGAAGCCTGGATCCAAAGATTGATTTAAGACCTTGGCAAGTCTCTTACACACTAAAAGTCAAGATATGCTGGCCAGTGAGCCTTAACTTTTCCCCCAGATTATAACCTTTTTCTCCCCTCAACTTTTGGCCTATATCACTGAGTCTTCTAAACTTTCAAATTAGAAAACTCATTCAAGCATGCAATAAACATTTTTCTAAGGTCTAAGCAGCACCAGGTCCCTATGCTTGTCAAAAGACAAGTTCTTTGGGGTCTCACAATCTCATGGCGAAGTCTAGACAAAACTCAACTGATCTCATAGCATGAACCTGAGAGACATATGATTCAGTTCTTTAACCAGACAACCAGTAAGCCAGACAGACATATTTTACAGCAGCCAATTTTCCTGCTTTTAGCTTACAAAGTAAATACCACAATAATGCAAAATGGGCAGCTCAAAATCAATGGTTAACTTTAGGAACTCAATTTGACCAACCAAAGGAGGTTTAGAGCATACAGTAAGTAGATTGTTCTAAAGGTATCAAAGTTCATGATTACTTGTTCTGTCACTTTTTTCTAGAATACACAGGCCCAGAAGGTATACCTAAACTTATAAGAATATTCATGAAATATTTTTATCAACAAATATTTTTGAGCACTTGCTCAGGAACTGTTAAAAAATGAACAAAGACTCTGGAAACAGATGATGTGGGTTTGAATTCTTGCTTTCTCATTTACTGGACATGAAATAATGGGCAAATTGCATAAGAAGGAAGATTAAATGAGAAAATTTATATAAAACACTTGGCCCAATATATGGTGATATCAAGTGCTTAAGTAATATGTTGATTACTAAAGACTCAGCTTAACTGCATCTCAACAGCAATGACCTCTATTCACATTTGACACCAAAATAACTACTGTATAAATTATAGTTAATATGATATTTAGCATATTAATAGAATTAAAGCTTCTCAACAGCAGGCTTTGTATGCCTCATTCACTGCTGCAGCCTCGACAGTTAGAACAGTGTCTAGTACAAAAATCTTGCAAGTAAATGATTCAACAAAAATGTAATAAAAGAAAATATAAAAATGATGGAACAAATGTCTGGTGTAGCAGGTGTTATTTTTACCTAATTATAAAAATAAAATAATTATAGAAAATCTGAAAAATTCCAAAAATATAAAGAAAACTAAAATATGTCATAATTTCATCAGCTCAATACATCTCTAAGTATATATGCACAATCTAAGGAACTTGGGATTGTAATCTATATTCTTTGAAATCCTATTTTTGGTTTTTTGCAAGATAAAATGAGTTCATTACTGTCAGCGATCAATGCAAAGAAATAGAGGAAAACAAGAGGGTGGGAAAGACTAGAGATTGCTTCAAGAAAATTAGAGATACCAAGGGAACATTTCATGCAAAGATGGGCACAAAAAAGGACAGAAATGGTAGGGACCTAACAGAAGCAGAAGATATTAAGAAGAGGTGGCAAGAATACACAGAAGAACTGTACAAAAAAGATCTTCATGACCCAGATAATCATGATGGTGTGATCGCTCACCTAGAGCCAGACATCCTGGAATGTCAAGTCGAGTGGGCCTTAGGAAGAAGCATCATGACAAAAAAGCTAGTGGAGGTGATGGAATTCCAGGTGAGCTATTTCAAATCCTGAAAGATGATGCTAAGAAAGTTCTGCACTCAATATGCCAGCAAATTTGGAAAACTCAGCAGTGGCCACAGGACTGGAACAGATCAGTTTTCATTTCAATCCCAAAGAAAGACAATGCCAAAGAATGCTCAAACTAACACACAATTGCACTCATCTCACACACTAGTAAAGTGATGCTTAAAATTCTCCAAGCCAGGCTTCAGCAATACGAGAACCGTGAACTTCCAGATGTTCAAGCTGGTTTTAGAAAAGGCAGAAGAACCAGAGATCAAACTGCCAACATCCGATGGATCATTGAAAAAGCCAGAGAGTTCCAGAAAAACATCTATTTCTGCTTTATTGACTATGCCAAAGCCTTTGGCTGTGTGGATCACAATAAACTGAGGGAAATTCTTCAAGAGATGGGAATACCAGACCACCTGACCTGCCTCTTGAGAAACCTGTAGGCAGGTCAGGAAGCAACAGTTAGAACTGGACATGGAACAACAGACTGGTTCTAAATAGGAAAAGGAGTACGTCAGGACTGTATATTGTCACACTGCTTATTTAACTTATACGAAGAGTACATCATGAGAAACACTGGGCTGGAGGAAGCACAAGCTGGAATCAAGATTGCCGGGAGAAATGTCAATAACCTCAGATATGCAGATGACACCACCCTTTTGGCAGAGAGTGAAGAGGAACTAAAAAGCCTCTTGATGAAAGTGAAACAGGAGAGTGAAAAAGTTGGCTTAAGGCTCAACATTCAGAAAACTAATATCATGGCATCCGGTCCCATCACTTCATGGCAAATAAATGGGGATACAGTGGAAACAGTGGCTGACTTTATTTTTCTGGGCTCCAAAATCACTGCACATAGTGATTGCAGCCATGAAATTAAAAGACGCTTACTCCTTGGAAGGAAAGTTATGACCAACCTAGATAGCATATTAAAAAGCAGAGACATTAAGCTGTCAACAAAGGTCCATCTAGTCAAGGCTATGGTTTTTCCAGTGGTCGTGTATGGATGTGAGATTTGGACTATAAAGAAAGCTGAGCGCCGAAGAATTGATGCTTTTGAACTGTGGTGTTGAAGAAGACCCTTTTTTAAAGAGTCCCGTGGACTACAAGAAGATCCAACCAGTCCATCCTAAAGGAGATCAGTCCTGGGTGTTCATTGGTAGGACTGATGTTGAAGCTGAAACTTCAATACTTTGGCCACGAAGAGTGACTCCTTTGAAAAGACCCTGATGCTGGGAAAGATTGAGGGCAGGAGGAGAAGGGGATGACAGAAGATGAGATGGTTGGATGGCATCACCGACTCAATGGACATGGGTTTGGGTGGATTCCAGGAGTTGGTGATGGACAAGGAGGCCTGGCGTGCTGAGGTTCATGGGGTCACAAAGAGTTGGACATGACTGAGCGACTGAACTGGACTAACCCAAAAAGACTGATATTCTAACTAAAAAGGGGAAATTTGGAACAGGATATGGGGAGGGAGAAGAGGATATGAAGAGACATAAGGAGAAGATGGACATTTACAAGCCAAGAAGGCAGTCTGGAACAGATGTTTCTCTCATAGATGTCAGAAGGAGATAATCCTGCTGACATCCTGATTTTAGACTTCCAGTCTTCAGAATTGTGAGACAAATTTCTGGGTGGTTTTTTTGGTATTACTTTTTAGATTCCATATATAAGTGACACATGATATTTGTCTTTCTTGCCTGAATTAATCTAAGAAATTTAGGATTGTAGTTTATATTCTTTTATACTATTCTGTTTAATATCACATCATTAACATTTTTCAAAATTAGTATTCTCTCATTTGGCTATAGCATTATATGTAACATCTCCAACTGTCAGACTGTTTCCAATTTTTTGCTGTATAAATCATGCTGTGACGAACATTAATTATATAAATCACTGTAACTCTGATTATTTCTTTAGAATAATTGCAAGAAAGACAAATCATCTCTCCAGGCTTCGTAATACACACTGATAAATTGCTCTCCTGAAAAGTTACTAATTCATATTCCCTATGCACTGAGTGCTGTGTTCCTATCAAGTGCTGGGAAGAAGTATCTTTCTAAACTTAGGAGCAATAAAAATAAAAAAGGAAAATGCAAAAAATATAAACTAAAAATTTTTACACATAAGAAGTTAACAATATTTAAAACGGCAAATGGGAAAATATTTACCTTGAACAAAAAAGGCTGACTAAATGTTATTTCTTCTTTTGTGAATTACCTATTAATAATCTTTATCCATTTAGGGAAATTTAGTTTTTCTAATCCATCTGTATAACTTTCTCACATAAGAGGACACAAAAGAATTATCACCTATTTCAAACATTAAACCATTAAGCACTTTAATACAATTAGCTCAACCAATCTTCAGAACCATATTTTCAGTCGGAGGTCATTTCCCCCCGTTTTATTTATTCAGTTTCCTCACCTTTAACTTTCTCCAGGTCAGCTCAAAAAGTTCAGGTCAATCAGATTTCAAATCCTATTCTCATCATAATGCATACTGCATCAAATAAGTACAATTTTGAAAAGAGTAAGAACAACACTAAAATTATGTTCAACTAAGTCTATTTATTAATAAAGACTATTTTTATTCAATTTGTGGCATTTTTCTTTTTTTAATGGAAAATGCCTGTCTAAAAAAAAATACAGTTATAATAGTCAATGATTACATAAAACAAAATAATACATCTACATAAGCAATTTTTAGAGTTAGTGGCAAATGTGCTCAACAGATATAAAGCATAATTAAAGACTGTTTTGTTCCTGCTTTTCTCCAAACAAGTATTTTAATTTTATTCAAAAGTCCTGAATTAAATTTTTTATAATTTTCAATTTATCATTAGAATGTAAAATATAATTTTACTATAATAAAAATGACTAGGGATATTTCTAAAGGAGATCATAAAATCATTATCAACAGAATAAATATATTAAGTGCACTAGATTTTATATAAACAATGTTTCAAACAATCAGTTTGACAGATAACAATGATATATAAAGGATTTATCTGACAATGACAATTACACAATTACACAAATTACATATATATATATATATATATATATATATATAAAAGACTAATCTATAACCTTGTAACTAAAAGCACAATTTAGCAAAATTAAGACCAAATAATATAAAACTGAAGCATTAAAGGGAAGTATGGCTTTCCAGCAAGGCCCAGAAACTGAAGCAGCACAGAAGTTTGAGACCACTACTATGATTTATCCTCCTTAATAATCCTAAAAGCATAGACTGAAGAAGTAAAAGCATCAAAAAAAGCACATAAAAACTGAAAAGTCAAAAGACACATATCAAGTATCTATAAATAATAAATGTGGCCAAAATATCTATTAGTTCTTCTAAAATAAGTCTCAAAGTCAATCTGTTGAAGGAACAGATATTCCATCTAGGACAAGTTCTTAACATCTCTATGTCTCAATTTCCTCATCAGCAGAATAGGTCTTCCACAAGTACTATAAGTTTTGAATGAGATGCTAGCTGTAAAGCACTTAGAAAAGGGTCTGGAGAATAACGGCCATACCAGTGTTGTCTATTACTATCATCATCTGTACAATTATACACTAAAATATAATTTTTATCAACTAAGAAGGAACAAAATTATGAGTAAAAAAAATTCTCACCTCTTCTTAAGGATTGGAGGTTTACTGAAATGATGGCTTAGACAGAGGTTTTGTTAATTGTGTGGTTGTTTTTTTAAAAAGTCCTATCTGTTAGCATTATATACCAAAGTACTACAGGAGTTTCAGGAGTTGGGAGAGAAGGTGAAAAGGAAATGAGAGACTGAAAGAAATTCTCACCAAAATGTTGAGAATCATTGAAAATGAGCGAAAAGCACACAGGGATTCATTGTCTTATTCTACCTACTTCTGTATTTGAAAGTTTTCATAATAGAAAGTAAAAAAAAAACAAAAACCAAAACATTCAATTTAATATAATGCATTAAAACATTTTAGTATTTTCTTAACTCTAATAAGTGATTTTTTTTAAAGTAGTTTTCTTTAAAAGCTCTTAAACTTCACATGATGTTCCTACTCAAAATGCATAAGCATTGTACTGGAATATACTAAGCTAATAATTATTTGTAAAGGGAATAAATAAGGGAATTAATGGTAGAGGCCCTTTTTCTTCAAAGATTTAAGACTAAGCAGCTGTGCCAAAAGCCTTCTCAGGTTTAGTATCATAATTAGACTTATCTTAGGATAAATTCTTTCATATCTTATGGTGAATATGGATACAGCAAACAACATAAATTCATGATATTTAAAATAATACAAATCTACATATACAAATAATTCTGAGTTGGGAATAAACAAATTTTAAAAGAATGAAATATATCCTCTACATGTAAATATAAACTCTGCAGAGGCAACTGAGTTGCTTTATGAAGATTTTTTACCAAATAGTTATACAAAACATGACATACACACTTTGGTTCTAAGACTAATTTTTAAACGTCTAAAAAAACCCCAGAAAAACCAATATGCTAAAAATCAGGAGAAAATCTATAGATCTCTATTATAAAAATACCTCCTTATTATGCTGCTAAGTCACTTCAGTTGTGTCCGACTCTGTGCAACCCCAGAGACGGCAGCCCATCGGGCTCCCCCGTCCCTAGGATTCTCCAGGCAAGAACACCAGAGTGGGTTGCCACTTCCTAGAACACCAGAGTGGGTTGCCACTTCCTTCTCCAATGTATGAAAGTGAAAAGTGAAAGTGAAGTTGCTCAGTCGTGTCCAACTCTTAGTGACCCCGTGGACTGCAGCCTACCAGGCTCCTCCGTCCATGGGATTTTCCAGGCAAGAGTACTGGAGTGGGATGCCATTGCCTTCTCCGACCTCCTTATTATAGGTTCTGACAAACAAGAGGAAACAACACCTATCTCTGTATTATATTAACTGCATGTAGTGGTGATTAGCAGCTTCCCTGGTAGCTCAGCAGTTAAACGAATCCACCTGCAAGGCAGGAGGAGCTGCTGCTGCTAAGTCGCTTCAGTCGTGTCTGACTCTGTGCGACCCCATGGACTGCAGCCCACCAGGCTCCTCCATCCATGGGATTTTCCAGGCAAGAGTACTGGAGTGGGGTGCCATTGCCTTCTCCAGCAAGGCAGGAGACACAGGTTCAATTCCTGGGTTGGGAAGATCCCCTGGAGGAGGGCATGGCAACTGACTCCAGTATTCTTGCCTGGAGAATCCCAGGGCAGGCTACAGTTCACAGGCTCGCACGGAGTCAGACACGACTGAAGCAGCTAAGCACGCAGATGATTAGTAACACAGATCACTTACGGGCCTCATCACTCAGCAAGGTATTTAAAAAAACAACCCAAGTACAGTAATACAGACAACTAGGCATACAGAACTATATAGTCACTATCTGTGAAATCACAGACCTTCCTAATAAGGTGTAGGAGAAACAGAAAACAAATTATCAAAGACCTCCAAAACAAGCCTAATGGAACACTCCAAAGCATCACTGTGTCCTACCATTTCATAATGCAATACTTATAGTATTAAGTTTTGCACCATTTCCCTGCAACAATGAGTCAGCATCTAAACAAATCTTAATCAGGAAACACCCTGAGAGGACAACACTTACAAAGTTTTTGAGATGCAAGTTGTATTGACTGACCCCACAGCTTTCTGTCTTGATTTCTGAGACTGTCATTGATGAAATGAACTGCAGGTACAGCTTTGTGCTGGGCATGTTTCAGTAATTTTCCTGCCTTCATACGATCCAGCTCTTGTACAACCACCCAGGGAATTATTAACACAAGTCTGTCAAAGCCTAAAAAATAAAAAGATTTCTTATAAGTCAACAAATATATATTAAGCTACTAAATCGAACTGCTGTAGGAGAATTAAAAGTTTTAAAGACATTCATAATCTAAATGAAGAGATAATACATAAAAACAGGAACTAAAAACAGATACAAGTGTCAAGAGAACATTACAAAAATAAATATTAATACTACCAGAGATCAAAGAAGAGTAAGTTTAGAAGCTAGATTAACCAGTAAAGGCTCTTTCCCCCCCTTTTTACTTAAGCTGATTGTGCTGTGTACGCTTGCGCTTAACAACATATCCAAATGAAAGTAAGTTTACAGGGAGTAAAAAACTCACATTACTATTAATATAAAGTATTAACTCAAATAAGAAAATCAGAATCAGTTTGTTTTATAAATACCTGGGATTTCTGTTGTCATCAAAAGTCTAACAAATTTGAGATGATTCATTAGAATATTTGTGTCAATAACAATTAGAAGCTTTTTGTCTGAAGCAGTATTTGCTAGGGAAAAAAAACAGTGAGAATTCACATTTGTAACACACTTGTACAATAACTAAAACTTTGTTATCACAGAACTCTGATAGCATTCTTAAGGCAATCCTTTAAACAACAAAAATGCATTTACTCCAGTTCTTAAGAGAAAGAACAGTAGTCAGTGTTTAATTATCCACCAGTAGAATGCTGCATATTACTTATGGGTGGATTTTTAAATCATAAACTAACTTATGACAGCAGTAATTATGTTGTCAAACCCTGTACTCTTATCACTGGTGGTTATCCAGTTAGGAATCATAAGCTAATTTTAATACATTGTGAAATAACACTGAAAAGATAACTATGTATAAAAGAAAGAAAACTAGTAATACTAGTATTATTTCTTCTTAGGGTCATAATAGGAACAGGTGAGTTGATTCACAGATAAACAATAAATTTGGAAAATGCAACATGAATATAATGTAGCAGGGTTACTATTTTTATAAATGCAATTCAAAACTGTATAGTAGCATACTCTGGAGGACATCTGTCATTTTCTCCTCTCAGGAGTAAGAATAATTACAGTTTTATTATATAAATAAGAAATTCAGGAATACCTTTGAGAAAATTGCACTGTTTCTGATCAGGGCTTTACAAACTTGAAACCGGTAAAAGTTATGATTAAGAGCAAGAATAACAGACTACTCATAATTCTGATTACTGCCTTTAGGAAAAAAAAAGAAGGAAAATATTTCTAACTGCCTAATAATGTGAGATATATAACGCAAATGATAACACAAATCGTAGACCTGATTCCTACAGCTGAAAGAAATATACCATATTTTATTATTTCAAATGAGCGCATTTTAACACTTTCAACCTAAATATTATAAAAACTAAACAGAGAAAACATAGGGGTCACAAACACAGTCATATACATACAGGGTATACCAGCAGAGGAACGTGTATCATCTTCTACCATGTCAATTTCCATACTCATTAACTCTCCTGAAGGTGGAACCACAGGTAAATCCACACTTTTTCCCACACGAGCAGCATGAAGCTCTTCTACTATCTGCATCTAAATTGCAAAAGACCCACAAAAAAATATTTTGAATTATTTTCTCTGCAGATTAATAAGAAAGCAGTTAATTCTTAATTCACTTAATATGAGATAGTCTGTGGAAAGTAAAAATTTTACAAAAATATGTAAGCCTATGGTAAAAAACCACAGATTTATAAACACATACAGGGTTTACAGTAAAGAATTTGAAACAGAACAGATATATGTGTATCTATAACTGAATCAACTTTGCTGTACACCTGAAACTAATGTAACACTGCAAATCAACCATAGTCAAAAAAAATTTTTTAAGGTCTTTAAAAAAAATAAAAAATAAATAAAATGGCTCTTCTCTTATTCTTATTACAACCTTAGGCAAATTATTTAAACACCATGGGTCTCAGTTTATCTACACAATAGGAATGGTAAATATCTATATCCTTTTAGTACTTTTTGTAAGGATTAAGTGAAATAACATGAAAAACCTCACATAGGGTCTAATACATAAGAGACTTCCAAAATAAGTTAATTCTCATTTCCACTCTCACTTCAAAGTACTTTAGGAGCCAAATATCTGGATGATCAGCACTCTTCCCAAGATTTCTAAGATTGTTAATTAACTATCAAAAACTGAAATCCAGATCTTTATACTTTTTTCATTTCAGGGAAGTAGTTCCCTCATGTATTATAATGTAAAGAAATTAAAGTATAATCTAATTTTAGAGCAGAGGTGAGAAATCTTTCTTCTATCAAGGGGCACTGACCCAGAAGACATAAAAATATAGCTGACTGTCACAAATAAAAAGCAATCAACATGGTTTTAAAGTCTCCTTTAAGTAGAAAAATACAAAGTGTTCTGTGAATCTAATTTTAATTTAGAAGTAGGGAACATAAAATTACATGCACTACTTCTATTAGGTTTGACCAGGAGATTCTAGCTGAGAAATGAAGCAACAGGTAAAAAATAAATATTATGTGTTTTCATTTTCATTGAATATTTTCCTCTTATTGCTAATTATAAAAATGAGGCAAAAACATTAATATCATACTGTATTTTGGTAAGCTGAGGCATAAGTATGCAAAAACATAACATTAAATTAAAATTAACATTGTGAGCATAGGCTCCACGCTTTTTATTCAAAACAAACTAGAGCTTATTAAAAAAAAAAAGGCCAAAAGGTGATTGAGTAAATGGAAATACTTTTCCAAAGGATTTTTCAGGGCTTCATAAATATTTACATACTGAATTAAGTAGAGATATCACTGTTATTTTCATACTATAAAAGTTTTTATAATCATTATTTTTTATTAAAATAGGAACCCCCATCTTAATTTCATTAAAAATATTCAAAGTAAACAAATATATTAGTAACCTCTTGATCTGTATCTTGAATACTTTCAAGTGACACTGAAGAACATGGTGCTTCAAAAGTCTGAAATGAAAAGTAATTTTATTAATTAGTTAAGAAGCATACACCTAGAATAAGGTTTTTCAGCTGTGGCACTACTGACATTCGGGATCAGATGATTCTTTGTTTTGGGGGTTAATACTCTTCTCACTTCAGGTAAGTAGTTCCCTGATATATTATAATGTAAAGAAATTAAAGTAGAATCTAACTTTAGAGCAGAGCTGAGAAACCTTTCTTTTATCAAGGGGCACTGACTCAGAAGACACAAAAGTATAAATGACTGTCACAAATAAAAAGCAATCAACATGGTTTTAAAGTCTTCTTTAAATAGAAAAACACAAAGCGTTTGGGGTTGTTCTATGCATTGTAGGATGTTTAGAAGTATCTCTTCCCTCTACCCACTAGATACCTACCCTCCTCCCATCCTCGACAATCAAAAACGCCTCCATCCCTTTGCCCAAGCAATTTCAGTGTTGTAACAGAGACAGAATTTGATGTAAATAGAGCTGAAGAGAAAATTATCTATACTTCAGTTTTCATTCCAGTAAACTATGCTGTTTGGGGGTGCATGCTTCCATAAATGCAATAAAAAGAAAAACAATGAACAGGAAAAAAAAAAAAAAGGTCTCCATCAAATCAGTTGCCAACCCACTAAGAGACAATATTGCCCCCAAATGAAAAACTGTCCCTAGAATAGAAAAGCTTCATTCTATTAAGTCATGAAATATAGTAGAAATTCTTTAAGATTTACTCATTCATATATATGCCTCCCTAAAAATACTCATATTCTAAGAACAAAACATGCCACCTTAAGAAACAGAAATAACCACGGCAAAGATAAAAAGAATACTGGGCCTTGGTGGTGGGAAATTTTCATCCATGAGTAAATGAACCATTTCTAAAAGTGACATGACAAAACAACAAAAGAAACTCAGAAGATTATTATATGGCTGAGGGAGAAGACTGAAAATGTACGGGTGTTTTATTTTTTGTCTTCCAGCAAAGACTGAAGATTTCTCTAATTTCAGTTTTTCACTGGCACTTTCGGTGAGTGGCTAAGATTTACCCAATCCTACATACAGGTGACAAGGAACTTAACTAAGCCTCTACTAAACCAAATCATCTTCTAAGAATTCTCCAAGAATTCACCAAACACACATGTATTTTAGAAGAAGCTGGATATAAACTGCAGACTCTCTTTAAAAAAGTGTATCCTATGTTGCTTTGTTGGGAATTGAGCTTCTACCCTAAATTTCCAGTATCAATCTTCACACAATAGAATACCACACACATCACACACATAGGCCCGTTACAGCTATACTCTCCCATGACCCTGGGTTCTATAATGCCTTCTCCACCTGACTTTAAATCTCACTAGAACTTTAGATTCTCTTCAGCTAAGGAGTGCCAACCAAGCTAGAGATTATTATAGAACCTCCTGCAACTTCTGACATTCGAAGTCTTTTCATTCTTTTACTTAGGTCACTACTACCCTTCACTCTCTTTGACTATAAGTCACTTTCAGTGATTTCAAAAAACCTTCTATCAACTTCAAATCCTTATTATAAAAGAAAGTCTTAGAGGGCATTTAACTTTGCCTTCCCCCTTCTATGTTTTATTAAGTCCATGGATTGGGATAAAGCTTCCCTGGAGATGATAAAAGAGAGTAACAACAATGGCTTTATTTGCTGGAGTGATTCCAAACTAAAAGCCTGATTATTCTTAGTGGCTCTGTCCTATCTACAAGATAAAAAAACAGTCTTTCCCAGGAGAGATAAAGGAATCCATTGCCTAGACCCTGGCTTCCTCTCCAACTTCCTCTCACATAGATTCTCAACACATCTCAAGTCAAACTGAACAACGTAAATGTTCACGTATGCCTGTGCCATGCAATCTCACAACTCTGGGCCACTACACAACTGATCATTTCCCCTGGCAGGACAACACTTCTATTCTTTGCTCTACACATTTTTCAACACCAAGCTTAAGAATCTCCAAGCTTAAGAGAATCTCTTAAGAATCTCTTAATGAGCCCTTCCTTAACTCACTTCCAAATTTATACTAACACCAGCCAAATTCCCAGGGCGCTAATATTTTCTTCACTGCATCTGCAATTGTATTTGTTTACTAATCTACCTCTCTGGGAACTTCTTGAAGGTAAAAGTGTCTTATTCAAACTCTAAATGCCTAAAAAATAATAGGTACCTTTAATTAACGTTTAGATAAACTGATGAATTTCTACCCCAGAGACTGGTAAGAATTAAGTTGGATACCATTTATAAGTGGCCTATAAACAGTAAATCTCTAGAATCTTAGTTCACAATGGTGAGGGGAGAATGCAAATTGAAAAGAGTCTATAACAAAGAACTGTAAGCCTAGGGAAAAAAGAAGTCACTTTCTCCTAGGAAAGCATAACAGGATCACTGAATACAAAAAAATACAATTACTTCTTTGTAAACTCACTATTTTAGGAAGACAATTATCCATTGAGGAATTTATGAGGAAAACAAATATAATATTAAGATGATTAGCTACTGTCACTAATAATGCTAATAACATATTCAAGATAAGAACAATATTTACTTGCTGCTCCTGCGTCTAAATGACTTTCAGTCAGACAAAACTGCTATCAAAGGAATATAAAGAGTTTTAATTCCAATAATTGAAAAGTAATCATGCAAAAACTGCTTCCCCTACAACTACATGCTACGTACCTCGTTTGGTTTTTGTAATAATTCTAAACAGAGAGCAAAAAAGTGTGTAAGATACATCTCATACTGTTCCTTAGAGATATAGCACCAGGGGAATACCAAACCATGATACAAAGATGTTCAGTGAACAAACTGGAAAACTCAGATTCTTTTCTTGCATTCTAGAGAACTGGTTATACAGCACAAGAAGAAAAGTGAAGCTTTCCTTTAAGAAAGCAATAAAAAGAACAAACTCAATTCTTTCCTTCTTTGGACCCCTTCAAGTTCAGTGAAAAAGAGTACTCTTAAAAAAAAAAAAAAGAGTACTCTTTCTCAAGCTCTTCTGGCCCCCCTAGTTACAATCCCTCCATTTTTCAAAGGAAGTATCTTATACAACACTGTATAGTCTTGATTCCTAAAAAGAGGTAAGCTCCACCACTGCTGTTTATAAGCAGTCTCTAAATTTCAGAGCTTCTAAAGTTCCAAAGTTCTAAAAGTTCTCCTAAAGATAATTTTATTTGAGATAGAAACAAGGCTATTGCAATTAGGTTTTCAAATTAGTCCACAAATGCTGATTTACTACATAATTTAGAAGCAAAAATAGATGTGCCAAGCTTTCTAGCCAAGATCTCTGTACACATAGTTCCCTCTGTCTGGAACATTCCTGCTTCTCCCATCTCACTCTACCTTGTCTTCACCTGAATAACTCCTATTCAATCTTTAGTTCTCAGTTTACATGTTATCCCCTCCAGTAAATCTTACTGAATTAATCCATCCAAGGCCATGTTAATCCCACGCTATGTGTTCCCATATAAGGTGATTAAGTATTTGTCAGACTTGAGGTGGCTGTTTCTGTACCTCCTCATATAAGAAAGTCTTTGAAAACGATGACTGTGATTGTGGTACCTGGCATACAGGGCACTCAAAAGAATAATTTATTAGAGGAACAGCTATTTGGAATATTAGCCCCGGAATTGTCGTACCTGGAGTTAGAGAAAACTGTCATAGTACTTTTCTGATAGGACTATCTATAACTGCTGCTTCTGTATTTTTACACAATCCCTTCTATTTTGGGTCCCTGATAGTTGCCAGGATAGTTTCTTAAGGAAGTTGGAATTTACAAAGTAAAATAAAAGAACCAACATATCTTCCTGCTAAACAGAATCTGCCTTTTACGATCATTATCTATAACAGAAACAACTCGAACCTAACTATGTTTAAACTCTTTACTAAGGTCTGTATTCATTTTGCACTATCTTACCTGGGTTAGGTTTTCACCAGAACTTAAATCATTAATTTCTTGATGCTCATGATATTCTCCTTCCCACTCATGGACGGTCTGCTTATTTGTGGAATCTGAAAATAAATATTCACTTCTGTGTCTTGTAAACTTTAATGAAAACTGGGAGCCTTCTGGGCATTCTTTTTTCTCCTGTTTAGTCTTTAACTTGTTAGAACCTAAAGTGAACACATTTTCTTGTACAAGATTCTGGAGGGTATTGCGGGATTTTACTGGGATTTTGAAGTTAATCCTTCTCCTTCTAGATTCAAGGGGTTCCTTAATTATCTTGTTGGAATTACAATCCTGAGAAAGTTGGATTTTCTTGCATTTCTCCGAAGCACATTTTTCAGAACTGTCTCTAAATTTATTGTCCCTCTCTTTCTTGAATTCCTTCATCTTCTCCCTCTGAGCAAGTAAATGAGGCCCTTTTTCTTCACTTGCCTGGCCCTCAGATTTTGGTTTCTCATCTCTGGCCACCTTAGGACAGCTAAAGTTTTCAATTCCATGGTCCAGCTTACTCTTAACATTTGCCAATTTAGTATCTTTAACTTGAAAATCTACACATTTACTTATATCTTTTTTAATTCCATTTGAAGAAGAACTCTGTGAAATAATCTGATTATTATTTGAATATGATGTTTCCTGGAGTGTAACAAGTCCTTGGGATGAAGAACCAATTTTTGGTCTCTTTCTTGGAGGGTCAGTTTCTATATTCGGTCTGTAAAGCAGCACAGAAAATTAGGTACATTACAATTAAACATAACACATAATATTGCACTATATCATTTTAGTTAGGAAATGAAAGAACTGGCCTGATATGAACTTCATTAAAAGTAAGAAATAACTACAGTATTAATAAAGTGGAAAGGATTACTCAATAAATGGTGTTGGAATAACTGATTTGTTATTTGGAAAAAAAAATTTACAGATTTATATAACATCAGATGATATAACCCCAAACAGATTAAACATTCAAGTGCAAAATAATTATTCTTTCTGCTATACTTCATATTAAATACTTAAAAACCATAGAAGAAAAAGGGAATATTTATCAGATTTCTTAATAAAGAACTTCCTAAACTTAACAGCAATGGGAAAAATATCACAAAGGAAAACAGTAAATATAAATGACTACAGTAGTATATTAAAAAATAATAAAATTAAAAGAACTGGGAAATGGCATATGCTACAAATGTGACAGCTTATTAGCTTCAGTAAATAAAAATCTCATCAAAAAGTACTAAGGCTCTAGAATAAGACATGAACAGAAAACCAAAGAATTTAGAAAAAGGGAACAGTTAATAGACATTTTTGGGAGAAATGTTTGACTTCCCTAGTAGTCACAGACGTGCTAATTGCGATGTACCATTTTCTTCTATCAAATTAGTCAAGATTGTTAAATAACACTAAATACTGGCAAGAGGTTGTTAAATGGACCCTCTCATATGTTGCCAGTGGAAATGCAAAATGATATAACAGTTCCACAAAGGAATTTGATAATATAATTAAGAATTCTAAAAATGTTCTTATCTTTTAACTTCTTAGCAATTCCCACTTTAGAAATCTAAGGAGAAAAAAGCTAAAAATAGACTGAAAATAATAAGATATTCAATTCAGGATTATCTATAAGAGCAAAAAGTCAGGTACAAGGTAAATGCTAAAATTTTGGAAATGAATAAGAAACATGTCATTCTACCGAATACAATACACTATCATAGTCATTTCGAAGGATGTTTATGCAAAATTTTCAAAGACATACAAAATATACTGGTATACTATTAAGCAGAAAACAAGCATGGCATAAATCTGTATACATAAGATCATCCCAACGGTTTAAATAATTATAGTAAACAAGTCAGAAAAAAAGTGCTAGAATGCTAGCAGCAACAATAGCTAGAGGTGATAACATTTTCTTGCACAACAAAACTAGATATTACTCTGTAGTCAGAAAGAAAGGGGGAAAATTTTGATGAGCCACAACCTATTAATTTATATCAGGAAACTCCTGAATGCCTTTTAAGTGCCTGTCATTCTGCCGGACACTGGGAGGCAGTGGAGGACACATCAAATATAGTCTTACCCCTCACTAATTTACCATCCAGCAGGAGACAGAGACTGGAAATAAGTGACTTCTCAAAGAATTAATTATGGCAAGAGCAAACTATAAACATCTCAGAGTTTCCATAGGAGTTTCACCTGAGTCTTCACCTGGTTTTATTTTCTTTGCTCTTTCTACAAAAAGATTGCCTATCATTATTTACCTGTTAATAAATAGCAATAAGATAAAACTTTAGTAGGGCCCTGTTTGGCACTTATTAGCATATCATATAAGATATTAACTGTAGTAAAGAAAAATCAGGAAAACAACAAACGAAAGAAAATTTTAATAGGACCCTCCAGTTTTCTGAGCATTTTAAAATTCCTATTTGTTCTTCACAACAGTCCTGTGTGGCATATTCCATAACAATCTATGCACCATGGTCCATATGGTCATTAACTAATGGAAACTCAGCATTATAATACCTTTAATTATTCCTACTATTTTCCCAAGCCACAATCTGTTAAATTAACATGGTTTTAGAGCCATATCAATTCAATAAGCTACATATTCTCTTCATGGGTAATATGCAAAATAATTTATCCAAAATTATTAAATCAACCTCATAACCTCTTCTATTACTATATGTAATGAAGTTATGTATCTTGTAAGGGTGTGTCAAAATCAAATTATTTGAGATGCAAATTAACATTTTAGTTGAAAGTACTATTTACAAAGTATAGAACTCTGATAAGGTTTTTTATTTCACTCAACTTTTTCTTAAATTTATACAAATATTAAGAAAATCATATCTGTGATTTAGCTATAAATATGTGCCTACAAAACAGTATTAAACAAAATAAAGGATTCTGCAAATCTAAATATTCAGTCTCACAATTCAAAGCTAAAAAATATACCAAGAAAAAGGGAAAATTTACCTTTTCAGTTCTTGTTTTCTTTTCATATTACAGCACAGAATATCTGCAGGATCTGACTTCTGAAAGAAAAAAGGCATTAGGAAATATAAATTGTGAACTGAGGAAAGATGTTGGGAGACAGTATTTTTCCACACCTATATGTTAGTGAATACATTAGAGACAGCCTGGGACCTGGGACCCTGTACTGTAACTGCTGCAACGCTTGGACCTGTACACACCTCTCCTCCAGCAACAAAATACAAAGAAACTATATATGAGACTAAAAGTAACTGTGTGCATGCTCAGTTGGGGCAAATTATGGACAACAGATACAAAAAGACCAAAAAACTGCTACTCATGAAGAGCCAGGAGCAAAAAGCAGGGTACTGAGCATGCCCCCTGCAGTCACCACCACCAGAGGGTGGGCAAAACACCTCACCCTTCCAGCCCTAAGCCTGTGCACACCCCTAACTTCACCCCATATAACAAGCTAGAGCCAAGATGGCAGAGAGGGAAGGTGCCACAAACAGTGCACTTACCAGCTGCTGGTGGGGACCATGACACCCAGGCAGACAGGAGGAACCCCCGAGCAATGGGGTGGAACACAGTGGGGAGCGAGGGGGAAGAAGGAGAGGCTGGACGGGACCGGTGCCCTTGAGGAGAAGCTGGGGGAGAGGAGGGGTTCCCAGGCCTTGAGAGGCACACTTACCTCAAGGGGATCAGCGGGGACGGGGAGAGACCTTCGGAGGTCAGAAGATCAGGTGAACACACCTGGAACCTACTCAACCCTGGGGAGCTTGCTGAGGCCAGGGGCCTGATCCTCTGTACTCTGGGGCCAGAGGCATTCCAGAGCCCCTCCAGGCCAGGCTAAGCTTAGGCAATCTGCACCCCACCCCCATCCAGGACCTTTATCTGCAGCATGGGCCCTGAGCATAGGGCCCACCCCCACCTAAGCCCTGCCCGCCAACAGCCAAGACTTTTTCCAGCTTTTGTTCTCTTCTCTTTTTTTTTTCCTATTGCAGTTCTGTTTTACCTTCTAGTGGTTGTTTCACTTCTATTTTTATTTTTTTCTAATATATGTTTTAGTTTTTAAAATTTCACTTTTTGTTGTTGTTCTTACTCTGTGTGGCTTGTAGGATCTTGGTTCATGGGCCAGAGGACGGGCCTGAGCTCCTATGGTAGGAGGGCTGAGTCTGAACCACCAAACTAACAGAGAACCTCAGACTCCAGGGAATATTAATTTGAGTAAAGTCTCTTGGAAGTCCACATTTCAACACCAAGACGTAGCTCTACCTAACTGCCTGCAAACTCCAGTGCTGGAAGTGAAGTGAAAGTCGCTCAGTCATGTCCAACTCTTTGTGACTCCATGGACTGTAGCCCACCAGGCTCCATGGGATTCTCCAGACAAGAATACTGGAGTGGGTAGCCATTCCCTTCTTCAGGGATCTTCCCAACCCAGGGATCAAACCTGGGTCTCTTCCATTGTTGGCAGATTCTTTACCTCTGAACCACCAGGGAAGCCCAAATCTCAGGTCAAACAACTAGGAAGACAGAAGCGCAGTCCCACCCACCAAAAATATGTGACCCAAGTTACAAACAAAGAAGCACAATAAAAACCTACAAGACCAAACAAATGAAGAGGAAATAGACAACTTACCTGAAAAAAAAACTTATGATAGTAAAAATGATCCAAAAACTCAGAAATAGAATGGAGGCACTGGTCAAGAAAATATAAAAAATGTTTAACAAAGACTAAGAAGAACTAAAGAACAAGCAAACAGAGATGAACACAATAGCTGAAATGAAAAATACACTAGAAGGAATCAATAGCAGAATAACTAAGGCAGAAGAATGAAAAAGTGAAATGGAAGACAGAATGTGGAAATAACGGCCAAGGAACAGGATTAAAAAAAAAAAAAAAAAGAATGAAAAAAATTAAAGACAGACCCAGAGAACTCTGCAACAACACTAAATACACTAACATTCGAAATACTGAGTCCTAGAAGAAGAAGGGAAAAGAAATGGTCTGAGAAAATATTCGAAGAGACTATAGTCAGAAACTTTCCTAACATGGGAAAGGAGATAGCTACCCAAGTCTGGGAAGTATAAAGAGACCCATGCAGGATAAACCCTAAGAGAAACACACCAAGACACATATTAACCACAAAATCAAACACAAAGATCAAACACAAAGAAAAAAAATATTAAAAACAAAATGGAAAAAAAATACTAAAAACAGAAAAAAAATGACATACAAGGGAATTCCCATAAGGCTCTCAGTTGATTTTTCAGCAGAAACTCTCCAGGCCAGGTCGAAGTGGCAGGATACTGTTACAGTGATGAAAAAAAAAAAATCTACAACCAAGATTACAGCCAGCAAGGATCTCATTCAGATTCGATGGAGAAATTAAAAGCTTCATAGACAAGCAAAAGCTAAGAGAATTCAGCACCACTAAGCCAGCCTTACTTACTCAAGGATTTTAGCCTTCTGATTAAGTTAGTGTCCTTGGCTCAATGGTAAAGAATCTGCCTGCCAATGCAAGAGATGCAGGTTCAATCCCTGGGTCAGGAAGATCCCCTGGAGAAGGAAATGGCAACCTACTCCAGTATTCTTGCCTGGGAAATACCACAGAGAGTGGAGCCTGGCAGGCTACAATCCATGGGGTCACAAGAGTCGGACTCAACTTAGGGACTAAACAAAGCCAGCCTACAAAAGATGCTAAAGGCAATTCCCTAGGCAGGAAACAAAAGAGAAGACGACCCACAAAAGCAAACCCAAAACAACTGCTACCCACTCCAGCATTCTTGCCTGGAGAATCCCCATGAACAGAGGAGCCTGGTGGGCTACAGTCTATGAGGTCGCAAAGAGTCACATAGGACTGAGCACCTAAGCACAGCACAGCACCATTTACAACAGCCAGGACACAGAAGCAACCCAGACGTCCATCAACAGAGGAACAGATAAAGAAGACGTGGTACATATACACAATGGAATATTACTCAGCCATAGAATGGAATTAGATTGAGTCATATGCAGTGATATGGATGAACCTAGAGTCTGTCAAACATGGTAAAGTAAATCAGAAAGAGAAAAACAAATATCGTACACCAATGCATATATATGGAATCTAGAAAAATGGTACTGATGAACCTATCTGCAGGGCAGGAATAGAGATGCAGACGCAGAGCACGGACTTAAGGACACAGTGGGGAAGGACAGGGTGGGGCACACTGAGAGAGTAACACTGATGTATATACACACTACCATATGTAATGGCAGAAAGTGAAGAAGAACTAAAGAGCCTCTTGATGAAAGTGAAAGAGGAGAGTGAGAAAGTTGGCTTAAAGCTCAGCATTCAGAAAACTAAGATCACGGCATCTGGTCGCATCACTTCATGGTGAATAGATGGGGAAACAGTGGAAACAGTGGCTGACTTTATTTTTTTGGGCTCCAAAATCACTGCAGATGGTGACTGCAGCCATGCAGTAAAAAGACACTTACTCCTTGGAAGAAAAGTTATGACCAACCTAGACAGCATATTAAAAAGCAGAGACATTACTTTGCCAACAAACGTCCGTTTAATCAAGGCTATGGTTTTTCCAGTGGTCATGTATGGATGTGAGAGTTGGACTGTGAAGAAGGCTGAGCACCGAAGAATTGCTGCTTTTGAACTGTGGTATTGGAGAAGACTCTTGAGAGTCCCTTGGACTGCAAGGAGATCCAACCAGTCCATCCTAAAGGAGATCAGTCCTGAATGTTCATTGGAAGGACTGACATTGAAGCTAAAACTCCAATACTTTGGCCACCTGATGTGAAGAGCTGACTCACTTGAAAATACTGGGAAAGATTGAAGGCAGGGGGAGAAGGGGATGAGAGAGGATGAAATGGTTGGATGGCATCACCAACTCAATAGATATGAGTCTAAGTAAACTCCGGAAGTTAGTGACGGACAGGGAGGCCTGGTGTGCTGCGATTCATGGGGTCGCAAAGAGTCGGACACGACTGAGTGACTGAACTGAATTGAACTGAGCCATATATAAAACAGATATCTAGTGGGAGGCTGCTATATAGTACAGGGAACTCAACTCCATGGATGCTCTGTGATGACCTAGAGGGGTGGGATTGGGGGTGGGGTGGGAGGGAGGCTAAAGACGGAGGGGATATATGTATACATATACCTGATTCATGTTGTTATACAGCAGAAACTAATACAACATTGTAAAGCAATTTTACTCCAATTTTTAAAAAATATATTTAAAAAAGAAACAAGGCAGCTCCCACCTCAGTGAGTGAGAAAGCAAAGGAAACTGTTCCTTGATCTCACTCTCCCCATTGCAGCAGGCACCCCAATGAAATCTTACCTGAACTTCTTATCTGGCATCTGATCACTTTCTATTGACTATGGGCAGGCCAAGAACTCTGGTCGGTATCAGGTTGACACAATAATTTTCTTAATCCTCGCAATAATCTCGTGAGACAGATATTATTAGTATCTCATTTTACAGACAAAGCACCCAAGGCTCAAATAGAGCAAAATATCCTCAACATTACAGAGCAAGTTAGTCGCAGAGCCATGATCTGAAACCAGATTTCTCTTTCTATTCTACCACCCTCTCTCTCTAGGGGCAGAGGGCTAGACACAATAAAAATAACAGAGAAAGAGGATAGTCCCTGTCCTGAAGAACTCAGAGTAAAGCAGTCTCTGTCCTAAAGAACCCAGAGTAAAGCAAAAGGCTAAAGTAGGAAGAAGTAGAAGGATATATAGAATAAACAATAAAATAAAGCAGAACAATAAACAGTAAGTTGTAAAAGAGTTTAAAGGATCAAAACCCAAAAGTTGGATATACCAAGGAAAAAAAGTAGGCCAAAAATATGCTAAAGATTGAGCATATATTGAATAAAGATGAATGGGTAAAAGAAAAAGGCATTCTTCACTAAAAATGCTTAGGCAGTCTAAGAAGCTGGAGATGACTGGTGTAAATTCAGCAGAGAGAAAATAAACCAGCCTACCTAGAAGGGCTGTTTTGAGGAAAAAGAAAAATGAAAACTGGATACTTAAGGTATGACCAAATTTAAAAGGGTCTTGACTCTTCGTGACCCCATGGGCTATACAGTCCATGGAATTCTCCAAGCCAGAATACTGGAGTGGGTAGGTGTTCCTTTTTCCAGGGGATCTTCCCAAACCAGGGATCAAACTCTGGTCTCCCGCATTGCAGGCAGATTCTTACCAGCTGAGTCACCAGGGAAACCCAAATGATAAACTAAAAAAGTAAGTGAAGATTTTTCAACAGAGGAGAAATATGGTGAAATCAGTGTTTTAAGAAGGTTAATACAGCGAGAATTGCAACAGCAGTTCCATTATGTGAAAACAAACTCTTAAAAACCAAAATCTGCTTTCATGGAACTTTCACAACTATTTTCTCTTGTTACCTACAACAACTGTGCAGCAATCTTCATATACTCCTAACTCTTCACTTGAACATGGTGAGCACCTCGCAACCATCCATGTACCAGGCTGATGTGTTTAGTCTGCTGTCACTGTTTCATATTATTTGGCAGACAGTGGAAAAAAATCTGGACTTCACTTTGCTGCTGCAAACAATTTTGTGTCCTTTCACAAGTCACTTAACTTTCTGGATCTCAATTTCTGAATCTGAAAATGCAAACACTATCTCTGCCCTGGTGACTTCAAAATGAAATTGTAGAGACAAATTTAACCATATACAGGAAAAGACTTAAAAATTGTCTAAATTTATATTCATGTTGTTTAATCCCACAATAGGATCTAATCCCATGCACAAAGAAAGAATTTGATAAATGCTTTTTGGTGAGTAGCAGGAAAAAGTTGGTTTTCCATCTATCGGCTATCAAAAAGTAAGTATAATATCAAGAAAAAATTAATGGAAAAGTAGTAGGGGAGTTTATCTCATAAAGCTTTTAATTGTACATTAAAACTTTAATATCATTTTTAGAGTTAGTTACAGTATCTAAATACTCACCAGTTTTCTCTTCTCTGACGACACTGATCTTATAGAGCAAGTTGAACTAGTAGAACTTACTGATGGTTTTTTCTCTCTCTTATCCTAAGAATGTCATTTGGAAAAAAGGAAAGAAAAGCACAAAATAAAGTACAGTGTAAGACAGCATTCTTTTATCAATGTTTTTATAAATCAAGATTGCTTCTGCATTAATAAGAAGTTTCAGAGGAGAACACTGTTTATTTACTTATTTAGCTGCATTGGGTCTTTGTTGCTGCGCATAGGCTTTCTCTAGTTGCGGAGAGCAGGGATATTCTCTAGTTGCGGTAGAGCCTTCTCATGCAGTGGCTTCTCCTGTTGCAGAGAACAGGCTCTAGGTGTGAGGGCTTCAGTAGCTGCAACACCCAGGCCCAGCAGCTGTGGTGCACAGGCAGCAGTTACGGCTCTCAGGCTCTGGAGCAAGTGGGATCAGTAGCTGCAGCTTACAGGCTTAGTTGCTCTTTGGCATGTTGAATCTTCCCGAACCAGGGATCGGAACCGTGTCCCCTCCACTGGCAGTTGGGTTCTTATCCACCGTACCACCGGGCAAGTCCGGAACAATGTTTAAAGGCATACAAACATTGGTAAGAGGAAAGGAGACTTAACTAGAAATCAGAAGATCTAAGTGCTCTAGGAATGAGATGGGATAGAAGTGGGCTTCTCTGGTAGCTCACACGTTAAAGAATCTGCTTGCAATGCAGGAGACCTGGGTTCAATTCCTGAGTCAGGAAGATCCCTTGAAGAAGGGAATGGCTACCAACTCCAGTATTCTTGCCTGGAGAATTACACAGACAGAGGAGGCTGGCGGGCTATAGTCCATGGAGCTGCAAGAGTCAGACGTGACTAAGTGACTAATACTTTCACTTTTTCACTTTCACTTGGGATAGAGGTAATATAGCAGAAAGTTACAGACAGCTCACATAAGGCCACTGGGAAGTGGTACTGCCATAGTGATACTTAGTCTTCTACAAAGCAAAACCATATACCCACTTATTTTTTCAGTGGATCCTGAATTCAACAGACCCAGGACAAATGTACTTCAAGTACCTACTGTGTATCAAAGACATTTTTCTAGACAGTGAAAACAGGTTAATGAAAAAACAATACAAGTCCCTGCTGTCATAGAGGTTACACCTACTGCAGGTTTAACTTACAAATAAGTACGTAATATACTTAGTGTGTCAGATGATGGATGCTATTAAAAAAATAATAATAATAGAGCAGAGAAAGGGGTCAGGAAGGGCTGGGAGGCAAGGGTGAGGCTGTTGCAATTTTAAACAAAGTAGTCAAAATGGGTCCCCACTGGTAATTTGACATGAGTGGAGACCTAATGAAACGAAGGAACAAACCCTGTGAGTATCTAGGGAAAGTTTTCAAGTTAAAGGGAGTAACAGCAAGCACAAAGCAGGAATGTGCCTGGCTTACTGGAGCAACAATAAGGAAGCCAAGGAGTGGAGAAAGCAAAGGGAGAATGAGATGGAGATGAGATGGTGACAGTAATGTGTTTCCTGTCCCAGCAAGGACATTAGCTTTTTCTCTAAAATGGAAAATCACAAGAAAATATTGAGCAGAAGAGTGACATGATTTAACATTTTAATAGGATCACTCTGCCTGTTATGTTGAGAACACAAGAAGGCAAAGGTAGGAAGCAAGCTGTTTGCCTGGATCATGGTGATAGCAGTGGGAGTGGCAGTCACACTCAGCTGACAGAATTTGCTGATAGATGGGATGCAGGCAGAGCATGATGACCAGGGTTTTGGTCCAAGCAACTTAAAGAATGTAACTGCAATTTACCACATTAAGAAAACTGAGGCTGGGCACTTACAAGAGTATAGTTTAAGAGGAGAAAAAGCCAAAAAGGATACTGCCAAGCCTCAGTTTCTTCATTTGTATAATTGGGATAATAATAGTACCTACCTCATAGAGTTGAGAGGAATAAATAAAATAACGTAAGTAAAGAAAAACAAATGTAAGTAAAGTCCCTTCTGACTCTTTCTCCGTCAGAAGAACAAAATATTTACATAATTTGTTTTAAAACTGAGGAGTATTTTTTTCATCATACAAAAATAAAACTGCAAAACAGGGTATCTTTAGGTCAATAAGTCAAAATTCTTACTTCATCAATATTGGATGATGGGGTGGTGCCTTTTCTCCGAGACTTCTCCTTTTTTCCACAAGATTCTTTGGTGGACATTTTGCAAAGCTAAAATAAACATCAAAAACACATTATGTGTGTGGGTTCTTTTTTTTTTTAACCATTGCTACAACAAAAACATTAGAAATCATACTTTTTCAGTTTCTTAAAGATTGGAGTTTTATAAAATAATTTTTGTATTTTACCCATTCTCAACATGATAGGATTATCTCATTGTTCCATTTTACTTATATTCTGCCTCATGATCTGTTCCCTTCCATCAGTCTGGGGATGGTGACCTTTTAAGAAAGACTCTCAAAAGTATGCCTTTAAGGCAAACTTCCCTTTCTAGCATCACATTCCCATTTTCAATTGCCTGCAGGACTATTATACTTTGCCCCACCCACACCTCAAAACCAATTAGTGATTAAGTCTTCCTTTTCTTAACACACCCTCCACATCTCACTGAGTGAGACGCTCTGCAAAACATACACATTTTCTGAGTCCTAGCTCCACTATGTGTAAAATAGAGATAACTCATCCGAGAGGGTTTCTTAAACACTCAAATGAAACTATGGATGTAAAAGCACCTTGTACAAGATAGTACACAGTAGAGTCTAAAAAAATACTGGCTTCAGCAACTGTCTTTCTGCTAGACACTGAGCTTCTTGAAGAGCACACTGTATTGAAAATTTAGGAGGTGTTCATAAATGCCTTCTGAGTAAATGAGTAGGTGAATTTTTCTTTCCCAGAATAGTGATTGTTCATTCTGAGTCACTTCCAACTCTTGCTCATTGCAGTCCCTCTGTCCATTTCTGATCCCAGTCTCCCTTTTCTAGCCCGGGTCTGGATCAAGTCTGTACTGCTGTTACTGACAAAAAGAAAAAGAAAGAAAGAAAACTACACACAGTCATCCCCAGTGGTCATAAGCACTTCAAAGATAGTATATATAATCAGCCTGTACTGGAACACAGAGGCCAGAGATTGGGAACATCACCAGATTTCCTGGGGCAAGAAGATATAAAGGGGTCCGTCCACAAGCAAAGTCCAAAGGAGAGTTTATTGCTGCTAGTGATATGTATAGCACTTCCATGTGACACAGAGATGGTAAAGAATGAGCCTGCGATGCAGGAGACCAGAGTTCGATCCCTGGGTCAGGAGGATCCCCTGGAGAGGGAATGGCAACTCACTCTAGTATTCTTGCCTGATAATCCCATGGAAAGAGGAGTCTGGCAGGCTACAGTCCATGGGGTCACAAAGAGTCAGACACGACTGAACAACTAACACACACACACCACACACACACAGAGTGCTAAGTATTGATGCTAAGAACATAACAAAGACTAGAAACCAAGCAATTACAAGTACTCTTGGTCAAACATGATCACAGTAAGTGAAGTTCTATAAAAGAATGATCAATTACACTAAATCAAACTTGTAGAATGTTTTGAAGAATACGGAAGAAGGAAAATACTGAGACCAGAAATCTAATAATAATAAATAAAAATTAATAAAACAGTCAACATATACTTCTAAGGGCAGATTCTAAATTACCCAGAAATTTTGCCTTTTAAGATAATTCATGGCAACAATTAAATTCACAGTTAAGCTTCCAGATTACAGGAATAATCTTCATTTTTCTTTCTTGTTCCAAGGATCCCATTCCATGGGGAGAAAGGTATAAGGAAAAACAATAACTTTCATGAAATAAATTGCTTAGAGGCAATGGGCTGGTTATTTTACCTTTTACAATTTAAACCCTTTCATGTTGTGCTTTGAACACACACAGACACAAAACCAATTTGAATCTATTATCCCTAAGACAATCAGAAAAAAAAAAAAAAAAACACTGCAGAGAGTAGACTATCAAAAGAAAAACACCTATATATGTACTGTGACAAATGTTTTATATTAGTGTACCATTCATATCAATTTTATGGAAATCAAAATATAAACTAAATGAGTGGAGATTTCCTGTGCTGGCCTGCTTCCCAATTGGCTCCTGATCTCTGCTGCCACCATCTCTTATGAAGTTCCCTTTCACAGTAAGTAGAGATGACCTGTGTAACCAACAGGATATATTTATATAATATGTGGCTAGGTCAAATAACACAGTGCGGCTTCCGCCTTTCTCTGTCTTGAATTGTTCACCTTAGAAAAAGCCAGCCATCATATCACGAAGACATTCAAGTAACCCTAGGAAAAGCCCACCAAGGAAGAGCTGAAACCTTTTGCCAAAAATGAATGGACTTATAGGCATGTGAGTGGGCCACCCTTGAAGCTGATCCTGCAGCCTTAATGAAGTATCCACTAGGCAGCATCTCTTGCAAATATCTCACTGCAATGTTATGAGACACCCAAAGACAGATACACCCAGAAAGCCATTTCTGAATTCCTGACCCATATCCACTGTGGGGTAAGAAGTGTATTGGTTGTCTTAAGCCATAAAGTTTTGAACAACTTACGCAGCAATAGATGAGTAATATACTCAATATAATTTTTCAAACTTTGAAGATGCCTTCTTTAGGATGGCTCAAGAGCAGGGACTGTGCTTGGGAATTCTGATTAAAATTTCCACAGAATACACAGACTAAAAATCTAACCCTTTTCATCTTCTGGTTTTCAGCTAGTATAAATGAAATTGACACCCTAAATCAAGCTTTCAATTAACCAACCATTCTTTCACAAATTAAAACATCACTGGTTCCTAGATGATGCATAAATATCCACTACTCATGCCTGCAAACTATAATGTTATTATCCCATTTTTAATTAACTGTTAAGACCAGTGAGGCAGTATATACATCCAGGAATACTAGTTAGAAGTTGTGGATGGGGCCACTAAGAGGGCTTTAGAATCACAATTCACAAAAACGTCCATGGGATAAATTGTTTAACTGGGGAGGAGAGGAGGGGAAAACCCCTCCACATATACTTTCTAAGTACTGGGAGGGAGGACCACATTTCTGTTTTGAGTTTCGAAGTGCTAAAAAATTCACACTCGCTCTCCCCTGGGTACTGAAAACAAACAAAATAAACAGACCAAGAAGAAAACCATTAAGTATCGCCTTTATTAACTAGGAAAACCGAACGTAAAGTGCGAATACCTGAGACTAAAAGAAGATTCGCTCTCCCTTCCTGTAACATTCGGACCAGTGTAGGCAGAGCAGTCAGAAAACAAGGTTTTATTCCTCTTGCCTCCCGCAGTGGGCTTGAAGGAGCGCGCTTAAACTCAAGCAGGCTCGGAGAATAACGGGAAGTACGGAGGCCTGCAAACTTAACAGACGCCTTGAGGAACCTGAATCGCATCAGTCAAGTGCCCTGAAGCGCCACACATTCAGGAGCTTTGGATATTAAAAGCCTAAATATAAGCATAGTCTTCTCCCGACTCCTGGGCCCCCGCAATTCACCATCCACAGGAATCTTACAGCCACAGCGCGGCGCTGCTATGGGGAATACGTAGGTTAAAACTAAATTAAAAGGAAAAGAGTGTTCAGATCATGGTGTGGGTGAAGGCGCGAAACGAAGAGCAGACCCCCATCTCGAGGTCCAGCTGACTGACAGGCGGCCCAGAAACCGCGGACTCAGGTAGAAATACACCGCACCCAACCCGGGGCGAGAGGCAGCCCGGAAGGCAGAGCCGGCCAGAACCACACCCTTCACAGAGCAGGCTAAACCCCGGGTCCGCCCACAGAGTCGCCCCGCCCAGGCTCGAGAGGCCCCGAATCCTCCGTCCGTCCCGCCGGCTGCCCTCTTTCGGTCCCGGAGTGAGGCAGGGAGAGTATCCACCAAAACGTCAACTAACCCCTCGGCTTCCCTACGTTACTTACCAGAGCCCGCGCCGGTTGCGATTTGGGACACCCAAACCATGGGTAAGGGACCCCGAGCGCGATGCCCGCTGGGAAATGTAGTCCTGCGCTCCGATGGCAGCTAGCGCTCGAAAGCTCTGGAGCGTTTGTTTAGCTTTGCCTTTACTTCCTCCGAGGCCTTGGGACCACCCCCTGCCCCGCTCCGCCCTGGGCGGCGCAGTGCACGCTGGGTGTTGTAGTTTTGGTTGGGTTCGGTGGTTGACGGCTAGAACGGAGACGCGCCGTGGAAACGGAACTCTCTGACCTCATTGGACGCCGTGCCCCAGCATGCTCCTGCGCAGTCGGGGCTGGCGTCGTAACGCCTCGGGGAAAAGGAAGCGGACGGGGCCGCGAATCGCTGCCTGTGGCTTTTAATTTTTCTGCTGACTGGATTTGGTCACTGATTCTTCATCTTTTGTCTGTTGCACGCATCTCGCCCTCCCCATTTGCTTCCCCACTTCTCGGATCCGGCCCTCTGGGCTTACACGCCAGTTCTCTCACTCCGCCGTGAGCCCCTGCTGGTCCCCGGGCGGGCCTGGCAAGGAGGCGGTAACTATGGAGAATATGGCGGAGGAGGAGCTGCTGCCCCAGGAGAAGGTGGAGGTGGCCCAGGTCCCGGTCCCGACCCCGACCCCGGACTCGGCTCGGGTCCCAGCTCCGGCCCCGGATTCGGCTCCGGTCTCGGCCTCGACCCCGGCCCCTGCCTCGGCTCCGACTCCGGCCTCGGCTCCAGTCCCAGCCCCTGCCCTGGCCCAGGCTCCGGCCCTGTCCCCGTCCCTAGCCTCTGCCCCTGATGAGGCTGAAAGCAGTAAGTGCAGGGAGGCCCAGATCTTTCTGCCGCAGGAGAAGCAAGAAAATGCTCCTTGCTGGGGAGTAGGGGAGGCCCTTCTTCACTGGGATGGTTTTTAAGGGGGAGAAGGCAGTTTTAGCGAGATGGGGGGAGGAATGAGGGACCCGTATAGCGGTAAAAACGGGTACAGGGTGGGGGGACGGCATCTCCACAAACCTCGGGGATCTCACAGGGAAGGATCTGTGGAGGCCAGTGGTGCTGCAGGTGGAAGGAAATAATGGGATCGTGAACGTCTTCGTTAAAGGGGGGCTTTTTCTGTTACAGAAATTAGAAGTTACACCTCATTTGGTAGTTTCCCTCTCAGCCCCGTCTGCCATATTTCCCTGTGCCCTTTAAAATATGATAGAGTAACCGAGTTTACTGTAGTAGATGCTAACTGCCAAGATTTAGAAACCGTTGCTGTCAGTTAGGTTTTATGTCTAGAAATAGACACGAGATGGGGTTTTTCTCATTTTTTCTTTAGCAGCTTGCCTCCAAAAAGAATTTGAGGCTGACGAGTAGTTTTGAGATAGTGACTAAATTATAGATGTTTTCCCTCAGACGTAAATACCCATCGAGTTTTGTACGTTTCTCCAAGTCGGCTGTCGAAAATTAATAGCCTGTATTAACTGTGCTTGCATGTTTTATAAGTGATGGTTTATTGGACCATAAAGGAATTTAAAAGATTGATAAGTAACACTTTATTAAGAATAGTCTGAACATTTTTAAGCGTAAGCTCTGAGAAACTTTTCTTTAGAAATTTTGTCCCCAAATTGACCTTTATGCTTTTTCTGAATCATAACAACAACAACAAAAAATCTTAATATGTTGTCTTTCCTACTTCTAAGCCAGTTTTGAGGTTAATGTTTAAAAAACATTTGGATAGTTATAATATAATAGAATTACTTCTGTAATTTTTAAACAACATACAGATTGCTATAATAAATAGTAGGGTGGGTCACAGAAAAGACAAAGGTCAGAATGCCTCTTGTAGGCCTCTCCTCATCACAGGAGATCAAAGCTAGTAAGTGCTAAATAAGGCCAGTTGTTTCTTCTGCAACTGCAATGGGGGAAGAACAGGTACACTCCAGAGTAAGGTATCCTCCTTAACTCACCTCTAGATGTGGTCTTTTTATGTTAATCGGATGTGATTGAGCAGCTTTAGGGGATGTATGCTTTCTCCACCTCCCTGCCATCATGAATACATTAAACATAGTTTGGGAAGATTTATTCATATATTCCAAAATTTATGAGTATTTAATTTGAAGAATGTGTGATGTTTGAAAAACCTGAAAATGCATTTCTGGAACAAATAGTGATTAAGAAATTGGAAATGCATTAGAAACGTATTAATCACATTTTAAAAATTATTTTTAGATGGTCTAGTTAGCCCTTTGAAATCAGTCTCATATAGGCAAGATGAAGATGGCATATCTGAAGTAGAATTGAAAATTGAGGAAGAAAAAGAAGTTTTAAAAGAACCGCCTAGCATCTTGGAATCATCTGATTTAATAAGAGGTTTGCCTGTTGACTTCTAGATTACTAGTGTGTTACAAAAAGATTGAGTGATTTTAAGTACAGATTGATATCTACTGTCTTGAACCAGAAAGTGACTTTAGAGATGTACATAGGCATTTTCATGAATCTGTTGGACAGATCTTTAGAGTTTTCTTCAGTAGTGGACTACAGGATTTTCAGCTTTCTATCTTACCGGGCCCCTTTTACTTACTCTGTACTATTAGTAGTTAGAATGATTGCAATAAACACATCGTTAGTAGTACCATGTATTTTGTTTCACACACACAGACCTTTGAAGTATGGAAGCCAATGATTTCAAATTAAATAGGTTGGTTTGTACATACAGACTCATCATTGCCTGAATCTTACTGTCTGACCCAGTAATTAAAGATTTTTGATCAAATGGGAAAACAGTTTATCTGTTTATAGAAACTGTCTCGTTGTAAGTCATTTGAACAATACCTGATATAAGAAATTAACCAATAGCATTTGTTGCTGTTTGTGTTTCTCATTTTGGAATTAGGTAAAAATATATTTTAACAAATTTTAACAGGAATGTCTGATAAGGGCTGAATTGAATTCCAAAATTTTGACTCCGTGTGCTACTGCACCCAAAGAGACTAGTGATTTTTTTTTAATTTAATTTAAAACTAGTGCCTGCTGTGTGCAAGTTACTGCACTAGGCATTTAGCCATTACAGAGATGAATAAAGATGTAGCCCTTGACTTCTTACTGCTTATTTGTAGATGAGACAAACAAGAATGTAAATTGTATAGAAGGGAAAGCAACTGGGAGTGAAGCTTGGAGAGGAATAGGCAGGAAGACAGCAGCGTGGAGAAATTATGTAATCCAATTATGTAATATTAAAGAGTCCTGTGGTTTATCCCATTGACTCCTAACTCACTGAAGATCTTTTCCTATCAGTTACCATCTCTTGAGTCTTATATATTCAGAATTCTACTTTGTTAACATTTCTTTCCATAGGGCTACAATGTTCAGGTGTCTCTATCCTTAAAAAGAAAGAAGCAAGTTAAAATCCCATCTCTCTTTTTTTTTTTAATACTAGCAGACTTCTTGAAAATAATCTATGCTGATTTTCTGGACTTCATTTCTCTTTCCAGTTCGGTTTGTACTCTAAAAACACCTCATTGAACCTTCTTAAAGGTCACTAGAAACTTACTAAATACTAAATCCAGTAGTCTTTTGATCTCTACAACTATTTGTGATATTTACTGTTAGGCACTGCTCTTTTACAGTCCCTTCTCTCCTGGCTTCTGCATTATCTTGATTCTCCATACCATTTTTTCTTTTTGAAGCTACCCTCTTGATTCCTTTTCCTCAACGTCTCCTATACATATATTCATCCCTCCATACCTCACTTCAAAATTGTATCCATTTTTGTTAATCAGTAGTGGGTTAAGCAGCATTGGGGAATGCATCCCACATACTACTAATCAAGAATATGTTAAATATATTTTGGAATGATTTATTCATTTATTCCAAAATTTACAAATACGTAATTTGAAGAATAGTGTAATATTTGAATAACCCGAAAATGTGTTATTGGGACTGAGTTTTGGCTTTTTTATCCTCGGTTTCAAAACATTTCCCCCTAGGCTTTCTTACTGATGCTCTTAGTTTCACCTAACATGCGTATTTATGAGTTACATCTATTCAGAATCCCTCCTGACCTTCCACCACGATTCAACTGCCTACTGGATTTGAGTACCTAATTCCAGTAGTAATCAAACACACTGTGTAAAAAACTAAATTCCCATTCTCTTTCCTCTTCCTTTCTGCCAAAACTGTTTTCTGCTTCCTTTTTATTGGTTAATAGTGCTTGTATCAAAATCTCAATTTTTCTTTAATCTTCACCCTTTCACATCCCAAGTCCTCTGCTGCTTTTTTTTACCTTCTTTTTCTAGTACCTTTCCATTACTAATTTCTCACCTAAATTATTGATCGTTGGTACTACAACTAGAGATTCTGAAATGCATTTAAATCATATCATTTATTTACTCAAAAACCTGAAAAGACTTAACATTACCTAAAGAGTATAGTCCAAACTAACTTATATACAACTTATGCCTCCCATGATCTGTACTACATTTTTGGCTTCATTGTCTTTCCACCAGCCCTATCCCCCAAACATACTACTTTCCAGCCAGGAGTGGTAGAGAAGTGGCTGTATGTTTTTACACCACATGCCTGTTTATTTCAGTTATAAGGTTATTTCAGTTTATAAGGCCAGACACCAAATCTCTACTTACTGAAAATCTGTTTATATCTTAAGTCTTGATCAAACGCCGCTTCAGTGAAGGCTTCTTAGAGGCACTTGTTGGAATGAGTTATTCCTTCCTCTGTATACCCACATCATATTTACCTTTACCCCTAAGTGTTCATTCATCTTGTCTTGTATTACCGTTAGTAGTTAACGTGTTTATCTCTCACCCGATTGAAAATTGTTTGAAAACAGGAAACCTGGCTTCAGTGTTTTATACAGACTAGAAACATTTTCTGTAACACCATATTGAATAATAAGATAAAATTTGAAAGCTGTGAGGTTATACAGTGGCAACTCTTTGACTTCTGAGACACACTTGTCATTTTATAAACTGAGTTTTCTGCCTAGGTACTAAGGCACTGTGCTATAGGAAATGAAAGTGTAAAATTCTGTGTGATGTGATAAAATGAAACTGAAGATGGAATACGTATTGTTAAAGCATAATTTTCTAACTCTTAAACTTTACTTTCAGAGAGACACATCTCAATTCAAAGGCAGCTTGCTGATTTAGAGAAGTTAGCTTTCGTAACTGAAGGGGATTGTGACTCTGCCAATTCACTGAACTCAGATAATCTTGATGCAGGTATTTCTGTCTTTGGAGGGTTTCTGGTTTTTTGGTTTTTTTGGTCAGTTTCTAATGATTTGTCACCTTTCTACTCATGAAAATTTTGGTAAGCATGAACTTGTTTATTTCCACCAAACTAGGGCAGAAGTAAGATAATGTTTTTTAACTTAGGAAATGGTACCCTTCTATATGTAAGGGCACTGTGAGATAAGTTATTTCACAGCCCCTCAAGGAAATTACAGTCTCATGGATATATAAGGGCTTTGATAGGAATTAACATTTTACTATGAGTAACAGAAATCCAAAAAATCGTATGGAGGCTTTTATTCTCTCATAAGAAAGAAATCTCAAGACTGGCAAAGTAGAGCTGGTACAGTTTCACGATGTTGTTAGTGCCCTGAGCTCCTGTCATTCTGCTTTACCATCCTTAGTGCTTGGATTCCATCCTCAAGATCTCCTCATGGTTTTTTGAAGTAGAGACTATATTTTAAAAATTGTGCTTATACTTGCAGTGTGCTATATGTGAAAGATATTTGCTGGATTAAAAATTGAGTTATTGGGACTTCCCTGGTGGTCCAGTGGCTAACACTTCATGTTTCTAATGCAGGGGGGCATGGGTTGGATTCCTGGTCAGGGAACTAAGATCCCACATGCCACACAGGATGATCAAAACAAAAACACCCTGGCACAGTCAAAATTTTTTTTTAAAAATTGAGTTACTATTTCTGTATATTTTATTGATTTAAACCTGGATTTGAGATTTTTTTTTTTAGTACTATTAAAGTTTTTATTAGATACATTACATTTCTAATTAAATGAAACTTCTATTTTGATGATCCATAATCTTTTTAAGAATATGTTAATAAAGAAGGAAGAATTAACAAATTCAGTAATAGGATGTGTGCTGTGTGCTTAGTCAGTCATGTACGACTTTTTGTGATCCCATGGACTGGAGCCTGCCAGGCTCCTCTGTCCATGGGATTCTCTAGGCTAGAATACTGGAATGGGTTGCCAGGCCCTCCTCCAGGGAATCTTCCCGACCCAAGGATCAAACCCACATCTCCCACATTGCAGGTGGTTCTTCACCGTCTAAGCCACCAGGGAAACCCAAAGCCACTGTAATAGGATACAGAGGTTGTAATCCTGACTCCAGTCTCAGAATAGCAACAATATCACATCCAATCTACCCCTTCCTTCTTTTCATTTTTCTAATTCCACATGTTAACCGTTTTTGTTGCTGCTAGAGTAGAATACCAGAGCTGATACTTTTGTCTGTCTAGCTCCTATCCCTCTGCAAGTGTGACAACTGCCTTTTCCCCTGCCCAAAGTGCAGAATGACATTCTTTCTGGAAGGCATTTTGCCTGGGGGGATGTCATGTAGTTTATCATTTCCTCATCCTCTCCATACCCAGTAGCAACAGAGATATCAGCTCTACACAAAGAGGAGAGTTTTGGGGTAAAAATCAGTCACCGACCATGTCCTAAAACAATTACTGTTAAGTACCTGCTGAGGCAAGAATGACTTCACTTTAATAAATGTTAAGAAAGATGTTATCTAAGGGGTGTGTGTGTATGTGTGTGTATGCATGTATGTATGTGTTTTGAGAGGCAAGGGTGAGAAAGTGTCCCCTGTTAACTTCTTTTGTAGCCAAATTTAAGCATGAATAGCTGGTATATTCTCTGCTTTATTGGTTCTTTTTTCATTAACAGGAAACAAACAGGCTTGTCCACTGTGCCCCAAGGAGAAATTCAGAGCTTGTAATAGTCATAAGCTTCATCGTCACCTTCAGAATTTACACTGGAAAGTCTCCGTGGAATTTGAAGGTTTGTATTTTTGTGTTTACTAAAAAGTGATGTAAATGAAATTCAGGATTTGGTACTAGTTTTGGAATTTTACTGACAACATAATCAAGTATCTTCAGTTTAAAATTATGAAGGATTTAATGCCCCTCTTTTAATGTATTTATTAATAAAAGACCACATAGTTCTCTAGGCAGTAGATATTTATGACACCTGTAGTTTAGTTTGAAAAACAATTATTAAGCATCTGTTCTGTGCTGGGTACTTGGCTTGGTCCTGAAGGTCCACATTACTTACTGAACCATGTTTTCATAAGTTTTACTTTTCCTTTTTTTATTAGAGCAACTACAGTTTTTATTAACTATGATTAACTCCAGTAATAGTTTTGAAGGTATAATAAATGTAATTAAACAAGAAAATAACTGGTATGAATACTGGAAAAGAGAAGATAACATCTCTTTTTTTCCCTGCTGCTGACTTAAACAGAGTTAATGAGAGTTTTTGGAATAATGGTGAGATAAAAGATAAATATTCAAAATCAAAATCAGAGCCTTTCTCTACTCTGGATAAATGGAAATGAGGGAAAAAACAGTTACAACAGTGACAGAAATGGCACAATTTGAGGGAGTAGTTTAACAAGAGGATTCAAGTGAAGAAATGAATGAAGTTAAAGGACAAAAAAACACAATTTTACCAAGTTATAAGACTGCCTAGGGAGAGTGATTTATTGTTAGATTCTGAGGTAGTGAATTATGGATTATATGTGTTTAGTTACTCAGTCATGTCCGACTCTTTGCAACCCCATGGACTGTAGCCCACCAGGCTCCTCGGTCCATGGGATTTCCCAGGCAAGAATACTGGAGTGGGTTGCCATTTCCTTCTCCAATGGATGATATATTACAGCCTTTTTTTAGAAAGAAATTTGGCAACATTTAAAAAATTTAAAATATTTTTCCACCAGGCACTCCCTCTGCTAAGAGTAAAGGAAGCAATAGACAAAGATGTACAAGAATGTTCATTGCAGCATGTGCTTAGAAACAAAATCTTGGAAATAAAATCAAAGATGATTGAATAAATTATGGTACAGACCATGAAATATTATGCGGCCATTGAGAAGAGTGTTTTAGATCTATACCGGCTTGCTTGGAAGGATTTTCATGGTAAACTATGGAAATAGCAATATATATGATAAAAACGAAAATACTCCCCTCCCCCAAAAAAAACCCTAAACATGTATATACTTAAATTTGTATATGATTATGCAAGTATACTTACTGTGAAATGTGGTTATCTGGAGTTTCAACCAGACTGAATGAAACAGTCATTATAAGATACCCCAAAAAGAAGCCAGAACTAGACCAGAACTATTTTCTTAGTGTTATAGTATTGATAAAAGGTTATCACTAATTACTTAGAGAAAAAGTGAATTAGAGACTAATTCAGAAGCCATACTATCTTATGTTTAATTATTTATAAGAATGTATAGTAAACCATATTGACTTCTTAACAAAAAAGATCTCATTTTAATTACAAAGGTAATTAAGTAATTTCTTTATTTAAGCCATTGTTCAATCTTTGGTCTCTCCTCCAAGTTATTCTCTTCTGTTTGATGGTTCATGGTATTTCTTTACTGTCATGTTCTTTAGGTTGTTGCATTCTTTCATGTGATGGTGATCTGGTAGATGGGGAATATGATCGTTTTTGTCTTTGTGAACAAGCTTCAAAGTAGTTGGCAAATATTTTGAATAAGATCTGCTGAAGGAATAGAAATGAGATAAAGGACAAAATAAGAATGCTTTACCTAGCTGGAGAAGACCGCTTTAGATGTGGGAAAGAAGAACAAGTCTGCAGATTTAGCCATAGAGATGTTGAGATGCATCTAGTGGAGGTAGCCTGGAGGGCACATAAACCTGGAAAGGTTTGGGCTAGAGATACATATTTGGGAGTTGTCAGAATATAGATGGTATTTAAAGCTGAAAGTCTGGATGGAATGACCTTAAAAGTACATATAGGTAGAAAAGGAAATGGTCCAAGGTCTGAGTCCTGAGACACTTTAACATATATAGCTAAGAAAAATGATTGGATGTAAAGTGAACTGAACTACAAGTATGAGAAGAAGGAAGTTAGAGATAGGTTTACAGTTTTTGAGTTAGGAGCAACTGGAAGGCTTTATTATTCATTAAAAAAGTGAAAAAAGAAAGCTGGTCCAAGTGTCAAGTGAAAAGTTTAGTCCTTGACAATAGGTTTTGTTTTGTTTTTTAATATTTTTTGGTTATACTGGGTCTTCATTGCTGTGCTCCAGGCTACTCTTTGTTGCAAAGTGTGGGCTTCTTGTTGCCGTTCCATGGCTTCTCTTGTTGTGGAGCCCAGGGTCTAGAAGCATATGGGTTTCAGGAGTTGGGGCACCTGGGCTCTAGAGCTCAGGCTAAGAAATTGTGGTGCACAGACTTAGTTGCTCCACAGCATGTGAAATCTTACTGGACCAGGGATTGAACCCATTTCCCTTGCATTGGCAGGCAGATTCTTATCCTTTGCATCAGCAGGGAAGTCCTTGACAATAGGTTTTGAAATAACCAGTCACATGTCTTGAGTAGGCAATTGGAAGTAGAGATCTGGCCCTCAGGAATGAGTTGATAATAGAGTTGATAATTTGGGATTCCTTCTCATAGGGGAGATAGTTGCAATCATGAAAGGCATTCAAGTTAGTCAGGAAGTGAGAAAAATTTATGTAGCAGATCCATCATACAGAAAATCTACCATTTTAGAGTATGAGAGAGGGAAGAGGATCTGTAAAGATTAAATAGGAAGGATGCGAAGAGAACTAAGTGCCGTATCATTGATGAAGAGGCTGTGTAATAGTAAACGCAGCATAAGGCAAAAAGATGAACCTGAGAAAAAGTCAAGATGGCAAAAAGTAGACGATAAAACTGAGTCCCAAAGAAGCTACATAACTAATCCAAGATAACAGATGTTTTTGGAAGAACCAGATTCTGAACCTAGATCTCTTGTGTATGTTTTTATACCGTGTCATATATAACAAGTGTATAAAACCAAGGCGGTCTCGTTCAGATAAATTATGACATTACAAATATAAGAATAATCCCCATTATTTTTATAAAATTTGGTAGTAATTTTAATAATAATTGAGTTTTTGATGAGCAGTGATAAGACAAGCAGCAATTCTTCATTCTAGGTTACCGGATGTGCATCTGTCACTTACCTTGTCGACCAGTGAAACCAAACATTATTGGAGAACAGGTAATCACATGTTAGATTTGTTATTTTTAGATTTAGCTATCTCTAAAGGAGGTACGATTTTTACTTGCTTTAAGACTAAAATGTGTATATTCAGCAATGAGATTTACTTTTAAGATTTTGTTTTCAAGGGTTTTCAGATTACCGTAGTAGGAAAAATAAGAATGTATGAAAATTGTTGCTGTGTTGAACTTTTCATTTTATAGTTTTTAATTTCAGTCAGATCACCTGCTATCATATGTTCAAAAGGAAAATTAACCCACATACTAATTTTGAAATGGAGAATTTAAGTAGAAAGCACTTCTTTTCTTTCAAAATAAATTTTGGTCATGGAATAAGAGCTTTTAATTTCTGTGGTTTAGTAAGTGTCTTAATAAGTGTTGATTCATACTCATCCTCCCTATGGTCTTCCTCTTAATTTGTCAAAGGACAGAATGAAGACACTTCTGAAATCTCAATAACTTTAAAAAGTACATGTGTTTGTATTAGGATACATTTAACCTTTGGGGAATTCAAATTATAAAATATTTTATGGTGACACTATCCTGAACGCGTATTAGCTTAATAAATCATTATTAGTAAATTTTCCTTTCAGGCCACACAAAAAAAGTAAAGTATTGGGGGAGAAAAACATTTCTTAAGTTACTTTGTCAGGATAATGCTTGGTCCATTAACCCTATCTAAGCTATTTTGAGTATGATAACCACAATGCCGTAAATTGTGGAATGTTCTTGACTGTTCTGTCCTTGCCCTGTGATTGCGAGTTAAGAGGAAGAAGGCATCAGAAGCAGGAAAGAGCTATTGGAAGTCTTCTTGTGCTTAACTACATAAGGAACTAAAAAGTGAGAACGTTTTACTTGGAAAAACAGACTTTTTATTATGTCTCTAACACTTAGGAGTGTGCTAGCACTAGCTCAGATTTCCAGAAATCTGGAGAGCCGGTTGTTAAACGTGGCCATCATCAAAAATTAAAATATGTGAACTTACAAGTAAATAAATTATATTAAAAACAAAAGTAATGAATACTCACGACTCACTGCTTCCCAGTTATTTTACTACCTCTGTGCTCTTGGTGTCATTTATATATGTATATACTGTATCTGCATAGCGGCAGTGTTCTCTGCTGTGATACTGCACATCTCTTCCCTAATTCACACTCAGTGATGTCACATGGGTAGCTTGAAATGTCACAGTTGGAGCTTGACATTGGCCGTGGTAGAGTGTTTAGATCACAGACCTGCAGACACTGCAAATGAGGGACTTATTTTGCTGGAGAGACAGTTAAACGTCTGCCAACACACTGCTGCTAGTATCATACCACTTACAAGTGTTGCTAATAGAAGGTAAGAATACAGTTATTGTTGATTAGAATGAGTGGGAAAAAACTAAAAAATTAAACTTGTGACCTGTTGTAAAGTAACATTAAAAAGCAGATGTAATATAGGTAAGGAAATAAAGATACTTTCAGAGTCACATGGCAAAATGAATCCTATCTTCTAACATACTTAAATTCACAACCTTAAATAGACTTTTATTTCATTGTCTTAGTAACTTTTTTATGTATTTAAATTAAATACTCTGTTTGATAGATATCCAGTAAAATGGGCGCCCATTATCATTGTATCATTTGTTCAGCAACAATCACCAGAAGGACAGATATGCTAGGACATGTCAGGCGCCATATGAACAAAGGAGAGACTAAATCCAGGTATATTGCTGGTAAGTTGAGCAATCTCATTAACATGTTAATAAGTAAATCCTTAAACAGTGGTCTAATTATTATTTTTAGACATCAGACAGATAGAATACTGTGAGTTAACCAAATCATTTAGTTAACTGCTAATCCATCCGGTGTTGTTTTCTTTCTGTGAGACTCCCAAGAGTATAAACAGTATAAACTGTTCTCAATTTAACAGATGTATTTGATACATGAGTAGAAAAAAGCAGCTAATGCCCAGTAAATATAGATATCTTAATGAAAGATAATAGGATTTTATTACTGATGGCTTCTGTACCAGTAAGTGTGTTATGCTTGTTGTTGAAAAACACTGGAAAAAGGAGGTAGAGTGATACATAAAGACTATTTATAGTCCTGAGTGATACCAAGTTATTAGTAGCTTGTTATACTGAGGCAGTTCCCTCTCAAGAATTAAGCCCTTCTGCCCTAAGGCATCCATTATATGTAATGAATACATCTAGAATGGTACTCTGGACCATTCTTTTAAGTATTGAAAAAAGTAGTGAAATAATTATTTGAAGGGCTTAATTTTCTCACAGAACCTGGTTTGAGAAAGGCTAATCTTGTGAGATATGTGACTTGACACCTGGGTGACTATAGAAAGAGATGTAACATAACAGTAGGAAAGATTACTTTTATGTGGCATTGTAGAAAGAGAAATATGGTTCTCATTTAGTTAACATTCTGATTATAATTTGATCAAGAAATCCAAACATAAATAATCTCAATTATTCCCCTCCACATATTATTATATCTCTTCTCTTAAATAATTAAAATATATTCATACAAATATATCAATATTTCATTTGAGTTTATAGGAGAATGATTATATTGTATATTGAAAGTAGAATAATTGGTTTTGTATATTAGCTTATAGCTGTTGGCATATTATTTGTGATTTAAAATCACAAAAATATTCTGAAGTCAAGCATGTTCAGGAAATAGAGTGACTCTTAGTCATCCATGCTAGCTAATGGAACGTAACCACACAGGTTAATTTTCTAACATTGAAACCATAATAAAATATGTGTTTAGTAACCAGCCTCTATAAACACAATGTAGTGTTTGATGAATAAAGGTTATTTTAGGATTTGGCGCAATCTTAGGGTAATTGTCCTTAATTAGGTATACAGATACATTGATGTGCTAGACAGTTAAAATTTTAAGCTGATAAACTTTAATTCACCAAATACTTAATGCGGAATGCTGCTCTTTTCCATAGACAGTGCTATTAGATCAATTTTGGGTGATTTTTTTGACATCTACTCATTTCATTATCATGAAACTCTTATAAAGGAAGGTTATTTTTTATGTTGTTCTTGATATTTATAATTATTTTCTATTTCACTGGAAATCTTTTTTTTTTTTTTTTTTTAATTTTAGCTTCTGCTGCTAAACCACCTAAAGAAATTTTGAAAGAGGCAGACACAGATGTACAAGTTTGTCCTAACTATTCTGTACCTCAGAAAACAGATTCTTATTTTAATCCCAAAATGAAACTGAATCGGTAAGATAAATTTAAAAAAGGGTTATGGAATGCCTCAAGTGCTTCAATTCATTACAAATGTACCTTCTCTTAATCTTTTTGTTCTAGTATATTGAAATTTAAAAGTAGATATAGAATGAAAATCATTTATTTTAGCATTTTCTCAGAATAATTGTTTTATTTTTCTGCCAAACCAATTTTTTTCTTGAAGTAAAGTAGGTCTAACTTTATATAAAATTAAAGGAACAGACTGATGGGCCTGTGGCAAGTTTTATTTATAAAATCATTGTTCAAAGTAAATACTTGTTAAGAGAACCCAATTTGACTAATAGTTTAATTTCACAGGTTTTTAGTTCTTGTACTCTTAAGTAAGGAGTATGTTATTAGGTCTCTTTTCAAAGTAGTTTGCACAGTAAATAGGAACACTTTCTCACTGTTCTTAAAATAAAATCCTCGATGATGAAACCATGGTACAGTAAAATTATTTCAGATTATTATCCTTCTAGGCAGCTGATATTCTGTACACTGGCTGCTCTGGCTAAGGAGCGAAAACCTTTGGAATGTCTAGATGCCTTTGGAGCAACTGGTAAGTGATAACGCTTTTTTTGGAACCTCACTTTATCAAATCTGTACAGTATCTTTTCTTTCCCTTTATGTTTTCCTTGTTGTTGTTTAGCCATTTTGAGAACTAAGGGTTTGTTTTTATCATGTGAACCTGAAGAGATTTTTTTTTTTCCCCAGTTTTATTGAGAAAGAATTGGCATACATTACTATATGGGTGTACAAGTTTAATTAAGATGTAGAGCATGATGGTTTGGTTTACATATACAATAGGTTCAGCTAACATCCATCATCTCATATAGATACATAAGAAGAAAAAAAAGTTTCTCCTTGTGATGAGAACTCTTAGAATTTATCCTCTACTTTCCTCTATACAAGTGTTACCTATATTTAATCATCATGTTGTACATTTCATCCCTAGTACTTATTTATCTTATAATTGGAAGTTTGTACATAGTTGCTGGACTTGCTGTACAATATATTTTCTTAGGAAATGTATATGGATATCACATCAAGCAAAGTATTTTTATATAAAAAAAGAAAGGCAAATTTTTTATTGTGGAAAATTTTCAAATATATACAAAACTAGAGTGTATAATAAGTGAATTCCTTTATATCCATCACTCAGTCTTATATCTGTATTCCTGTGCACTTTCCCTCATAATTCATTGCCCTGTACTCTATCCCCTTTATTTTGAAGCATATCTATAAATAACAGATACGTCATTTCATCTGTAAATATTTCCATGGGATCTGTAAGATAGTGAAGTGAAAGTCACTCAGTTGTGTCCAACTCTTTGTGAGCCCATGGACTGAGTCCATGGGATTCTCCAGGCCAGAATACTAGAGTGGGTAGCCATTCTCTTTTCCAGGGGATCTTCCCAACCCAGGGGTAGAACCCAGGTCTCCCACATTGCGGGCAGATTCTTTACCAGCTGAGCCACAAGGGAAACCCAAGAATACTGGAATGGGTAACCTATCCCTTCTCCAGCAGATCTTCCTAACCCAGGAATCAAACTGGGGTCTCCTGCATTGCAGTCAGATTGTTTACCAACTGAGCTATGAGGGAAGCCTGTAAAAGATAAGGACTTTTCAAAATTAAAACCCATATACCATATCACACCTAAAAAATTAAAAATAATTCTTTAATGTCATCAAATGTTTTGATAGACTTAATTATTTCATAATTTTTAAAAAATTTAAGTCAGAATCCAAAGACTATATATTTCAGTTGTTTGATAGGTCTCAAGTCTCTTTTTAATCTATATTCCTTCTCATCATTTTGTGTGTGTGTGTGATAATTATTTGTTGATATAAGAGGTCATTTGTCCTGTAGAGTTTCCCACAGTAGATTTTTGCTGTTTGTATCATCGTGGTTCATATAACATATTCCTCTATTTCTGTAAATTGGTAGTTGGATGTTCAGGTTTGGTCAAATTCAGACAGGATTTTTTTTTTTTTTTGCAAGAATACTTGTTCGCAGCAGTCAGTAAGCACTTGGTGTTTGGTTGGTGTGTGTGTGTGTGTGAGATGCAGTAAACATTGCCTACATATTAGGCAATGAGATATTATGGTGAAATTTTAAAGACTGAGAACATTTTTCCCAAAAGGACATAACAATATAGAAAAGATTGGAAAATGTAGAAAATTTCTAAAAAGCCACTTGTACCCTATCCAAGTTTTTCTTTTTAAAAGTTATAGGAGTGTATTCTTGGGAAGTTTGTACCAGTAGGATGAAAGTGTGACTTAGCTCTGCTTAAGTTCCTCACCTCAGAGAGAAGTAGTGGTTGGAAGCATGGACGGTGGAGTCAGACTGACTGCATTCAAACCCCAGCTTTATAATGTGCCAGCTGTCTAACCACAGGAAATTATGCTTTAATTTGCTTATCTATCCAAAAGAAGGTACCTACCTTAAAATAATGTAAAGATTAAGGAAATTAATACATGTAAAGAAATTAGAACAGTGTCTGGTATATAGCAAATGTAATAAAAGTATTCAGTATCGTCATTATTGTATTATTACGACTACTACTATCATCATCATTAGTAATGTGTCAGTGTAGAAATGGTAAAAGTGATGAAGTAGCGATTTTAAGGTGATCACATCCTCTTGAGTCGGTCAGATTTTAAATATGAATCATTTTTTTATTACTCCTTTTCCCACCACTATCTCCACACAATCCACTATGGATCTGTTCTAATTTTTCATTTATATTGTGACTCATACTGTTTTTCATTCCATATCCACCAATAGAGTGATTTTTAGCAGTTACATCTGTCTAATCTGTTTTGCATGCTGTTGCCAAACAGCCTTTCCTCTGAAACACTGAATTGATAATGTTACTCTTCAGTCAGAAAAGTCATGCATCTTAATTGCCTAGCATTCAGCTTCTCAGATTGCAATTTAATATCCTCTATAATCTGATCACAATCTACTTTTCCAGATTTATTTCCCACCATTTTCCCTCACACAATCTTCCCCCACCCTTGTGTTTTACATTCAGTAACATTTATTAAATGTCTATCCCAGGTGGTTTTAGTGGTAAAGAACCCACCTGCCAGTGCAAGAGATATAAGAGATGCAGGTTCAATTCCTGGGTTAGGAAGATCCCTTGGAGGAGAGCTTTGAACCCACTCCAGTATTCTTGCCTGGAAAATCCTGTGGACAGAGGAGCCTGGTGGGCTACAGTCCATAGGGTCTCATGGAGTCAGACATGACTGAAGTGACTTAACAGGCAGCAGCATACCTACACTGGATACTATATATATTTCATAACAGTGGAGTCATTTTATTTTCTTTTTTTCCCCCTCTAGTTTTGTTGAGATATAATCAACATGTATAACATTGCATATGTTTTAGGTATACAACATAATGATTAGCTATATGCATGTATTGTGAAATGATCAAAATTTAAATCCATCTCTTCACATAGTTATAGATATTTTCCCCTTTTTGATGAGATCTGCTCACTTAGTCAGTTTCAAATAAATAGTATTATTAACAATAATTTCCCTGCAGTACATTTTATCCCCAGAACATATTTCTGTTATAACGGCAAGTTTGTCCCCTTTGACTACATTCACTCAATTCTCCCATGCCTCTAGTCTCCTCTGGCAGCCTCAAATATGATCTCCATTTCTGTGATTTGGGTTGTTTTTTTTTAGATTCCATGTGTAATTTAAATCATACAGTATTTGTCTTTCTCTGACTTATTTCACTTAGTGCAATACTTCCAAGGTCCATCTGTGTTGTCTGAAGTGGCAAGACTGCCTTCTGTTTATGGCTGAATGGTATTCTGTTGGGTGTATATATACCCCATGTTCTTTATTCATTCATCCATTGATGTGTACTTCGTTTGTGCCCGTGTCTTGGCTCTTATAAATAATACTGCAATGAACTAATCCTCTTTTTTTACCTGAAACATTAAAATTATTGTTTAGGAAGATCTTTTCATCCCTCCTTTTTAATGTGCCTTTGTAAACTTAAATAAAACTCATAGCAGTCATTTTTCTTGTTTCCCCATCTCTAAAATGTAAATATTATAACTTATTTCACAAGCTTATCTTAAGAATAGGAAAATAAATGTAAAGACAATGGCACATAATAGATGTTAATTTTTTACATTAATGAGGCATATGTATGGAGGTGGTCAATACTTCAGTAAATCGGGGGTTTTCTACTCTGTATTGGCTAGGCTTGTGTCACCATCTCCCATTTTGCAGTGAATGTCCCTTATGACTCAAATCCAATAGGGATAGAAAACCTGTGAGAGGGCCCTCTTGGTTTCGATTCCTGTTGATCATTTGCTTGCACATATAAAGTTGTTTTTCACTCACAGTGATGCTGTCGTGCAGTATTTGAAAAGCATTGGTCCAGGAACGTTGTTTTCATATTTTGGTGTATTAAAGCTTCAGCAGGATGAATTCCAGCTTCCCATCTTCCTTTCAAGTAGAGTAACCCCACTGTTACTCATATTGTATATTGGATTTCTCTGTAAGATTTTGTTTGAAAAAAAAGTATTCCATTGTAAGAAGAAAGGAAAAAAAATCCTATTAAACCCCCCAAAAAGAACATACATGGGTATTTTATTTTAACATGGATTATAGAACAGTTTTTTTAATAACTATTAATGGAAATCTGCAGGATACATTTTCTTGTGGTAAATCTTCTTAAGAGGCATTTTGGTGAGAAAGTAGAATAAGAATTACTTTTGAAAATACTAAGATTTTGAAACATTTATTTCTGTTATTTACAAAATTATATTCTTTATTTTTATTATACTGTTTTTACTCTTCGTAATTTAAAAACCCATTTTTCTCCCAATTTCTCCTAAGGGATAATGGGATTACAGTGGGCAAAACATCTCGGAAATGCAGTCAAGGTTACAATTAATGATTTGAATGAAAACTCTGTGACGTTGATTCAGGAGAACTGCCATTTAAACAAATTGAAAGTGGTTGTAGACAGTAAGGAAAAGGAAGAAAGGGACGATATTCTGGAAGAAGGAGAGGAAAACCTTGGTAATATTAAGGTGACCAAAATGGATGCCAATGTACTAATGCATTTGAGATCTTTTGATTTCATGTAAGTGAAAAATTTTTTCTGTCACTTTCTAAACTGATTTGGATTTTAAGGGAGGCGGGGTAGAGAGGGGGCCGTTAAAAATTAAGATAGTTTGTTATTATTTATTTATTTAAATTAATACAATATTTTGGCATTGGCTTAAGGAATGCCTAAGAGCATTTTATAGCATTTGAAGTAAAATGCCTGGGGATGACAGCTTTTCTCTAAGCATGTTTTACTCTCATGTGTCTGAGATATCATATGATCCTTTCATTGCTTACTTTAAAAACATAATTATGTTTTTAAAATAGATTTATGAAGTACTTTTGAATCCATGGAACTTTATCATTAGAAATATGGCAATGGTATGATTTTGGATACTAGTATGATTTTAAATATGTCCATATTGTTTCTGATTTTAGACACCTAGATCCTTTTGGAACATCTGTGAACTATCTTGATTCTGCATTCAGAAATATAAGAAACCTTGGCATAGTATCAGTGACTTCTACAGATATCAGTTCTTTATATGCCAAGGCACAACACGTTGCCCGGCGTCACTACGGCTGTAATATTGTCCGAACTGAATATTACAAGGAGCTAGCTGCAAGAATTGTTGTAGCTGCAGTGGCAAGGTACCAAATGGCCAGCGGTGTCCTTTGTATGTCTGAGTGTATGATAGAAAGAAAGAATACTGCAAGAGTGCTCAGTTCATTCTTCAAAATATGCACAAAATACAGATTCTGTGTTTTGTATATGTGATCTTGATTTTCTTTTGAAATCTTACATTGTATGTTAGAATTTTATTTAAAAGCTTGTGTCTAAAAACGTTTACTCTCCACTTTAAAATGTTATTTAAATAAAGTAGAAAGAAAAAATGAAAGTTAATTTCAAATCATTTTGTTTCAACAAACATAGAGTAGATATAGGGTGATAGCACCACAAAAAAGGAAAGCAAAAATTGATCTTAGGTTTAGAAATTATCATTATTTAATGTCTATTTCATCTTATCTTCTTTATGTAGTTTGAAAGAAATGATGGCTTATAAATTTGATTCTGTGAAATGATCTCACTTGTAAAACAAAAAGTTCTGTTTCTCATCAGACTTTCTAAACAATTGAAGAAAGGAAGACTTTTGAGCACCCATTTTATGCATAAAGTTATGCTAGAGGAATAGTAATAATATAATCTCAATGAATTTTAAGATTACAGATCATTACAGCTAACTCTGTCATTTAACCCCAGCACCAGTTTCACAGCATTTAGATTGAAAATTCTTACCTCAGCAAAAATACAGATTATTAGACTTCATAGACCTTTAGGATTATTCCTAAATAACTAAAACCTCTGATGTTCACTTGGTACATGCCAAGGACCTACTACTGTACATACTTTAAAATGTTTATAATGTAATAGCAAATTCAAAGCAGTACATACAGACTAAGTTAGTGTACAACTGTAGAGGGAAAACTGAGTACATAAATGGTGTATCAAGTAGAATTTAATACAAAAGTATATAAATGTAGTAATGGCAGGGACTTTGCTTATTCATTTTTTACTAGCTCTTCAGCAGCTAGCATACTTCCCTGCATATTTAGTACTCAGTAAGCATGCATTGTTTGGAACAAGCTTTTATTAAATAAAAAAGTAGGTAAAAAGAAAGAAAGATGGTTGTGATGACAAGAAACAAAGGTGACATTAGAAGCCAAAGAATATTGAGAAGATATCATAAAGGAAAATGTGTAATTACTAAAAGCCTGCCAAGCATCCTATAATTTCTTGTGTTTCAGTTTGTGTAAAAGTTATAGTAAATATCTTTTATAGCCACTTTTTTTATATCTTTTAAAACCACTGCTACTAAGAGTTAAATTTTTCTTATTTTCCCATAACCCTTCCGTAGTGTATGACTGTCCAAGTTGATATGGTCAATATAACGCCAAACAAAGGAAAATGATAAGCTCCCAAAATAACATAAACATTTTTTTCCAGAGCTGCAGCCCGATGTAACAAAGGCATAGAAGTACTGTTTGCAGTGGCTTTGGAACATTTTGTGTTGGTTGTTGTGAGAGTTTTGAGGGGGCCAACTTCTGCAGATGAAACAGCCAAGAAGATTCAATACCTAATCCATTGTCAGTGGTGTGAAGAGAGAATTTTTCAGAAAGATGGTAATATGGTAGAAGGTAAATGCAAGTTTCTTTTGACTGAATATTGTGTTGAATTTATGTGTAAGCCTCCAATGAATAAGCCTTTATCACATCCCTAATTTATACATATTGTTGTCCTTTGATTTTAAAGATTACAGTGCTAACTTTATTTCCTATACTGGATTTCCTTTCATCAACAGACAAGACATTCGTGTGAGTTCATTAAAGTCATTTACTCATTATAATTTATGCTCTCTAGCCATGCCTTCTGTTGAAATGTCTAGAAATAACTTAGTTTCCACTGTCACTAATTTTAGGAACATTAAGTCCGATTACTTCTTTCTTTAGGATGTTTCAAATCATTAATTTTATAAAAATAATGGTCATGTTTCTGACTGAATATAAAAACCATCAGTTATAAAACTCATCCAGTAAATATTTATTGAGCCTCTACTATATGCCAGGCCTGGGGAATCAAGGGAAAAAGATGTGGCATGTGCCCTCATCAGGCTGTTTCTGTTTTGCTTTTCTGGGACATAGAAACAATTGCCCGTTGTTTTCTGTTAGCTTCTTAGCATTTTTGAAATGCGGATTTTTAAAAACTCTTTATATAGTAGAATTTAACCTTCGTGGTATGATACGATAGTTACAGATATTTTTTCTCATTTTGTCACTTGTGTTTGCATCTTTTTTTATTCTTTCATGCAGACATTTTCATTGTTTCTGTTGTAAAGTTAATCAGACGCTTAATAGATTCTGCATTTTGTCTGTAGTTGGAAAAAGCTTTCCAATCCTAAATTATTCAGAGAAGGTTATGTTTTGTTGACTAGGTCACCTCTTGTGCACTTATTTGAGAATACCATATCTATCTTATACTAAAAACCCACCTGGATTTGAATTTGTTTTTAGATTTTCTGTTCTGTTCCAGTGGTTGGATGTTCATGCATTCATTCACTTCTACTCCTTTTAGTGTTGTTTAATATCTGTTAAGGCAGTCACTTCTCAGAGCTCTATTTTCAGAGTGTTCCGTTATTGGATCCTTTTTTTGCTTAATGAAAGATAAATAAATAAACCAGTTGGTAGTTTATCTTGACCACATTGCATTGAGGAGGAGATGTGGTTTTGAAGCTTCCTAAGAGCCCACTATGCTTTTCCTCTGTCCAGGCGCTTCTGCTACAGTGTAGATTGATGGTAGGATGGGGCATCCTGTCATCACCCTTTGTTTGGGTTCTCTCTGGTGCTTTCTGATTTGTGCATGAAGCTGAGATGCCTATCATTTATTACCCAGTCAGCACTTTGCCTGTATCATTACAGTGCCTTCTGGCTTCTATTATTTCTGGTTAAAAGTTAGCCATTAGTTGTATTGTTTTTCCCTTGTACTTGATACTTAGTGTTTTCAGGATTCTTTTTGCAGCTTTCAGCAGTTTGGTTATAATATGTCTGAGTGGGTCTCTTTGTGTTTATCCTCTTTGGAATTCAGAGCTTCTTAGGGCCAGAGGTAACTGTTTTTTGTTTTTTGTTTTTAATCAAATTTGGGGCACTATTTTCTTCTCCAACCTAAACCTTTATCACTTCAAACTGGATACAGATATCTTCTGTAACCTGCTAATCATGGATTAAAGGAGTTGTGTAATCAGCTGTTTCAAGTACAGTTTTCTAACCAATCCCTTTAACAGTTGTCCTAGAGCTACTCCAGTAGCATTCATCTTTGCTTTTTAGGTTCATATAGCCCCTAGGCTATTTCTGCCTTTAATATCTATTCCCTCCAGTGTGGTTTTTTTCCAGTAGTACTCTCTCAGCTTATAAGCTTTCAGCAAGTACTGAATGATTGGAACATATGATGACGTATCTTCTTATTTTCTAGCAATATTTAGGAATTATTCACAAAAATATATTTTTCTGTCATTTCTAAAGATTTAGAATAAGAGAAGCCAACTCTAAATGCCCAGTCCACCATCCTAACCTTGGTTTAAATGCAACAGAGTCAGAAAGGTTATAGAATCCACTCTGGCTTTTTAAAATATGAATTTCATAAATATCTTTGATGAAACTTGTGAAAGTTTTGGTCCTCCTAGATAAATGGTACAGTGGTTTCTTATCTATTTTTTCCTAATTTAATTTTTTTTATGTAAGAAATAATACACATCTTATCATCAGTGTTTAAAAGGATATCACTAATGTGAGTTTCACCTCAATTAAAAAAAAAAACTCAGTGTTTCTTTTCACCTTGAACCCCAGTGTTACTGATGGTATTCCTACCTTTAAAATTATGAACCAGTTCTTTCTTACATGGAGATTTTTATCCTTTCATATCTCACCATGAGTGTTTTACAATATCCGTGAGTAACTGAACTCAGATACACTCTGCTCAAATTTGATCCTGAATCTGTAAAAACTTAACATCTTTCCTTCTCCTTTAGGAGTCCTTCATGTTGCTTTATAATTTTGGACTGTTACTACAGTGGGTTTTTTAAATTGTTTTAAAATTGAAGAATATTTGATTTACACTGTTAATTTCTGTTGTACAGCAAAGTGGCTCAGTTATACATGTATATACACTTTTCTTCATATTCTTTTCCATTGTGGTTTGTCCCAGGAGGCTTGATATAGGTCCTTGTGCTAAACAGTAGGACCTTGTTTTCTGTCCATTCTAAATGTAATAGTTTACATCTACTAACCCAAACTTCCAATTCATCCCTCTCCTGCCACAAGTCTCGATATCTGTGAGTCTGTTTCTGTTTTGTAGATAGGTTCATTCGTGCCATATTTTAGATTCCACATATAACTGGTATTATATGGAATTTGTCACTAGAGTGTTTCTTTAATCAAACATTTTAAAGGATTTTTGACTTAATAAATTACTATTAAGCAATATGAATTGTTTTCTGCATTGTTTGTAATCATATAGGACTTACAGAGTATAAATGAGTGTTTCTTTCCAAAAAGTCAGATCACTTAGAATTTTTTATGTTTATCAATTTGTAGTATATAATTTAAAAAGTCAAATAGTTCTGCATTTTGTTAATAAAGTAATGATATATGCTCCACTCCCTAAAGTAACCAGCTATTAATAAAAATCTCACAGCTCTTTCTGCTAATGTTTAAAGTCTTTAATGTTTGGTATCTTCCCTATTTCTAAGCTATATTGCCTATAACTTCCTTTCATGAAGACGACTATTCAGCATCTCAGACCAGCTCAGTCACATGCATGTACTTCTCTCCAGTGTTGGCTTAATCAATATTCAGTGTTCATATTTTTATAAATATAAAAACATTGTTTACAAGTTGTATTAGTTATCTATCTGTGTGTAACAAATTACCTCAAAACTTAGTGGCTTAAAACAGCGTTTATTTTCTCAGTTTCTCTTGAGTCAAGAATCTGGGCATAGCTCAGCTGGGTCCACTAGCTAAGGGTCGCTCACAAGGCTGCCGTCAAGGTGTTGGCTAGGGCTGCGATCATCAAGGCCTGACTGGGGGAAGGACCTGTTCACAAGCTCATTCACATGGTTATGACCTGGATGTAGGTTGTTAGACTGCAGACCTGAGCGCTTGTTGGCTGCTAAGAGGTGTTCTCAGCTCCTTGTCAAGTAGTCCTCCTCACAGAATAGCAGCTCACTTCATTGGAAAGAACCAGAGAGAGAAAGGGAGAGAGAAAAAGAGAATATTGCTGTATTCTAGTCACTAGAAATGAGTCTCCAGATCCAGTGATCTCGAGTGCAAGAGGTGGAGATTATAGAAGGGCATGAATACCAGGATACAGGGATCATTGCTGCCTTTCTTAGAAGGCTGCTCCACAGAGATGAACCAGTTACACTGCTGTAATAACTTTTTTACTGTTCAATTACCAAGTTAATTGTTACTATATATTTGTCACCTTTTGGGTGTGTATATACTTTTCACAATCCATAATACAGTTTCAGTGCTCCTGTGATTTTGGTTAAAAACAAATAACCTTTGGGTTTCATTTAATTCTGCTGGAGATAGTCCTCCTCCTCTAGTTTGGGTGGTTTGAAAAGCTGTTGCCCTAGGTCTTTTTAGACTCATAATGGAAATTTTCTTTGGCTTTCTCCTTGTGATGTACTTCCTATATCTTAAATCTTACGTATTTTTCACCTTTCCTTCTTTACTTTCTCCTTTTGAAGCTACACTTTTTCCCTTAGAAGGATTTCCTTAGAAGGATTGCATGGGCAAGTATAGAAGTCTAGGTTAGAAGTTGTTCTTCTTCAGAATGTTTAAGATGTTATTCCTTTGTCTTTTAGCCTTCAATATTGACAAGTCTGCTGCTGTTCTTATGAATAGTCCTTTATGTTTTTTCCTCTGAGTGCTCTTAAAATATCTCTTCTTAACCCACTATTCTAAAATAACTTCAGGATGTTTATGAATTCATCGTTTTTAATTCATTGTGCTGCAGTCTGTGAGCCCTTAAACTTGAGTTCTTCAGTTCTGATAAATTTTTTCTATTTTCTCTTTGATAATTTTTTCTCTCAAATTATTTCTCTCTTCCCAGAACTCAATTTTAGTTATATGATGGATCTTCTTGATTAATCCTCTAATTTTTTTACATCTCTATTTCTTTAGCAGTTCTTTATAAATTTCCTTGAGTTTCATTTTCCAACTTTCCTGCTTAAATTTGTCATACTTTGTTCATTTCCAAGAGTTATTTCATATTTTTATTGTTCCCCTTTTAATAGTATCCTATTCTTGTCTCAGAGATGTGAAATCTAATCTTACCTCTGTTATACTATTGATATAGTTGGGTATATTTAGGGGAGGATAGGTTTTTCATTTTGCTTATTTTTATATTGTTGCTATTATTTTGTTGTTTTAGTTATTCTTTCCTAACTGTTTCTGGTTTGCAATTCTGTTCTTGTCATAGTATATCTCAAATGTCTAGTAGTTTTCCATGCTGACAGTTATGTTGAAGTTCTTGGGGCAGGGCTTATAAACTGATAGGTTTTACTGTATTGAGAAGGCAGCCTGCTTTTTTACTATAAGAACTCCCAAAAGATAGTCACTCACTCTGTATGTGTCTCTTCTCCTGGATTGGTAAGTACTTCTGCAGAGGAATCTTGCAGTCTTTTATCAACTTTCTAGGAACCATGTTGGGGAAGGAGACTGGAAGGTCTTGGCATTTGTGCAGACTTTTACTTAGTCCCTTTCTTTTCATATATCTCCTCACTCTTAACTGTGACTAGTGCCCCTGGCAGAACCAGATCCTCTGTGGTTCAGCCTGACCCAAGATTAACTTCCTCTTTTGGATGGAGAAGACACAGAAGCCTAACTGTTGATCTTAGAGAAGATCTACAAGTCTTAAAATTTTAAAATGAAGTCTCTTTTTTTGTGTTTTTTTGTTTTGCATTACCACCCTATTTCCATCTTCAGAGACAGTCAGTACTTTGAATTCTCAAGCCTTTTCAGGTCCCACAATGCCAGTGGGCTTGCTGTTTATTGGTAGCCTGTCTATCCATTTCAGGCTCGGGCTTTAGCTTTCTCTGACCTGCTAAATCCATTACCTCCTTGTGTATCTGCTTCCCATTTCTAAAATTTTACTGACATTTCTCATCATCTTGCTGTCTCTTCTCACATTTTATTTATCTTTGGGGTTTGAATTTTATTCCTTTGTTCTCATCTTAATAATGCTTTAAGAAACAGAAGAGATTAAAGTATGTGTTCAGTCCATTTCATTTAAAGTCTCTAAATAGTTTGAATTCCTCATCTGGAATTACCTTCGTGGCTTATTTACCAATGACATAGAAATAGTAGTTCTTTCTTTCTTCACACCATCATTTTTTTCTACTCTGTAACTTGAAATGATAACCCTGATCCCTGGAGATGCTGATGCTCATCAGGCACTAAGAAATCCTAGGCAAGGGTCTTCAAAAGAGACATAGGTTTATATGATGGGATCATTTTGCAAAATACATCAGGAAATAAACTGAAAAATATTTGTGTGCTGCCTGTGGTAAGTTGGTACAACTGACAGAACCATAAATATAAATCACCCTACTTTGGGTAATTCTGCCTGTAGTACATATAATTTAATTATTTAATGGTTTCAGGGAAGATGTCTTGAATATGTTTGTATAACATTTGCGGAGCATCATTCTCAACAAAGCTAAGGTCAATGATAACCACACCTTCTTTTAAGGCTGAAAGGTAGACCTAGGAGCAAACAAAGAAGGAGGCCGTTAAGTATAGATACAGCTGTGAATTATGCCACTTAATTGCATTGAATCACAGAGTGATATCAGATAGCAAGAGGCTCTAGGCCCATGCCCCTACTACCATAATCCTGAGTTCTGGATATATCTAGGACCCATTGATCAGATCAGGCCGTTCCAAGAAAATGAATGATCAACCCAGAAATGACCTGGGGGAACTCAGTTGGAGAGAATCTGATTTAAAATGACTATTCTGAGTCTTAAGTGAACAGGAAAGTCCATGGTAGAATATCGTGCCATTTTGGAAACTGAGAATAGTCTTGTACCTCCCCAGTCACCTTATGATTACATCAGAGCCCTCACTGCTCTTTAAACAGAATTAGTTTCTTCTAGCCTACATGTCTGGGACTGAATATGCATCAAGCCTAGGGAATAGAGTAATTCATTTTCTCATCCCAATTACAGAAGAATTAACTTATGGGAAATGTCTTTATTTTGATGAATGTTGGTTATATGGGTATGTACATTTGTTAAAGCTCATCAACCTTTTCACATAAAATGTATACATTTTACTGTATGTAAATTATACCCCAATCAGTTGATTTTAAAATATGGATAGCTTGTGAAATTTATAAGGCTTTCTCCTGCTGAAATTATTTCAGGTAGTATAGTGACTAAAAACTATGCCTCTAATTTTGACATGGATTTCTGTATCTTTCTTAAGCTTTAATCATCTGATCTACATAACTGAGATCTTAATACCTGCTTCAGAGAGTTTTAAGGATTAAATTTTTTTAATGCATATGAATGCACAATACCTGGCACATAGTAGATCCTCAGTATATTGTAGCTGCAAATTATTGTTTATATAACAGTTACTACTGTTTACATTGTCATTTCTCCTTTGATTTCTTTTTATTACCTTTTCACAGAAAACCCATATAGACAGCTACCCTGTAATTGTCATGGAAGCATGCCTGGAAAGACAGCAATCGAACTTGGACCTCTATGGTATGTGCCTAAGCACAGTAATGTATTCAGAGTTTATGCATGTGTTGATCTGATTGCTGACTTTTGATTACTGTGGTAGAAGACAAAGAAATTTAGGTTCAATCTTTTAAAAAATATAGGCAAATAAATACAATTCTTTTCCCCAATGAACCTGAGGTGTTTTCTTTGCACATTTTTCTATACCATTATTCTTCCAAGTTTGTGACAGAGCTAAGATGCAGTCAGATCAAAGAGAAGCCAAACTAATCTGCAAACTAAATAATTCATTCCTGCATAGTAAGGATGAGGCTTTTTTCAGCTGATAATTATAGAACCTAGGGTATGATCTTGAAATGATCACTATAACTTTTTATAGACCAGTCAACTAATGTAAAAGTTCTTTGAGGAATTAATTTTAAGGAAGAATGGCATGTTAAAGTAAATGTCTGCTTTTGTATTAGGTAAAGCTGTTTATATGTGACACAGCTGCAAATATTTAATGTTGTGTGTGCTTTTTGCATCCTTGGTAACTAGTTATTGTGTTTTTCATGTTTGAAAGTTGAATTGCTTTTACTCTCAATCCTTCCCATAAGCTGTTTGTTACTAGAGATTCTTGGAGAAATTTGAGATTGCTAATAGCATTGTAATAAGAATCATTGCAAACTTCAGCCTCGTTACTTTATAAGGCCAAGGTTTAGTCATTACTAAGTCTAAAAATTAACTTAATAGTAAACATATTTGTGCTGATGCCCATTATTTTATCTTCAGGTAAATACTTTTAGATTAAGAATGACCTGGCCAGCCTTACCTTCTAGTACTCTCAATCACCAGCAGTATGTTGACCCTACTCACTCTTGGAACTGGGAAAGTTAAGAGTAACAGTTAAGAGTAACAGCTAGATCCAGAAAGATCTCCTAGCCCACCTCCTCCCTTATTTTACCAGATGAGAAAATGATGGCACAGTGTATTTAAGTGTTGGATGAAACTGATCCCTCAGGATTTAGTTAGTCGCACACAGAGAGCCAGAACTCATTTTTTTTTTTGACCTTCAAGACTGAGTTCTAAACAAAGAACTTAAGGTTTTCTCACTTAAAGCCATTGTTCATGTCTTTAAGCTCATCCAGAGTCTCTTCTCCTTTCCCTTCCTCTAGTTGAAATTCTGCATCCTTTTTGAAGTGTCACTCCTTAGTGCTTAAATCCAAAATAATCTTTGAATTGTCTTTTAGTAAATCTTACATTGGTCACTCTTTTGACACTTAAAATCACATATCCTTTCATATATATTTGCTAACCCTAGTAATAACAGCTACTGTTCCTTGAGGATATACCTTGTACTAGGGATTGTAGGTGTATTATCTCATTTAATTCCCATAAGTCTGTGAGATGTTTTATTTTCCATGTTATGATAAGGAATGTGAGACTCAAAATAGTAGTTACTCAAGATTACATAGCTAATAAGTGGTGGAAAGGTTTGTCTGACCTGGAATTCATATTCTGTCCATTATACTTGTGATTCTCAAATTAAATGGGAAACATATCAGACTAAGCCCTGGGCCACTTTTTAACTACATCACCACCAGCACATGTAATTCTTATGGATGTCACCCTGCCCCACCATATATGCCCTGGAACTAAGGATTACTGTTACTGATAGGAATATGCATTGTGAAAACTTCTGCATTATTGTGTCCCATTCTAGATTCTGTCTACATTTATAGGCTTTCATAGGGTAAACAGTGAATTTTATACTTCACTATATTTTACACCTCTGTACGACAGGACTGTACACCTTGTGAGGGCTCAATAAGTTGACCTACTGTGAATAAAATTTCCTTTACTAATCCCACTAGCTTAGAGAACTGACATGATAAAATGGGCAAATTATCTTGGTGGTTGTTTAATTATGAAGACTTATTAAAGAAAACACTTCTTGAATCTAATTCTGTATTCTTTTTTCAGGTCAAGTTCCCTTTTCAATACTGGATTCCTCAAAAGAATGCTATCTGAATCTTTTCACCATGGTTTAGATGACATTCAGACCCTAATAAAGACATTAATCTTTGAGTCAGAGTGTACTCCTCAAAGTCAGTTTTCAGTTCATGCACCTTCAAATCTCAACAAGCAAGGTGACCTAACTGAACACTAATTTACTATGTTACAAATTGTTTATCAAAAATACTCCATCTTTATATTTGATGTTTTAATTAAAAGCACTTTAAGTAGTATGCTTTAAGTAAATTCTCTAATGAGTCTCATCAGTAATCCAGTTAGCTTTTTTTAATTGCATTGTCTTCAAGTTTATATTAGGGGCCTGAAAGGAATGATTTTGTTTTATAGATGTATTTTTTAAACTTTAGTAGATTGAAAGAACTAAAAGTCTGTTCTGATTTTACTGCCCTGTATCTGCTTTCTGGAAAGAGAAACTGTAGGTTATTCTGAGAACAGTGTGGCCAAATTTTGTAATATCCATTGAGACATGGAAGCTAGGTTTACACTTACCACTCAGCAAAGTTAAGTATTTTTCCTTTGTTTTCTCTTTAGTATAAACAGGCTTTTGTAGTTTTACCTGGCTACTGATAGAAGGATGGGCCTGTTAGGTGTCTTAGAGGGTCAAAAAATGAATTCCTGGAACCTGTGTTGGTCACAGAATCTCATATAGTCATAAAAGCAGTGCATAGATTTAGTAAGCTTTGATGTAAACTTCAAATTGTTGCTTAATATCATCCTATAAAATATTTTGTTTCCATTTGTTCTAATTTTAGAAGAATGTGGTGTATTTATTAAAACTACAGATGATACAACAGATAATTACAGTGCACAAGGTATGTGTGTGTGTGTGTATAAATGCATCCGTGTAAAAGAGCATATAGCAGAAGGATAATTGGAAGAGAAGAGATTGCTTTGGTAGCCTACTTCAAAATTCATTTTCATCTTATTATACCAGCAACCAAATTACAGTAAACCTTATTTGGCATTTGCATAGTTCAAAACTTCTATTAACATGTACTTTCTTCGCATCTGTGGTATATGGTGATCCCCTTGCAAGAGCTATACAAGATGTTAAAAGAAATTTCTTTACCAGAAGACCCTATACTCTGGCCATAAGAATTTTATTACATAGCTTTTCTTATAATTTGAGATGTATACATACTTTAAAATATACTTGTATTAGGCATTGTAAATTCATATCAAAGAATGTTAAGATTTGTAATGGCGATGCTTAATGTCTAAGGTCTTTAGAAGGCAACATTTAGATTCTAAATCTGTTTTTGTATATGGGCAAAAACAATGTTGAGATTGAAAGAACCAAGGACTATAGTTACAAGCTGTAATTTTGTATTAGTTGCTCAACATTTTAGTGTTGATCTTCAAAGAGAAGAAAATTTCAACTCCTGCTAATAGCTTATGGTTAATAACTACATACTGTTCCCAACAGTCATATTCATTTAGCATCTTCAGTTAATTTGTTAGGATTCAAATCACTTAAAAATGATTTATTCTCCTTAATTTCTCTGTTGGAGGGAAGAGAAAGGCATTCCAGTATACTGTAAAATACATTAAATTTAAGAGTATCATTCTACTTTTATTTTCATTTATTTTTATTAGTTGGAGGCTAATTACTTTACAATATTGTAGTGATTTTTGCCATACATTGACATGAATCAGCCATGGATTTACATGTTTGTGTCCTTTTGTTACATAACCTCAGCCAGGCCCCCACCTTTGACTTGTCATAAAACCTTTTTAGAATAAGGTAAAAACTAAGTTTTGAAGATATTTAAAATCTCTGAGCCTTTCTCATGTATAAATTATGGGAATTAGACTAATCTCTATGGGTTCTTTTATAGCTCTAAAATTATGATTGTCCTAAACTAGTAGAACATATAAAATCTTACATGATAGAAAATATCAGGCAAAAGAAATCTATGTACTGCTGATGATAGCAATTAGAAGGTACTGGATTTTTAGTCTCAGCCTTTCCTAACTCTTGGGGTACATATGCCTTTTTAGATTTAATGTGACAGTATAATTAGGTTTTAAGTATCTGATTTAATGGGGGAGCCATGAGTCAATACTTCAACAATATTTATCTTTGAATGCAGTTTATCATTCATTTTCATGCATCAAATTTGTCTTCTGAATACTTTTGCTTAAGTGAATGTTCATGAAAATTTTAAATTTGGCCATAATAACATCCATGTAGAAATAAAGAGTTGAACATTCAGAAAAAAATCTCCATATGGTAACTTGGATATCTTAGTTGTCTTCTTTTTGTGATTTTTGGACGCATATACTGCTAGAAACTTACTTGCTAGCTTCCTTTCACTGAAAATGTAAAGGCTAAGTACTGTGGTAAGAAGCAGGCAGAGATCACACAGTGTACTCATAATTCCTGTATCCAAGCCCCTGAGACTGACTTTGTTTTGTGTTCATTGAAGACCTACTGTATATCAAACACAGTTGCCCCTTGAACAGCCCCGGGATTAATCCATGTGTAACTTAAAGTCAATCCACAGATTCAGCTAACTTTTGGACGGATACACTGCTAGAAACTTACTTGCTAGCTTCCTTTCACTGAAAATGTAAAGGCTAAGTACTGTGGTAAGAAGCAGGCAGAGATCACACAGTGTACTCATAATTCCTGTATCCAAGCCCCTGAGACTGACTTTGTTTTGTGTTCATTGAAGACCTACTGTATATCAAACACAGTTGCCCCTTGAACAGCCCCGGGATTAATCCATGTGTAACTTAAAGTCAATCCACAGATTCAACTAACTGTGAACCATGTGTTACTATAGTTTCTTCCTGTTGAAAAATATCCATGTTGAAGTAGACCCACACAATTCAAACCCGCATTGTTCACAAGGGTCAATTCTTGTGAACCCAAGTATAGAAATAGTATAGAATACAAGTACAGAAATAAAGGACCTTGTTCTCCAGGAACTTACAATATGATTTGGGGAGAAAGGATTTATACACATTATTAAAGACCTAAATACATGAAACAAGAAAACATATAATGACAGAACTTAATCAGACTCTGAGTAGTGTTGTATTGAAAGCAGTGAAATCTGTGGAACGACTGGTCCAGATTTCAAAAATGGCTTTCTACAGAAGATGGAGGTAGGGTTGAGGCTTAAAACTGAAGAAGGTAGAAAAGTTCTGATTCAGCAAACAGTTAAACAGTAAAATTACATGAATAAAGGATAGTGAAAATATAAATATTACAATAAGAGCTATGTTATTGTAAGAATTAAGATTGGATAGGTCGAAGTGTTGTGTCAAAGGATTTAGACTTGAAGACAGTATGTTAGTATTTGGCTTGTAATTTTTAAGAGAATGCTAACTTTCTGTGTTTATATCTGTACGTTTCAGGAAAGAGAAAAAGTAATGAAACAACTGCAAATTTAGTCAAGAGGCAAAAAACTGATGTCAATACTGAACATCCTCCCTTTTATTACAACATCCACAGACACAGCATTAAAGGAATGAATATGCCAAAGTAAGAGACAGTGAATGACAAAGTGTATGTATTTAATATTTTAATGACATTATGATTTAAAACAAGAACCTCATTTTTTTTTTTTTTTTGCCTTTCCTTGTTGCAGGTTAAAAAAGTTTTTGTGCTATCTTTCTCAAGCAGGCTTTCGAGTAAGCCGAACTCATTTTGACCCAATGGGAGTTCGTACAGATGCACCTCTAATGCAGTTTAAATCCATCCTTTTAAAGTACAGCACCCCCACTTACACTGGAGGACAGTCAGAGGGCCATGTCCAACCAGCATCCGAAGATACAGTAGCTGACAGGGTTGAAATGTCAGTGAAGGACAAAGCAGAAGCAGGTGGTTGCAGAAGATGGTAAATGTAAAGGAAGGTTACTCAGATATCTGTGTTGGTGGCCCTATAGTTCTCTATAACAACTGTAGTGCTTTTTCTATTTTAATTCAGTTGTGTAAAAATACAAAACAGTGCTCTTTTCATTCAAAAAACTAGCAGTTTCTAATTTAGCTGGTTTGGGAGCTATGCTTTCCAAGTTTTTCTTATTTTAAAGAAAACTTAAATTTTAATGAAAACATTTCATATGAAGCCAGATTTGTGACTGAGATCACCCTACTGTTTAATAACTCAGAAAATTTTTACATGCAGAGTGTTTGGAATTTTATATGTTATGAAAATAACACATTACTTAATCTCAGCTCTATTTAAAGTGATTCATGATGTTTATCTTTTCTGTTTGTATTGTGTAAGATGAATCCAGAATCCTTTTATTAAAGTGACCCTAAACAGGAGGAATAGTGCCCTTTCTGATTACTAATGTATTATTTCACAAATACAAGCTAAAATATATTCCCAATTTCAGGAAATCTTATCTCTCCAACTAAATACTTACCGGAGACAGACATACATTTTCTTCTAAGTTTAAAGTCCGAATGATTACACTTTAGAGTAAGATTTTGTTAAATTGAGACTACTGTTCTAACTGTTTACAAGCACGAAATTCTGAGGAGAGATTTTGTTATGAATTAAACAAACTGGGTGATCTCAAGTGCCTCAGTTAATGCACGTACAATATTCATTCGCTTGGTTATGCTACCTCTCAGGAGTAAAACTTGTCACCTTATGAATTTATGAAGTGAGGATTTTCTTGCTTTTTGGGGTGGGTTTTTTTGGTTGTTGTTTTGCTTGTTTTTTTGATTTGTGTATGTGCTAATTTTTTGTACAAGTAGCCCAGGCTAACATGACTACGAAAATTAGTTGGAAAAAAAAATCTTGTTTCCATTAATAAATATGGTTCTTGCTTCATCTAAGAGTTTGTATGAAAAGGTATACCAAAAATTTAGATTTCTGTCTCAAGAATTTAATACACATTTATCTAAGTGTTTCTTAGAAAAAGTAACTTTTTTACAAGCATTAAGCTTGGGAAATGGAGGAAGACAAATGACTGAAAGGTTTAAATATATCATGTAAAAAAAAACCGCTCCCATGACATACACAGAAATTTAGGGAGTTGGGGTTGCATCACCATAGAGTATTAATTTAGAATAAAAGAAAAACTCGTTATTACAGCATAATCCCAGAAGGATGCTTTTTCTTGTCTCGAATTAATGTCTGAGTGACTTTCACTTTCTAAAAGAATAAACATGAAGATGTAAAATATAACAAGAAATACCAAGTAGAGGAAAAGGTAGTAAAAACATAGGTGCTTTAGAATGTGTTTGAACCTAAAGGACTATCCATTTAAAACAAATCAATACAGAACCGTGGAACCCCACGGTAACCACAAAACACAACAGGTAACACAACAACAAGGACAGACCACAAGTACACCACAAAGGAGAATCATCAAACCACAATGGAAGAAACAAGAAAAGGGACAGGGAAGAACCACAAAGTAAGACAAAAACAAGTAATAAAGTGGCAGTAAGTACATACCTATCAGTAATTAATGTCAACAGATTCTCAAGATGGAAGATTAGGTTTTTAAGATCTTTGTAAATATAAACATCAATAGCTGTAATTTCACCATGACAAGGCAGTGATCCCTGAAGGGTGATGATATATCACTGTAATGTCAGAAAGCAAAGAGGAACTAAAGAACCTCTTGATAAGGGTGAAGGAGGAGAGTGAAAAAGCTGGCTTAATACTCAATATTTAAAAAAACTAAGATCATGGCATTCAGTCCTATCACTTCATGGCAAATAGAAGGGAAAAGGTGAAAGCAGTGACAGATTTCCTCTTAGGCTCTAAAATCATTGCAGATGGTAACTGAAACCATGAAATTAGAGATGATTGCTTCTTGGCAGAAAAGCTAGGACAAACCTAGACAGTGTGTTACAAAACAAAGGCATCACTTTGCCGACAAAGATCCGTGTAGTCAAGGCTATGCGGTCTTTCCAGCAGTCATGTACAGATGTGAGGGCTGGACCATAAGGCAGGCAGAGATGGAAGAATTAATGCTTTCAAACTGCGGTGCTGGAGAAGGCTCTTGAGAATCCCTTGGACAGCAAGGAGCTCAAACCAGTCAATCTTAAAAGGAAATCAACCCTGAGCAGTGATCAAACCTGAGCCCCCTGCATTGGGAACGTGGAGTCTTAGCCACTGGACAATCGAAAAGTCCCTACCACCCTTTATGTTTCATTACGTAGTTAACTTTACCAGTGCTAATTTTTGTGTGGATTCAACTTACTATCTAACGTCCTTTCATTTCTGCATGAAGGAGTCTTCAGTATTTCCTATAAGGTAGGCAGGTCTGCTACTGACAAATTTGCTCTGTGCATCTTAATTTCTTTCATTTTTGAGGAGTAATTTTGCTGCATATAGAATTCTAGGTTGAGTTTTTCTTGCAGAGCCTCTGGGCCTCCATGACTTCCTATGAGAAGCAAGCTGTTAATCTTATTAAAGATTCCTCACATGTGACCACTTTTCTCTTGCTGTTTCTCAAAGCCTGTCTTATTTAGCACTAGTTAGGCTTCTCAGATGTGCATATTCTTTTTTGGAAAATCCTGAAGTTTGAGGCAATTATTTCTCCAAATATACTGTAACCTCTTCTCTCCTTCTAGGACCCCCATTATGCTATTACACTTGATAGTGTCCCACACATCTCTGCAGTTTTTCCCCTTCATTCCTTTAAGTTTTATTTCATATTGCAATATAGCTGATTTACAATACTGTGTTTCTATTTCTTTTTTTCTGATTAGGCTACTCTCAAGTGATAACCTCTCGTTCAAATTTGTTGAATATTTCTAGCAGTTCAAATCTGCTTTTGAGGGACTCTACTGAATTTATTTCACCTGTTATAGTTTTCCAATCCAGGATTTCTATTTGCTTCTTTTATCATAATTTCTCTTTATTGTTATTCTCTATTTGGAGAAAGATTATTCTCAAATCTAGCTTTTAAGACATGGTTTCTTCTAGTTCTCCAAACAAGCTTTTAAAGGCTAACAAAATTTTTGCTTAATAAGTTCAACACCTGGGCTTTGTCCCAGACACTTTCTTTGCAAGTCTTGTAAATTTTTGTTGAGAACTAAACATTTAAAATAATATAACATGCCAACTCTGAACACAGAATCCCTTCCCCTCCTCAGGTGTAGCTGTGTTAGAACTTCTTGGACTGATTCTGTAAAGTCTGCAATTTTTTTGCTGTGTGTGACCATCATATTCTGTTTTGCTAGCTTAAATGTGAGTGATATTTGCTCAGTCGTGTCCAACTCTTTGCGACCCCAAGGACAAAGAGCGTCCTTTTTGCCAGGCTCCTCTGTTCATGAAATTCTCCAGGCAAGAAAACTGGAGTGGTTGCCATTTCCTTCTCCATTTTGTTAGCTTAGAGGTTAGCTAATGATTGGACAGAAATGTCCTTTAATGCCTTTAAACAGTTAACTCCTAATCTTGAAGAAGTGCTCTTTGAAACTGTTGGGCTATGCCTTCAACACTTCAACATGCAGTTTACAACTCTGCCTTAGCTTTCACTTCCTACTTACAGAGCCTCAAGTTCTGTCACAGGTTAGATTAATGCCTTCATTTTTCTTTTGGGTATGCATACATCTTATACATGCAGCCTTCTAGATTCCCAGGAATATGCTGGAACTTTTCAAAGCCCTCTACAGACATGACATTTTTGTTTTGTTTTTTTGGTCAGCATCTGTTTAGCCTCAGCTGTTATCACAGCCTCAAGCAGCTTCTATGGTAAACAGACTAAAGATAGAGATGTTTGCACAGAGTGAGTAGAGTGAGGTCAAATAAAGACAAAACTCAAGAACACAGCTTTTCAGTGAGCTACCGGACAGGTCAAATAGTGACAGTTCTCTAGAGTGGGCTTTCTGTGGAGCTTCAAGTTCCCTCCAGTGGCTACTAGGCTGCGTGGGCTTTCTGTGGAGCTTCAAGTTCCCTCCAGTGGCTACTAGGCTGCTGGTTTTAACAGCGGGCACGGTTGCGAGGCTGCTCCTTTTCAAGGCTGACCTGGAACTGAGGAAAGATGGTCAGGGAAATTTAAAATGTTACAAACCATGTTGTTACAGTTTCTGTCAAATAAATGCTTTTTAGACAACTGGAAGCTTTTAGTTATTTTTTTAGAGTTCTGACAAAGTTGATTTTGACAACTTTTAGTGTTTTTATGGAACTTTCATTGTTTTTATGGAATAACAGATTTTCAGAGGTCCTTCCTTACTCCATTAATTCAGAAAAGTTGTCAAAGAAGCCATTTTTATAGTTACAACAATGGAACACTTAATTACTTTTCCTTTCTATTATGTTTCTAAGACTTAGTAAACCAAATATTTCTAAGTAGAAATGTGATGGGAATTTAAAAGAGATCTTTCCTCATTTGGCATTTCAATTATTTCATGTTTAGTTCTCCAAGTTAAGAGTCCTAAGACTCAATTTTCTCAAAGGTACAAGTGAAATATTGTCCTTCCCAGTGTTCAGAAGATTTAAAATGATAATGTAAAACTAATTACAAAGGTATAATAATCAAAACAGAGTGGTACTGGCAAAAGAAAAGTCATACAGACCAATGGAATACAAGCCCATAAATAAACCATGATATATATATGGTCAATTGATTTTCATTAACTGAAAATTAGGCTGCCAAGACAATTCAGTGGAGAAAGGGCAATCTTTTCAACAAATGGTGCTGGGGAAACTTCATATCCAAATGCAAACAAAGCTGATTTCTTATCTTTTGCCATATACAAAACTCAAGTTGGAAAAAAAGACCTAAACTCTTGGAGGAAAATCTTTATAATATTAGATTTGGAAATGCATTCTTGGACATGACACCAGAAGCACAGGCAACAAATAGAAAAATTGGAACTTATCAAAATTAAAAACTTTTGTATATCACAGGACACTTCTGAAAGAGTGAAAAGCCAGCCCATAGAATGGGAGAAATATATGATTAAATCATATATCAGATGACAGATTAATATCCAGAATATATTAAGAACTTCTATAACACACACAAACAATCCAATTAAAAATGGTCAAAAGACTTAAATGGGTATTTCTCCACAGAAGATATACAAATGGCCAGTAAGCACATGAAAGTATGCTTAGCATCACAAGCCATTAGGGAAATGCAACTCAAAATCACAATGAAATAACACTGTATACCCATAAGTACAGCTACTGAAAACAAAAACAATAAGTGTTAGTGAAGAAGTGGAGAGAGTGGAATCCTGTATTACTGATGGGATTGTAAAATGGTGCAGCCATTGTGGAAAAGTCTGAAGTTCCTCAAAAAATTAAATATAGAATTAACATGTGATTCAGCAACTTCACTCCTAAGTGTATATCCAAAAGAATTTAAAGAACTCAAAACAGATACTTGTACAAAAATGGTCACAGCAGTATTATTTACAATAGCAAAAAGTTTCCATCAATCTAAGTACCCATCAACAGATGAATGGATACAGTGGAATATTGTTCAGCCATAAAAAGGAATGGAATTCTGATATATGCTACAACTTGGATGGACCTTAAAACCATTATGCTAAGAGACATTAACACACAAAGGACGAAGCATGATTCCACATATATACGTGCCTAAAATAGTCAAATTCAAAGAAAAATAGAGTTTATCTGGAATGTATCACTTATCAGGTACAATTTCTGATTGGGATGATAGTTCCAGAAATAGTGGTGATGGTTAAACAACACTGTGAATGTATCTTAATGTCATTCAATTGTATGGTTAAACTGATAAATTAGGTTATATATATTTTACCATAATCATAAATTTTAAAATGATAATGTATTAGCCAAAGGCCCTATTGAGTGAATCTTTCATTCCTCAGTTGAGAAGGTGATTATAGAAGTTACTTGGATAATACTTGATGAAACACTCATAGTTAATACTATGTTTAACAGTACCCACCCTCCAACACACACAAACATATACACACACACACACACACACAACACTATACACTCAGTGCTCTATCAAATACCTGTAATTATATTTTGCAAAGGATTACACATCCAGTAAATTCACTAATGATGCAAAGAATTTATGTCCTCCCATACTGATGGATAAAAACACATACATTCTCTAAGCACAAAGCTTATATTCACAAATAACTTTTTGCTTAAAGACAAATGTCAATTAATAATCACAATGGAAATTTAGTTGTTTAATGCAACCACTAATCTAATGTCACCAATAAAATCTAAGCAGTTATATCACAAAACCAGGGTTATATTCAGCGGACATGCATTAATAATCTATACAATTTAACATTACACCAGAAAAGGAACTGAATACAAAATTTTCCTTGATATTTGGTGGTTTTCAAACTTCATGGCACAGATTACCCAAAAAGAAAAAAATTGTAAAAACAGATTTTAAATATTTTCAATAAAATGGTAAAAAATTGAACAAGCCGTTAAGTTTTCATATTGGGGTGAATATTTAAAACATCAAGCTGGCCCCAGTCTGTCAAAAATGACAGGTAAATATTTACAATGACTAGACAGGCTTTCAGTTACAATGGTACTGGAGGGTAACTTTCCCCTGGTAAAAACCTTTTATGGTTAATTTCCCAATGCAAACATGTTTTCATAAATACTGTGATAATATAAACTTGGAAACATACCTGAAATCAGGACAGAGACAAAAAATAACAACACAAGTCAATCTTACTTCTGACCTGTAATCATAAAGCCTTTTGGGTCCAAACACCACACACTGTCCTTCATTATAAAACTAAATTAAGAAGAATAGAATGACTTTAACATTCTGGCTGACATTCTTCTACAGAATTATCTTTCACTACACATCAAGGCAGGGTTCAAGCTCCATTAGCTTGCTTCTCTAGATACAGTGTAATTAGCAGAGCACCAAATTTATAAACTGATATGGCAACCCAAAATGCTAAACACACTTTCCAAACAGAAGCAAATTTTCCCTATTGTTAGTTCTATGTGCCATGTTATTTTTGAAACTTATGCAGCTACCAATAAGAAAAGAATTAGGGAAGCTTTGAACATATCTTGTACTTTTCATCAAGGCTAAAGTGCAAAATATCTCCATGTCTCTGGCATTTTAATAGGAAAAAACATACACATAATAAAGGAAATGAGGTGACAATAAAATACAAAGAAAAAGACTTTAAAATACACACTTGAAGACTACATAAGAACAATTTAATTTTTCTTTTTTCAGTGAAATCTGTGAATGAACCAAGTTCTCACAGAACTTGAGATCTTGTTTGGTTCTCTTTCCCAGGATCAGAAATTCCAAATTTAGAGGGACAAAAATGGAAGAAAATAACATTGCATGACAATGGGACACTAAGTTCATAAAGAACTTTTCTTTAAAAATGAGATATTATGGAAGAAAATACCATGAAAATAATAATCCTATGAGAATTGTTTTTTAAGCACAGTAAATTTGAGCCTTGGTCTTCATGAAGATACTACAGCTTATATAGAAAACTATAAATATACAAGACTCCAGGAAAAAAAGTCAGAATACGTATTATTTAACATTCTGTAGGCCTAAAAAACTTTTGAAGGGAGGGAGAAAGATGGCCAACTGAATCTTCACTCAAGAATACAGAACTATGAAAAATTCCTGGGTCAAAAGTTCCAAGATGCTCCAAACGGAACCACACTTTGTGAAAACATACAATTTAGATATACTTTTTAAAGGAAAGAAAAAGTACTGAATAATTGCAGTTCCTTCCAAAAAGGAGATCTTAAATTAAGGGGAAAAGATTCTAATAGTGTAAACGAATCTGGCTCAGAAAGAAAACTGAATAACATATCCAATGTTCTGTCCATAAAAGTAATGACGGTACATCTTTAATATTAAAGAAATAGGCTATAAAAAAGTTCATTCTCAGAACTGGTTTTAGTAAAATCTCATTTGTGCTCCTTTGTGGGTGCATAATAAAGTTCCATGGGTTTGTTCACCTTCCAGTATTTCTCACTGACCAATTCCAAAGAAAAAGAGCCATTTAACACCTAAAACAAAAAAGAAACAATTATGAAAACTACTCAAAGCACAGTATAGTCAGATGGAACTACATTAAAGTCCATCTTAAAAAAAAAAAACTTAGGATGAACTTCTTGTCACTTATACCATTCATGAAAGAAAAACAGATATATCAAGTTAACTACTCTGCTGCAATTTCTCTTCAGTGTATGCACCATTTTATTAGGCTCCACCCCACAACTTGCCACCCTCAGATGTTCAACGTGCCCCCAATATCAACAGCGTATTGTTTTAAAAACTTACAGTGAACTGGCCACTGGCTGTTGCTATGTAAATGGTATACTGCTTCTCACTGGCCGTATCAAGGTTCATCTGGTTTGATTCTCCTTTGCTTCGAAGTTCTTCTAAAGCTAGCCTCACAGCCAGGTACTTGGATAAGTGATCAACAGTGGCATTACCTGAAGTCTTTATGTATCTGGAAAAACAAATCATTAAAACCTTTATTTGTAGATTAATGATAAAAATATATGTAAATTATAAAACACATTTCCCAAAAGCCATACAAAATGCAAATGTCCCAATTATTGACAAAATAATATCAAATTTATTCCTCTATTATCTAAAAATTTCTTATTGAAAGGTACAGGAAGAGAGAAAAGGTCAAGGTCACATCCACCAGGCCATGAAAGCGCTACCTACCTTACCATCCATAATATATGACATAAAATAACAAAAATCAAATAGAAATACATACTGCACTGAGAGGAAAGAAAGAACATACCACTCAACCCCAACGATCAGTTCTGAATCTACAGCAGCAAGAATACTACTAAGCATATAAGCAAATTTCTTCTTGTCTAAGAATTAATTAATTTTAGGTTTTTCAGAATGCGCATTAAGTGCTAATTTTCAGGGTTTTTTTAAAGCATGGTATATCATTCACTCACTCACTCAACCTGATGTGTATCTGCGCTTAATGGCAGGTAGTGTGCTCTCTGGAGAGATATGATAAAGCAGACATCCTGGCCAGCAGAAAATTTTAGAGCATTATTAAGAAATTTAAATGACCTTTCTCCTCCTCTACCGAGGAGGGTCATTCCTTTCAGATATGCAACTGCAGATGGCAAGCACAATCAGGAATAAAGAAAACAACAATGCAGGCAGCTAAAATATCCAACTGACTCTGGCAAACAATGGGATGACAAGTATCACCCTTAGTTCTTCCCTGAAATTGCTTTTTAATTCCAAAGGAAACATTCTAAATTCAGATAATCTGAAACTAACCCACATTTACCTTGTCTGTGCACTATCATCTTTTTCCATAAGTGTGGGATGAGGCCTGAATACTAATTCAATTTCACTAGCGCCATCCATTACTGGGTCAATTGCCACTGTTGCATTATTATTATCAAGCTCAAGCCCGGAATCATCAGATGTTTTGGTCCGTTTGTTACTAGGTCCTGCTTCCTGATTGCTGTGCGTGGATGCGTTACTGCAGTGAGAACTGTCTCCATTGTCTTCTGCTCCGCTACCGTTTTCAATCTGTTGTTTCTTACCTCGCTGTAATCTAGTTAAGAGGAAAATAACACAAAACAGGTTGCATGGAATTTACATGTAGACTCTAAATGCATCAAGTTTGAAGTACATTTATTGAAGTTATTAAATTCTAAGTTCCCTGGTAGCCTAGAGGTTAGGGTTCCAGACTTTTATTGCTGTGGCGTGGGTTCAATCCTTGGTCGGGGAATTGAGATCTTGAAGCCACTTGTGTGGACCAAAAAAAAAAAGACCTAAATTCTAAAAACATCTTAGTAACTGAATTTGCTCCAAGTTGAATAACGGCCATCTATTTCCCACATGTCCCTGGCAAGTTTAGGGAAACACACACAGGCAAACATGTGAACAAATTTAACAAATACTTACATTCATTGAAAATTTTTCTTTTTTGATTATAGGGACTACTGGCAAATACTTATTTACATTTGGATACTTTTCTTATGAGATTTTAAATTGAAAGAAAGGTATAATTCAGATATGTTAAGCACTCTCTGCCTGCTGACCTCACCCAAAGCCGGCTAATACAATGCAAAATTATTTCAATGCAAAAGATGAGATATATAAATATAGAGCATGAATACAGAAGCATCTCTCTAACAAGCTCAAATACTACAAACCGGTTAACTGGGCAAGGTGCTTTGTGTACACATCTTATTTATTCATTAAAACAACCGTCAAGGCAGTTAATACCATCATTTTATAATTGGGGTGGAAGATGGGAACTTGGCAGACAGCTGAAGAAACAGTGTGTGCCATGCAGATTATCTAGAAGAGGTTCCTGAAAGACAGAACAGTAAGTATAAAGGTGTCAAGGCAGAAACAATCTTGCTGAAGTCTGAAAAACACCGAAGAAGCTTTAATATTGCTAGCAACTGAACGAAGCTTCTATCACATACTCTCACCACTAGAAATGTTCAAGCAAAATCAAAAGTCTATCTATAAAGGATTTCACAAAGGGGATTCTTTCTCCGGGTAGAAGACTGAAAGTCTGCATTTCAGAATCACTTCTAGAACCTTTAAATATGAATGCCTGTTCCCCGATCAAAGATTTTTATTTACTTAGCCTGGAGTGATAACTTTGAGGCTCTAGGATTCAAAAACTTCCCAAGTGATTCTGATGTTCAGCCAAGGTGAAAACCACTAGACTGGGATGTGGCTTTGGAAAGTCCTGACTCTCCCTGAGGCCTAAACATATAAGGAGATGTCAGAGCAGAAAAAAGAATGGAGGTGAGGAAAGTGCTCAGATTATACAGGGCTTTGGAAGCTACCATTAAGGTCTTTTAGCTTGAATGTGAAGAGAAGCTATTAGAGGTCTCAAAGCAAAGGAGAACTTGGACCTGACTTTCACCTTATCATTCTGGCTGTTGTGCTGAGAACAGATGGTGTGGTGGTAAGCATGGAAAGTAGAAAGACCAATCAGGAGGCTACTTCAATACTTCAAACGAAAGACAGTCGCTGCTTATACCAACTTGGATATATTATTGGAAAAGCTAAAAATATATTTACTCACAGACTGGTATACAGACTGGGAAAAAAAGAGAGAGATTAACAGTAACTCCAAAATTTTTGGCTAAAGCAAGTGTGATGATGATATTTCCATCAACTGAAATAGCAAGAAAGACGAGAAGTAGGAGGCAAAAACTGACAATTTAGTACTGAACATGTTAAGTTTGCAGAAGAGAAACAGCTAACGACATACAAAGGGAACCAGGAGAATATGATCTCTTGAAAGCCAGGGAAAGAAAACCAATCAAAGAGAAATTAACTGTGTAAAATATTAAGTAAGACGAGATCTCAGAATCAGCGACTAGATTTTTCCACATGGAGGTCAATGGTAACTTTGACAAGGGTGATATGAGGGGTGGGGGTAAAGCCTGACTGGGGGTGTTCAAAATGGGAAGAAACTGGAGCTGGTGAGCACAGACAACTCTTAAGAAGAGAAGAAGAGAAGTACAGTGGTGAGTGGAGAGAGAAGTGGGTATATGAGAGGTGAGGTTTGGTTTTGTTTTGAAGATTCTATCACTTTAGAAGGAATCCCCTATTATCCCAGGAGACATATATTATACCTGCATGAAAAACTAATTACACAGAACTACTGTTGGTTACTGCATTTTATCTCTTTCAAAATGGAAGGTGTTAAGTAAATTCAGTATGTAATAAAATATTCAGAAAAATGGCCACCCCATCTGGCCTTCTTGCCCACGTACCTGTTCATAGCCTGTATCTTCAGTCCTTCCTCAATGCTGTGACTGAGTGCTTGCTGATTATTGTGCTTGTTGATCCTGGCTAATACTCTTTCTTGATGAGCTTCATACTCATCACGACTTGGATAAATTTTGCTGATGAGTGCATCAAAGTTTGGGTCTGGTCTCAGTGATCTTTTGGAAACTAGCTTTTTCCGACAGGTAGGGCATTCTTTATTGCTAAATAAAGAGAGGGAAAAGAAAATGTAAGTTACGCCAGTATCTTTGGGCTGAAGACAAAAATAGTCAGCTTCCAGATTATTATCATCCTTTTCCCAATACCTTTACTAAGTCACAGAAATTTAAACTGATTAACCTGACTTTTCATGAATATCTTTCTAGTGGCTATAAGCACGATCTCTGAAACCTGAGATACTCTCTACTACTTGCCAATAGAGAAAAATCTAAATACTTCCCTATGATAATTTATATATAACCATTTTAGAAATGAAAATCTAATCTTTCCTAATTTTAAGTTCCCCTTTCTGATATCCATGCCATACAAGGAAAAACTATCCACTAATATATATTCATGTTATCAATTATTTTATTAAAATAGCTTTCATCATCATATTATTTTACATACGTAAGAAGTGGAAAAACCATGGTTTCAAGCTTTGTAGTTTCCTCAAAATAAAAACTCATTTTGAAAAGCTTCTAAAATTATATAAAACCAACTGTTTCAAAACAAAGATTCTCCAACAATTACAACCTAGACTTTAGATAAATTTCCAATTCTCAAATGAATATGTATTTCTTAAAACCCACAGAGCACTAGAATACTGTCCTCACATAATTTAAATACCTAGGTATCATTCATTTTAACATACCCACTTCTGAGGGCTGTGATAATGCAGTCTGCACAAAAACGATGTAAGCACTCTTTTGTAGTCATGGTGTTCTTCAACATATCCAAACAAATTGGGCACATTAATTCACTGTGTAGGCTTCGAGGTGAAACCACAATTTCTAAGCCATCTGTTATTGCCTCCTGTAAAGACATCACTTTAAAATTACACGCTACCTAATTTTTTTTTTTAAGTTATGGACAAGTTCAAATCTACAAGAATACAGAAGAGACAAAAATGAACACCTGTGTAGCCATCATCCAGTCGCCATCACTGTCAATTCACAACCAATCTTGTTTTATCTGTAATCTCCTTCAACTTCCCTAAGCCCCAGCACCAAAGTATTATATAAATCTGTTATCATAATTGTAAAGATAGCATATCATATATTTAAAAGACAACTAATGGTAAATTAGTCTGGTATAATTTTAAAACAGCACTGAATATGGAGTCAGATGGCTTAGGTTCTAGTTCAACAACTAGCTCTGCAACTCTAAAACTTTTAACACTGTCTTCTTACCTGCAAAATGAGGAAGTTAAGGCTACAGGAACCCTAAAAGTTCTTCCATCTGCAAAAGTGCAACATTTTGATAATAAACTATATATTTCATGCCATCCATTAAAAGATTTTAAAATGTGAATTTAAATATTCTGTATGCACAGTTTAACAGGATTTTGTTTTAAAATCACTTTTTGAACCTTAAAAAATCTTGATCCACAGAGCAGTTTTCTACCAAGTGGTCAGGTTCTCAGGCTAACCTACAAACTGATTTAAACTATAGCACATCTGTCTCAAGTAAAAAGTATTAGTATCTCTAATTGTCATGACTAAAATTGTTGTCAGTGAGAAACGCATTTGGAGTTCCAATGTAGAATTCAGGCCACATCTTCCAAAGGCACAGATTAGTGACTCCTACTTTCTCCATCACTACCACTACTGACCCTTCCCACAAGGCAGTACTGAGAACGAAGGCACGGATACAGGCTCCTATGGATTGAGGAAAGAGGTCTAGTTAGTGGCCACTGAAAAGGAAGATGCAGGTAGAAATAAGGGCTTCCAACTGGGTTACTGACACTTCCTATTTCCACTGGCTCTCCATCACGTTTGTGTTTTCTCTAGGGTCAAAGATTGATGACTCCACAAGAAAAGACAATGAAACTGTAGATACTTGTCCCTTATCAAGTCTCTCTCATATTTCAACCTTTCTATATAAAGCACTTTCTGTATTTTACTTAGTTTAATATGTACACAAACTTTTGACTTAGGAATTATAACCTCCATTTTATGAATCACACAGGGTATGATGATGACCCAGCTAGTAATCAAGCCTGTCCCCCTTGGCCTCTTGAAAACTTGCCTAGCAAAATCCCAAGCCTGGATAAACCATCCATCCAGGTTTGCATGTCTGCACCTTATCTGTGTAGCACTGCAGAGGGGAAAAGGGGAGGAATCACATAACCAGACTGGTATCAGTAAAAACTCACTTTTCTTTTCACTACACTGTTTTTCACACCTTTTCTTCTATCTGCAGACCTACTATCATGTAAATGTTAAACAGATTACCTTACCTCAAATTCATTAAAAGGGAGCTCTCATTTTCTCTCTACCTGATCTTTATAAAGCATCTTCCTCGTTCTTATCACAAGGAGAAAGTACACCACTTCCTATCAAATGTACGCAACCTTCTCAAGCATACTCCCCTTTCAGTTATTCTGTCTGCTCTCAGACTTCAGCAATCTCTCCCTCCTCACTACATCAACCTGGATTAACAGGGTTGTGGCAGGGAAACGTGAACCTTAGAGCTGTGTGCAGAGGGAGCTGGGCTGAGAGTAGCTCCACTTCTCATTAACGAAATTCAAAACTTCCTTATTCTACGCTCCCCTCAAGTTTTCACTCATTTCGGCTCCTCTGCACAGCCAAACTTTTCTAAAACATTACCTATTCATCTTCACCTCCCCTCCTCCCTCTTTAACACAGCACAGCCTACTCAAGTGAATCTATTCTTCTCAAGGGTTACCAACTATATACTGTCAACTCGAGTGTTCACTTTGTAATCCTCATCTTACTCATCCTCTCAGTAGTAGTGAACACAGTAGCTGCATCCTCCTTGAAACACTCTGTCCTCTTTTTTTATCTCCTCTCCTCATCTCCCATTTTTCCTCCCATTTCTCTGGCTGTTCCTTCTCAGTCTCCTTTCCCATTACTTAATTTCTAAATGCTGAAGCTCCTCTGGATGAAGTTCTGAGCCTTCTGCTCATCTCTCTCTAGGCAATCTGGCATTCCTGTGGTCAAAATGCACAGACATGTCGTAAAACTTTATATTTAGCCCAAACACCTAGGTAGCATTTCTGCTTGTCTTACAGGCATTTCAAACTTTCAGACTTCAGTTTTAAGGATGTTTATCTCCTTCAACCTTGTTCCTCTCCCAGTCTTTCCCATCTTCACCTTCTCAAAATAGTCTTCCCTAGTTACCCTGTTATTACTACAGCATCGAGCAACTTTCCTATATACAACTTCTCATATGTGTAATTTACCTGCTTGATGCCTAAACTCCCTGAGATGATCCCACATCTGTTTTATTCACCACTTTACACTAGTCCCTAGTTTAGGACCTCAAATTATCTCTTCAATGAATGGTCAACCAACATACCCAAAAATTAGGACTATTTTGTATATAAATGTATTATTACAGTTATGTTCTTTCAAATTTTCATTTTCTAAAAATATATTCCAATTTACATATGTCTCATACTTTCCCTAAATTATCTTGGTCTACATTACCTGAGGTGTTCGTTGTAGTTCATATAAACTGAGTTCCCATGTTTTGCTTAATGGTTGAGTTCCATTTGTCTGCACAGCCTGAGACATTGCTAGGAATAAAGACGAGAGAAAAACACTTTAGTATCTGAAAGGGAAGTAAATCTCAAAACTAATTTTTAGACACTGTAAATCCTGAGAATTATAATTTAAAAAAAGTACACACTAGTTCAAGAATGGAAATGAAGAAAAGATCGAGAATATTTCCATTTATAAATACAAGCTACTTGACAGCAAGAGGCTATCACTGATCTCTGAACACCTAACAGTCCACATACAGAGAATGCTTCACTATTACTAACGTATAGAAAATCCTCTTCACCCAAAATAACACGTGTCTTTCTGAAACTAGTGGTCATGGAACTCAGAACTAAGTCAGGAAAATGTCAGACTTCTCAGCATGGTCACCAGGTTCAATTTTTCCCAGAGACACAGAATCCACCTTCTGAGCACTTTAAGCCACCGGTCATCCTGCCTCTACTTTCACAGCTCCACTCACGGAGACTCCCATCTACTAAAGTCAGCTTCTAATTCAGAAAGCTCCTCCTAATGGTGAGTCCAAAACTGCTACCCATCCCCGCTACAGCTTGCCCTCTGGAGGCAAGCTGATTAAGTCGAACCATTTTGCTACACAACAGTCTTGCAAATATTTGGACACTGTTATCATATCCCACCTGATTTTTCTTTACTTCTGGCTGAATGTCCTAGTTCCTCCTACTGCTCACCATCTGATACAATCTCAAGGTCTCCTTGAGTTCTAGTTATTTAACGGAGCACTAAGGGAGGGAAAGTGGTCCAGTAGACAGTGAGAAGGAAAAATATCACACTTGCCTAAAGACACAATTTGCATCATCACAGTACGTCATATATTCTCTACACTGGCACATAAACAACGAAGGACATGATCTATCTGTATCCAGGATGCTGAATTTCCCACTTTTACCAGATACCATTTAAAAATATCTGCTCGACTCCACCTAATGAGCAATTAACTCAACTTTGCTTTTATAAGTAAAAGCACTTCACTGAACTTTAACCTAAATTCTAGTCCCCTCTAAAATTCAATTCACATTGTCTCGTGGACAGAAAGCTACATTTCCACATGAAGTTTTGCCTTTGTCCAAGTAAAAATGTGAAATGTTCAAATTTTTCAAATTTGAGTGAATCATGCATTTTGTTTATAATTTTGAGGCTGTCCACTGAGTCTACCCTAAAGACTTGTTCATTTTGCTTATTGGAACTAGTGGACTCCCAAACAAGCAAACATTCCTTAAGCCTTTTGTCCTTGAACTAAAATTGTCATTCAGCCCTGTATGATCCCTGATCAGTGTCCCCTACAGTAATCTGGAATCTGAGCAACTTTTCTCAGCTATTATAGCCGAGCTGCACAGGCACTAGACTAGCTGAGTTTGTTAATTCTATGATTAGTATCCTGTGGTTCTTTGAGTATCTCCCTGAATGCTTTAACTCCATTCTCTGAGAATCATAAATTGAAAGAATTTTGTGAAAGAAACTTCTCCTTGATGAAATACTCTTTTCTGTATCATTCAATCTTCAGAGGATCAAATGATGGCACAGGCTCTACTAACTGCTATGTAGTTAAACTTTAGCAGCCAACGGATACAAGAGACCCAAGAGACCAGTGTCTGCTCTCTGGAGCAACAAACTTTGCCATAAGTCTCTCTAAAAACGTTCACAAGGAGATATCTAAAAGAGACATCACTTTGTTTAATGGAGGAGGCCGTTCTTCATTTCTGTACTCAGGGACTAAGGTTAACATTTCTGTACTTTAGGGACTAAATCATGGTTTCTAGCCACCACTTTATGGGCTTCCCAGGCGGCTCAGTGGTAAAGAATCCGCTTGTCAACGCAAGAGACACAGGTTTGTTCCCTGAGTTGGGAAGATCCTCTGGAGAAAAACAGCGGCCCACTCCGGTATTCTTGCCTGGGAAGTCCCATGGATAGAGAGGCCTGGTGGGCTACAGTCCACGGGGTCGCACAAGAGTGGGACACAACTTAGCAACTAAACAACAAGAAGCCACCACTTTATGAGCACTGCTTGATCCTACTGTATGCAGCATGTCATCAACGCAACCAAAACAAGCTCTAGAGAAGAGGAGAAAAAGTACCAAATACACGATGGCCAGTCTTTCTGACTGGTATGCTGAAGCCTTAAAATTAAACTTGGACTTCAAAGCAGCATGTCTTTAAAGACTCTAGCAAAGAAAAAAAGCAGATTATCTGAAACCTGCCCTCCTTATACACCCAACATTATGTTTTGGCATCACCACCTTTTATATTCTCTGTTCCCCTTTACTGTCTCCCCTGAAATTCCAAATGAACTACCTTTTCCTCAAGGTCTTTCCCAGGAAAAGAACCAATGACCCATACCCACTTAAGACTGCTACAATGGTAGATAAACCAATGGAAACTAAAGGAAGGTACAGTCTAGGGTTAACAGTCATAATAAAAAACTTTCCAAAACTATAAGGCAGAGAGACTAAGGGCTGCAATTGGATTTCATTCTGTTAAGACACTGTGTCCAGGAATCCCAGGCTTATATTAATGACTCCATTTACTTGTAGCCTCTCGAATGAATAAAGTGTTGAAAACTGGCTGGAAAAACAGAAAAAAAGAAAGTACAAAACATTCCACTGGAGACTAGGGAATGCAAGGGACTAGAAAAAGCAAGAAAACATGAGTGATACACAAGCCTTTTCTGATGCCTTTCAAGTCAGACTAAAATTCAAGGTTGTGAGCAAGGAATGGAACAATAAATAGGAAACATAAGAAACGGGCATCAAAGTGTACAACCTGTATTGTGGGACAGGCCCAGCAGACAATGTAAAAGGAACCTGCCCTTCTTTTTCTTAACAGGCTGACATCTAAAATACAGGATTGAAAAAAAAAAAAAAAAGGAACGGAAATTTGCAACTTTGGATAATTTCCAACACAGCAGTTGAAAATGTGAGACCTTTAGAAAACTGACAAAGTACAAACTAAAACAAACATATGATACTTCAGATAAAAAAAAAAAACAAAGATCCTTTAGCCTCTTAAGTTTCAAGGACCTATTTGTAAAGATACTGATAGATACAGCAATCAGAAAAAATAAGTGGAAGAGGCACTGCTCCATATTAGCAAATAAAGGGTATATGTGGGGTGGGGTCGGGTGGGATGTGTGTATGTAAAGAACAATGGCCTCAAACCTACCAAGGATGCAGCTCTGAAGATGACTCTGGAATTCACTCAACTCAAAGTAAACTACCTTTAAATACAGCTTCCCTGTAAACACACGTGCCACTTTTCTACCATAAACTCTATAATAACAAAATGCATCCATCAGAGAACTAAAACTACTAAGACAGGAGGAATTTCTCAGAACTCTAAATCCTAACCCATGTCCCAACACTGTTACCCTGGGGTCAACTATAAACAGAACACTCCTTTCATCTGTCTGTAAAACGCTCCGCCAGCAAACTAATAGAAACTGTCAAATAAAATATTCTCCTAAAGCCTTGTTTCTAGAGATATCAGTTCCACTGAAAATAGCCAAATTTTATCTGATTTGGATATTTGTATACCTGTGGCAACTAAGATTTAGGAAGTAAACCACAAGCTAGCCACAGTTCCAAAACATCGCAGTATCATTTGGAAAACCAGGACCAATATGACCTCTGAAAATTTTCCAGTCTTTCTGTTTGAATCTGTATTACAATCAATCATAAGTTCCCTGGTACCTAGTCTTAAATGCTACCGCATGAATGCCATCAGATAACACAGCAGGTGTTACAAAAAAAAAAAAGAAAGAAAGAAAAAGAAAAGGATACAATCTTGCTGACTACCAAAACCACTACCTCGTTTTTTTTCTTTTTTCTTTTTAAATTATGAAAGTATGATAACACAATTACAGGAGATTTGGAAAATCCAGAACAAGGTTAAATATAGTTCCACTATATATTAAATTATTTTTTAAGTAGATTTAGATTTTTTAGTTGGAGTTTCAATATCAAACTCTCAAAATTAACAGAATGAATATATCGAGAAGTAGAAGGATAATAGTAGACCTGAAAATCACTATGAGAACCAATTCAACATAATTAAGATTTCTACAGTTTTCACACAACAGTGGGATACAAGTTCTATTCAAGTTCCCAGACAATAAACCAGGAGACATTAGAAGATATCCACTAACATAAAACAAAGTGCAAAAATTTAATGGTCTAAAGATACTGAAATAGAATCTGTTCTCTTATCATTGTGGAATTATGTTAGAAATCAGTATCGAAAGATATTTGAAAATAACCCACATATTTTCAAGTGCAGTGTGACATTTACCAAGAGAGATCTTTGACTTCGCCACTGAAAGCCTCAGTAAAGTTAGAAGTCTACGAGAACACAGAGGGTGTGTCTCAATTTTTAAGAACATGTCAGCAGTGAAGATATCAACAATATTTAGTAACATCTCCTGTGATCTGTCCAAGGAGGGTCAAAAGGGGATCTGAGATGAAAACTTCCATTTTCTGTATATGTGACAATCCACATACACAGAGGGAGCTATAAATTCTACTTTGGCCTAAAGCACACGAACTACATGTACTCAGGAAGCTCAGATTTCCACTTCTGGCAGTTACCAACAGATAAGCTCCCCAGGACTAGTTCCTCTTTGCTTTTAAGTCAATATATAATTTTTCACTTAAATTTAACCTCAATTCTACCCTTCCCCCAAATCATATACAAACTTTCCCCTTCTTTGATTTAGTGACAAGCTGCATTTCTGTCTGCAGCTAATTCTTGCCCAAGTCAGGAACATGAAACACATTTAGCTTCTGTTTTTCAGGTGAGAGTGAATTGTGACTTTGATGACTCGTATTTGGGAGTCGTCTAGATATTCATACTACTGACATATACATAGATCAAAGAAAGAGAAAAGGAGTAAGAATGCATGGCCTAGATAATAACTACAATCTGAAAGGCTGGGAAGTACAGCTGAAGCCAGTGAAGGAGGGAAATGAGGTGTCGGACAAAGTAGATTCTTTGCAGTCAATAGGAGCTGACTACTGCCTGAAGATCCCTGCCACAAAATAGAAGATCTAAGTCTACCCATGGGCCAACCCCACCCAAATGACACTTCTGAATAAGAAAAGGGATACCCAACAAAACAGAAATGTTTCTTGCACAAAGCAGACACACCAAGTTGTGAAGCAATTATTAGCATTACAGTTCAGACGAAGTAATTTTAGGAGCAGTGACAGAGACAAAACAAATCCTGAGAAAAGATCTGGTCACAGTTATATGCTGAGAGTTCATAGCTTCAATAACCAAAGGGAAAATATCAATAGTATATTCAAAATGTTCTTGGAAGGACCATAAATACCTGGCTTTCATGCTGACTTTCCACACTGTCACATATGGCAGATCACAAAGTCCTTCTGTGGACCCTCAATGCGGTTTCAAAAGCTTTTTCAATACAACCACCTCAAGGTAACTGGATGGCATCACCAGCTCCACGCACATGAATCTGAGCAAACTCTGGCAGATGGAGGACAGGGAACCTGGTGTGCTGCAGTCCACGGGGTCGCAAAGAGCTGGACATGACTTCAGCGACTGAACAACTGACCATCACCACTCAACAAGTGATTCAGTTCAGTTCAGTCGCTCAGTCATGTCCAACTCTTTGTGACCCCATGGACTGAAGCACACCAGGCTTCCCTGTCCTTCACCAAGTCCTGGAGCTTGCTCAAACTCACATCCATCAGGTCGGTGATGCCATCCAACCATCTATTTCTCTGTCGTCCCCTTCTCCTCCTGCCTTCAATCTTTCCCAGCATCGGGATCTTTCAAATGAGTCAGTTCTTCACATCAGGTGGCCCAAGTATTGGGAGTTTCAACTTCAGCATCAGTCCTTCCAATTAATATATAGGACTGATTTCCTTTAGGATGGACTGGTTGGATCTCCTTGTAGTCCAAGGGCCTCTCAAGAGTCTTCTCCAACACCAAAGTTCAAAAGCATCAATTCTTTAGTGCTCAGCTTTCTGTACAGTCCAACTCTCACATCCATACACAACTACTGGAAAAACCATTGCTTTGACTAGATGGACCTTTGTCAGTAACATCTCTGCTTTTTAATATGCTGTCTAGGTTGGTCATAGCTTTTCTTCCAAGGAGCAAGCGTCTTTAATTTCATGGCTGCAGCCACCATCTGCAGCGATTTTGGCACCCAAGCAAATAAAGTCTGTCACTGTTTCCATTGTTTCCCCATCTATTTGCCATGAACTGATGGGACCAGATGCCGTGATCTTAGTTTTTTTGCATGTTGAGTTTTTCTCAACACTACTACTAAAAGTAGTTTTTCTCAGAGGCCACTACTAAATGCCTTTTTGCATCAAGTGACTACCCATAAAGAAAAGGGTAGAAAAGGGGGAAAAAAAGGAAACTGCTATGCATTCTACAGAAAGAGGTTTACTAGCTTATCTTTCTCTTTTCAAAAAAAAAATAAGAAAAAAGGTTAAGACTTTCATTTCTAGTTCTGCATGTAAAGGTGAACAGACTGAAAAATCAACTACTCTTCCAGGATCCATAAGTGAGGGGAGGACAGAAGGATACCGACTGTCCCAAAACTGGAGAGACAGAATATTGGGAATCTCAACACCTCAATTGTAGGAGGAACCAGTGTCAGGTAGGAAACTGTACTTGAAAAAGTCTTGGAGTATGCTGAGCGTGGACAAGTATGAGAGTTAAAACTCCAGGAGGACCCAGTCACAGGGAGGGGAGCCCACAAAATACTGTCACATTTACCTCCAGAACCCCAAACAGATTCCCACAGCAATTATCAGAGAAAAATCCCTTCATGCTTCCAGCAGAGAGGGAAAGAAAACCATTTTAAAATATGCCAGAGCACTCTATTTCTTAACAAAGCCTGCCCTCAGAAAAAACTAGGTAACCAGAACCTAACCTGTTGGGATATTATCAGAACCTAAGTGACATGGGGAAGGGAAATAACCAACTCCAGTCCATTCTAGTCATCCTGTCCCACCTAAAAGGGGTTAAAAAAAACAAACAAAAAAAAAAAACTAACAGCCACTAGTGAAGTTCACAGTCCAGAGGAATACATTCTGAGACCAATTATAAGAGTACAGAAATGTCACTTTTCCCCAACACCTCACCACCACACTACTAAAAGCCTTTGTGCAACAGTTGCTTTTACCCAGTACATGTTGGCAATAGAAAAAATTACAAGGCATACCAAATGACAAAAACATAATCTGAGAAACAAAACATCAGAACCAGACATGGCAGGGATACTAGAATTAGCAGACCAGAAAAGACAGACATAAGAAAATTCAAAAGATAAGCCAACTGACAAAGAGAAAATATTTGCAACAAAGGTCAAAATCCATAATACATAACAGATCCTGCCCTAAGTCAATTTAAAAGACAACTCAACATAGGCAAAATGATGAATGGGTAATTAACGATAATTACTAGTGGCCAGCAAAATTAAATCATGCTTAACTTCACTACGAATCACTAAACTGCAAATCAAGACAATGTTATCTATATATGCTCTATTTTTTGGCTGTGATGCTGACAAAAATTAAGATGACTGATAATACTGTTAGAAAGGGTGTACAGAAACAGGAATTCTCAAATCACTGGAAGTGTGCAGTGGCATGGTTTCGGGGATGGAACAATCTGGCTATTAAATTTTTATCATTCTAACACAAAGAATTTGGTTGCTAAAACATGTCCTGCAATTCACGCTTTAGGAAAAGTGACAATTTTTTTTAATGAATACAAAAATTAATCTTCAGGACAAAAGTACATTAATCCCCAACTTAGAAATTAAAATTACTTTAAGTTTTTTCCATTAAAAATATATTATACTTAAGTTATGTGTCTGTATTACTGGAAAATGTGTACTTGTGTACTAATTCAATTACATTATGGATTCATCTTTCAGAGATTCATCTAGGGAATTGAGACGCTAATTATAACATCGTTGGGTTTCCCTGGTAGCTCCATAGTAAAGAATCCACCTGCAATGCAGGAGATGCGGGTTCGATCCCTGGGTCAGGAAGATCCCCTGGAGGAGGAAACAGCAAGCCACTCCAATATTCTTGCCTGGGAAATCCCATGGACAGAGGAGCCTGGCAGGCTACAGTCCATGGGGTTGCAAAAAGTCAGACATGACTTGAGCAACTAAATACACACAAACACACATAACATGGCTGCACATAAATATTCACTTAGTAGTTCCTGGCAAACAAAGTAATATAAAGGCTCCCCAAAGTGTCTTTTTATTCCACCCCAATCTATAACCCTCAAATTGGTTGAGGGGAGTATTAAAAAACCATATAGACACTGTTACTGTTGTTCAGTCGCTGAGTCATTTCCGACTCTTTCATGGCCCATGGACTGTAGCCTGCCAGGTTCGCTGTGCATGGGATTTCCTAGGCGAGAAGTACTGGAGTGGGTTGCCATTTTTCTCCCTCAGAGGATCTTCCTGACCCAGGGACTCTACCCACAGTCCCTGCATCCCCTGCAATGCAGGTGGATTCTTTACCACTAAGCCACCTGGGAAGCCCCTATAGACGTTAAATGTGGCAAAGAGCAGGTTTCATATGAAAAAAATGGAGGACAATACTAATGCAGGTTCCATTCAACTCTGAGACCTCCAAAACCCTCAAATTCCTTGACGAGGCTATATATTTGCTCCCAAGATCATTCTCTGGCTTCCCTAGAAGGAAAGACAAATCCACTAAACCAAAAATTCCTCAAGCATAAAGTCAGCGAACTTCATATTTTAGGGATATCCTTGTTATAGTAAAATAAATGAGACACCTAGAAAGCACAGTGTTCTTTGGAACTGGATCAGTTTGAGTTTCCATCCTAACGCTGGCAGTTACTGGCTATGGATCCATGCGCAAACACTCAGGGCTTTATCTTTTAATCTGCAAAGTGACAAATCTTTTCAGGGTCATTGGTAAAGCTGAATGAGATGGTCATATAAAATGTGTGGCATTTTATAAATGATAAGCCATAAAACTGAAAAGATATAATTTTCTTTGTTTCAATAAATAGGAACTATTATTTCTTAGGCTCCCAATAGGTGAAGTACAAGGGTAAAAAATGATTTAGACACTAACATTAAAAAATCAAAAATTTTACATAACTCCCTTTTAAAAATAATAATTTTATTATTTTCGAAAAGACATTTTCATGGGGTTCTCATTCCCATCACGTCATGGCAAATAGAAAGGGAAAAAGCAGAAGCAGTGATAGATTTTATTTTCTTGGGCTCCAAAATCACTGTGGATGGTGACTGCAGCCACGAAATTAAAAGACGCTCCTTGGAAGGAAAGCTATGACTAACCTAGACAGTGTATTAAGAAGCAGAGATGTCACTTTGCTGACAAAGGTACACAGAGTCAAAGCTATGGTTTTTCTAGTAGTCAGGTACAAATATGAGAGCTGGGCCATAAAAAAGGCTGAGCACCAAAGAACTGATGCTTTTGAACTGTGGTGCCAGAGAAGACTACTGAGTCCCTTCGGACTGCGAGGAGATCAAACCAGTCAATCCCAAAAGAAATCAATCAACCTTGAATATTCATTGGAAGGACTGATGCTGAAGCTCCAATACTTTGGCCACCTGATGCAAAGAGCTATCTTATTGGAAAAGACCTGGATGCTGGGAAAGCTAGAAGGCAAACAAGAAGGTGATGGCAGAGGATGAGATGATTAGATAGCATCACTGATTCAATGGACATGAATTTTGAGCAAACTCCGGAAGACAGTGAAGGACAGGGGAGCCTGGCGTTCTGCAGTCCACAGGGTCACAAAGAGTCGGACACAACTTAGCAACTGAACAACAACAACAAAGGAATATAAGAATGCTTCAGCGTATGCCTTGTGTGATTTAAAAAAAAATTATTTTAATCAAACTGACAGGCTTATTTGCTCTCAAGAATTTAAGGCCTTTTCTATAACAAACAAAAGTTACCGAAAAGGGCAGATGTGTCGTTGTCTATTGCCAGTAACCTGTATGTAGATGGATACTAAGAGTAGTTTCTGGAAGCTTAACGGAAAAAAGGGAGTTATTAGAAACATTTTTGGCTCAAATCCCACTAGAAACTTGTGGATTTTTTTATAAAAGGGGGCACTAGATGGCATTAAAAAAACAGCATCTTAAACCACAGCTTTGAATAACATATACAGACATTCAAATCCATGTTTCCTAAATTATCCTTCTCTTTCCCCAAACACATATATAACCTTTGAGAAGGTGAAGATACTACAGGCCAGGTACACTGCTGTCTGATCATTAATGATATAGGGCTAAAGTGTAGAGAACCTACACAATCCTTAAGCTTGGGCAGACTCCCAGTAAACCAGTCTCAAGTCTCAAAGATGCCCTGGCACAAGCTGGGTCATAAAAACTCCTAACTCCATTCTCAATAAGAGTCTCAAGTGCACATTTCTGTAGTCTGGGTGAAAGAAAAATTCCTATTAAATAGCAGATGCACAGGCAAAGGGGCTGACATTGTGTTGTAAAATTTTAAGAGTCTAAAGTGTATTCTTACCAAAGTGGAGTTATAGAACAGCCACCAGGGAGATTCCAGAATGAATAAAAACTCTTCTCCCCAAAAGGAGCTTCAAATATAACATATTCTGAGCTAAACCTCAGAGTCCTGTGCCTAAAAATGCTTATCAGTTGCTTTAATCATATAAATCGCCTGGTCTTTTCAGAGTATCTGAAATAGAACTAGTCTAAGGAGTTTGAGCTGTAACTATACCCACCCCCCCAAAAGGATGAAGAGTTAAAGTATATGGAGTTATTTATACTCCATATACTTTATATTTATATGTATAGGGAGTCCATTTATACGCTGAAGAATGATTGATGTATTAGTTTCCTGTGACTGCTGTAACAAATTATCACATATTTGGTGGTTTACAACAACAGAAATTTCTCTCTCTCAGTCCTGGAGGCCACAAATCCTAAACTGGTATCACAGGGCCAAAATCAAGGTGTTGGCAGGCTGCGCCTCTTCCAGAGATTTTATGAAACATTCTGTTCCTTGCCTCTTCTAGCTTGGAGTAACTGTTGGCGTTTCTTGACCTGTGGCCACATCATTTCAATCTTTGCCTCTGTGGTCATACTGCCTCCTCTTCTAAATGTAAACTCTTTCTGTCGCTCCCTTAGAAAGACACATGTAATTAACATTTAGAACCCACCCAGACAACCCAGGGTAATCTCCTGGTATCAAAATCTTTAACTTAACAACATCTACAAAGACTCCTCCCCTCTAAAAAAGTAACATCACAGATTTCAGGGGTTTGGATGTGGATATCTTTGGGGGGGGATGGGAGGCGGAGAACAGGGGTCCATTTTTTAGCCTACCAAGACTGCCAAAGGTAAAAGTTAACTATATAATCAACCCCTCACAGCCAACATTTACGTCTTTATTCTGTATATGAGTTAAGGTTTTTTAAAAAACTGTGAGCCATATATCAGAAAACACAATCACTTTTAAAGTACTTAGATTATCCCATTTTCCTAGAAAGCATCTTTCTTCATTTGCTTGAGATCCCTACCACTATGAAACAAAACTATGAAACTCTTTTTTTCCCCCTATATTAAGAAACTTATCTTTTTCTTCCATGGTTATTGCTATCTTCGAACATAAAGTAAATAAAGGTCACATCAAAATTAACTCTCCCAATCTTTAGCAATTTTCTTTTCCTCATGCATTTCATTATACAACATGCAAACAAGCAAACAATTTGTTCCTTAATTAAAACACTGCTTGCTCACAGGATACAGGTGTTAAAAGAGTTTAGAAATGTATTCAAGACTAGGCAAACTACGGAGCAATAATAAATTCTGAGTAAGCAATCCAACTGCCATCATAACACTGCCTGCAGTAAGCATCACCTCATAAAAACCACTCACAGCAGTTTAATCTAAAGCTACAGCTGTAAGACAGAGACTGATTTCTGTAAGCTTCTAAAAATGCAAAGAAAGTGTTCTTTATTGGAAAAGTTGTTTTTGGATTCAACATCTGGAATAGAAAGCTAAATTACTTTCAGTAACCCAACAGCTTTATTTATAAAGAAAAAATAATCAATTCCTATTTGGATTATATCTTTTCACACTATGGAACATACAGCAGGAACCTTTCAACGGTGATTTACCAAACCTTCATTATCCAGTCTTAATTAAGTTTCTGAGTACTGTTGGTAACAGACTTAACATTTTTTGGTCTCTATATAAAATTAAGTTATTGTCACAGGAAAAATAAATGCTTTAAGATATTTTTAAAGCATTTAAAATGCAGATCTAGATAATTTAGCGTAATCTGTGCCCTCTTATACAATACTTGTCATTACTATTTCACCTCTTCTAACATTACTCCTCGGAGAGGGCAATGGCATCCCACTCCAGTACTCTTGCCTGGAAAACCCCATGGACGGAGGAGCCTGGTAGGCTGCAGTCCATGGGGTCACTAAGAGTTGGACATGACTGGGCGACTTCACTTTCACTTTTCACTTTCATGCGCTGGAGAAGGAAATGGCAACCCACTCCAGTGTTCTTGCCTGGAGAATCCCAGGGATGGGGGAGCCTGGTGGGCTGCCGTCTATGGGGTCACACAGAGTCGGACACGACTGAAGTGACTTAGCAGCAGCAGCAACATTACTTCTTCAGTCCCCCAGCCCCTACAGATACTTTCAAATTGCCCCAGTCAGTCTTTCCCCAAGACTTCAGAATGCATCTACTAAGGGTTATTATCAGCCAACACCAGTTATATGAGCAGCAGCCTTGTTCTCATTCCGTCACTTTGTGTATCCATCTGAGATGTTTCGAGCTGCAATGCTGGAGAAGACACCTGGGAGTCCCATGAACAGCAAGGAGACCAAGGAGTTAATTCTAAATATTCAACCCTGAATATTCATTGGAAGGACTGATGCTGAAGCTCCAATATTCTGGCCACCTGATGCAAACAGCCAATTCATTGGAAAAGATGCTGATGCTAGGAAAGACTGAAGGCAGGAGAAGGGGACGACAGATCAGATGGTTGGATGGCATCACTGACTCCATGGACAGGAGTCTGAGTAAGTTCCAGGAGTTGGTGATGGACAGGGAAGCCTGGCATGCTGCAGTCCATGGGGTCACAAAGAATCGGACATGACTCAGCAACTGAACTGAACTAATCACAGGGGTGGGCTTCCCAGGGGACTCAGCAGTAAAGAGTCCACCTGCCAATGCAAGAGACACAGATTCGATCCCTAAGTCAGGAAGATCCCCTGGAGAAGGAAACGGCAACCCACTCCAGTATTCTTGCCTGGGAAATCCCATGGACAGAAGAGCCTGGTGGGCTACAGTCCATGGGGTCATAAAAAAGTGAGACACAACTGAGCAACTAAACAAGAATCCGAAGGGTCCTTAAAAAAAGAGACGGCAATGTGATGGAGGCAGAGATATAAACCAAAGGAAGAAATCTGAAGATGCTATACTGCTGGCTTGACAACGGAGGAAGAATTTGTGAGCCCAAGGGCTGCAGGTGTAGCAGCTTCTAGAAGCTAAAGAAGAACAGGAATATGAGTTCTCCCCTAGAGCCTCCAGAAGGAACAGAGCCCTGCCAACACCTTGATTCCACAAGACCCACTGTGAACTTCTGACTGTCAGAACTGTAAAATGACAAAGTTGTGTTATTTTTTGAGCCACCATATTGTGGTAACTTATCATCACAGCAATAGGAAACTAATATACCACCTGAACCCAAATTATCAAGAGGAGGCCAAAGGGAGAGTGGGACAAAGTGAAAAAAATATGAATTTCAGTTAACCTGTCCAATAGTCTTATCTTCTACCAGAAGAAAAGTGATGCACTCACAGGAAAAATAATCTTAATCTAGAGATGTAGTTCTCAAATTTGGTGCATACAGGAACCAAAGAGAGCTTTAACACAATTCTGATACCAAGGTTCCATTTCAGATTAAATGAATTATCATCTATGGGGCTCTTGGTATGGTAGAAAGACAACCAGAAGGTTTTTAGGCACAGCCAGGGTGGAGAGCCCACTGTTCTACCTAAAGATTAGTATTAAGCGATCCAAGGAAACTTCTGGGATTTCCAAACGGTACAAGTTCCTGAAACTGCCCCCCATGAAGATATGGTTCACCATTCATTAAATATATGTTTTGTTGACTTTATATTTGACAGTAAGAAGTTGCCTAGGCAAATTCCTAAAGGCAAAATTACTGGCTCAAACGGCAGGTAACTTTTTTTATTCAGACAAACACTGCTAAATTGCTAGACCACTGTACCCTTCTACCAATTAAGAATCAGCAACTTTGTTAAAAAGCCTGCCCAGTTTGATAGGTGGAAAATAATATTTCATTGTTGTTTTCATTTGCAAGCTTCAACCATGACTGAAACTGAGTACATTTTCATAGCTTTATTGGCCATTTTGGGGGACCTGTCAATTACTTATTCATATTCATTTCTATTAGTTTTTTAAAAGGTAATCTGTAAGAATCTTTTCTGCTAAGGAAATCAACCTTTTACCTGTCATGACTGTTAAATATTTCCCCCAGTTTGTTGCCTTTTGCCTTCGGCTTCTTTAAGCCACAGATTTTATTTTTTATATATCTTTAATGTATTCATCTTTCCCTCTATGGCTTCTTTGGAAAGCTAATCCATACTCTAAGATTATAAACAACATCAACCATACACCCATACTTAATTCTACTTCCATAATTTCACATTTTACAAAGGTTGGGACCTTTTCCCCTCCACCCACCCCTAATTGTCCCAATATCATTTACTGTTTAGTCCATCTCTTCTCCACTGATGGAAGTTATCATGCTTTTAACTTACAACAAAGATAGGAAAAGGGAAAAAAATATATATATGTGTGTGTGTGTATATACACACACACACAACATATATCCTTATGTAATATGTATGTGGTTGTACATGAAAAACTCTGAAGTAAAAGCTTAACACACTTTTTACATAGTCAACATTACTTTCATTTTCCATAACCTTATGGGAATCTGTAAACTCTTTATACCTGAGTCAGGCATTATATTTACTGCTGACGATGTAAAAAGTGTCAGAAGCTTTCACTTCAGAGTAACGGTTGCGTCTCTCCCCTTCCCCTCTCCAAAGCAACCCAACTGTCACCAGGCTGACTCCCTCACAAGCCCTGAGGGATAAAGGCCCCCAGCGGTTGTCCTGTGGTTGGACTCCTTCTTGCAATATACTTGTTGCCACTAGGTGGAGACAATTTCATAATAGGAAGATTGGTTACTGAAACCAGAGTAGCCACAAATTTTCTACAAATATACACAAATAGTAAAGAAGGTCTGCTTTCAATTTTGGGGTAAACCAAGGCTAGTCATTTTAACTGAGGATCCAGTTTCCTTACTTGTAAATTTAAGAATTTATATTAAGTAATACCAAGAGCCCCCTTAGCTCTAATATTTTATAGATCAAAAGGCTTTCCTCAGTGTCATTTCCCCAATGGCTCAGCAGTAAAGAATCTGCCTGCCTATGCAGGAGACACAGGAGATGCAGGTTCGATCTCTGAGTCAGGAAGATCCCCTGGAGGAGGAAATGGCAATCCATCCAGTGTTCTCGCCTAGGAAATCCCATGGACAGAGAAGCTTGGCAGGCTGCAGTCCAAAGGGTCGCAAGGAGTCAGACTCGACTGAGCAACCAAGTCCGTCCTCTTGGGCTAAGAAGGTATTCTACTTCCAGCAACTTCTTTCAACTTGAAAACTTCACCAACCAACACCGGTCATTTCCTCCGATCTTTTTTTCAAAGCTAATCAAAAAGAGGTGTATTGTGTATTAAAGTTCACACAGATCTAGCATTCCAGGTCCCATACAAGGCTTTCTGCACTTCCTCATGGATACTTCTCCACATCCAAATGGCACGCTTGCACACATGTTTTAAACAATGAGCTATAGATTTTTCTCTGAACTGGTATCCTTGTGCCAGAAGCTGTACATCTGGAGGGGTTTCTTTGCCTTTTCCCTTGTATTATTTTTTTTTCTTCCTTGCTCCGTTTGGTCAGAACCTTCCAATTTGTTGATTTCCTGAATTCTTAGTTGTCTGGCCCTCTGACAAGACATTGCCTGCACCTGCACTTCAGCTCCTGGTTCTCATCTGCCGGTCTAGATTTTGTAACCCTTCTAAAATTATATCGACCTCTGCTTGCCTAAGGGGTTCCCAGTCAGCTGCTTCATCCAATTTTTTGAATCTAGTGAACTACTGCCAAACTACTGATTTACTAAGCTCTCAAACTTGGGCACAATCTATGTTCTCAGCCCCGAACATGCACCAACTCTACCACAAACTAACCACATTCTTAGAGAAGGATTAATTTTCATCCTCCCCATGCTTCAAGATTAAGAGACAAAATGTACACTGTTAATTTCCTGAGCAGAGCAGAAAAATTCTGAGTTCTTAAATTGAGCAAGAGGAGCTACTAACTTCATTTCACATCCCTACCTAGATTCCAGGAAACTGTAAACAGGGCAACATTATTGATGTGTGTAAAGAGCTTACTACTGACTGTGGACTATTGCTCTATGTCATCAGCATACATGGTTGGCTCCCAATAAAAATCTGCAGATTTAATGGCAGAAACAGATCAGTACTTCTATCTCTTGAGAAGGAGATGTGAACACAAGGAAAGCATGAAGCAAAGCTTGAACATTTACAATTTACATATGTTTATCAATAATGCCAAAGCTAAAAAGAGACTTCTAACAACTAATGACTTTTGGTCCAAAACCCCACAAGCCAGAAGAGATGTTTAACAACTTCTGAAAAGTGGTACACCTCCCTTTCTTGGGAGGAGAAATGCCCATCAAGTGCAGATTCCTGCCAGAAGGAGCAGAGATGCTGCTGAACACACTTCAGCAAGTGAAAACACACGAGATAAGAGCAACAGTCCCTACATCACAGAAAATAGACCAACAGGGTCTACATTTCTCACAAGGGCATACTTCATTGAAAAAATAAGCTGTAGAAAGGGACTGACACAGAAAATAAAAAATCACATTGGGAAAAATAAGAGAGAAAGCTGAAGGCCGATGCCTCCACATTCTCCCAACAGCAACTGGAATAACCCTTTCAGAAAACAGCTAGGCAATTCATTTCCAGAGACACAAAACATTCATATTCTTTCACCCAGTCATCCCAGTCCTAGGAAATAACACTATTAATAATAACAGGTAACATTTATCACTTTATATGATTATCCTAACAACCCAATGAAACATGTACTATTAATTGCCCTCATTTAATAAGTCAAGCTGAAATACAAATAACTAAATAAGCAAGCAACTAGCTTAAAGTTCACAGTGTCAGAGTAAAGACTCAAAACTCAGGTCTGCTTGACAAAGAAGGCCATGCCCTTAACTATCACACCAATTATTATTCCTACTACAACAGTAAAACTGCCATCAGCACAGACACATCTGCTGCATCATCAACAATGGGAAATTTCTTCAATCATTAAAAATAACAATTAGTCATACTATATGCAATGATTAGTAATACTTATAAAGCAAAGAGATGAAAGAGACCACTAACTTGTAGTTGTGCTACAATTTGTTGTTGTTTGGTCAATCAGTACTGTCTGACTTTTCTGCAACCCCACAGACTGTAGCCCGCCAGGCTTCTCTGTCCATGGAATTTTCCAGGCAACAATACTGGAGTGGGTTGCCATTTCCTTCTCCAGGGGACCTTCCCAATCCAAGGATGGAACCCAGGTCTCCTGCATCTCCGGTATTGGCAGGCAGGTTCTTTACTACTGCGCCATCAGGGAAGACCTGTGCTATAATTACAGCTACGTAAACGCTAACATTGTAGAAGGCAGCATGGAGTTGTCAGGAGCCTGTGGAGAGGGTTTCCCTCCATTTTCCAACTCCTACTACTATTATGACCAAAATACAACAGGCACTGGTTTGAACAGTTTTAAAACAATAGATCAGAGGAGTAAAGAATGTGTTTCTGGTGTTGCTTTGGCACACAGGGTAGATCTTCTCCTGCAGAAAAGCAACTACTATGGAAAACAGTAGCAGCCAGACTGGGATTTAGGAAACCTCAATTCTCATTGTGGGTTCCTGATTCAATTTCAAAATGTAAACTGATTTCTCTTCTGCCCTTATCTCCTGGTTTCTGCAACTTGCATCAAAAAAAAGTTTAAAACTGGTAAAAAGCAGAGCCTGCAGTTTCAAAGGCTGGAGTCTTAGAAGAAAAAAGAAACCAGAAACTTTAAGGACAGAAAGATGTGTTACAGCTCTAATACATCTAAAGATTAGCATAATCTCTAGATTCATGAAAGAAGCAAAAATTTGGCATAGCTCAAATGTACTAGAAATCTACATGACTTTGAGCAAGTCAATATACAGCTTTTAATCTCTTTATCTATAAAATGAGCATGTTTTAGGAAATACATACTTATTTTCAATGTGCATTAGGGCAGAGTTCCTTATTAGCAACTAAAAATATATTAAAATGTGTATATATTAAAAAGGTATAAAAGTATAAATACATATATGTCTACTAGGGTAAAGCTACTTATTAGCAATTAGCCTTCAAAAATCTTTATGTGGGTTCTTCAAATAACCAATATTAAGAAGAGAAAACCATAAGAATACTATAATAAAGAATAATTAAATAACTAAAGCAGCAAAACTCATTGTCTCCTAAGGAAAATTTATTCTATATTAAACAATAAGTGGAAAGCAAAACTAACATTAATTTGATACAACACTGTTTTGGGGCACTTTTTAAAAATAGCTTTCCCTCTACCTCTACTTTTTAAACAAAATCCTGTAAGTCCATGGCCCTTGCTTAATTTTTCTGAGTCTACACGCCCCTTGAGAATCTGATGAAAGCTAGGAATTCTTATCTTGGGGGAGAAAATACAAAGATAAAAAATACAAAAGAACACACATACAAAATCTCAGAGTATTCACGATCCTTAAGAGATATCTGGACTGGAGGCCAAGAACACTTGCCCCACACTGTCTAAGAGTTTCAAATCTGAAACAAAGAAACAGGTTACCTTCTCTTTTTCTCAGCTCTCTTCAGCTGTACTACACAATAAGCTGTTGCCAACAATGATGCATTTATTCTAAGCAAAAATAGACAAACAGGACCTAATCAAACTTACACGCTTTTGCACCACAAAAGAAACCATAAACAAAATGAAAAGACAATCTATGGAATGGCAGAAAGTATTTCCAAATGATGTGACTGATACTTACCAAAACATACAAATAGCTCATCCAGCTCAACCACAACAACAAAAAAACAAAAACCAAACAACCCAATTGAAAAACAGGCAAATTACTGAAATAGACATTTCTCCAAAGAAGACATACAGACGGCCAACAACCATATAAAAAGATAGTCAACATCACTAATTATTAGAAGAAACGCAAATCAAACTATATAAGGCACTGTCTTACTCCAGCCAGAATGGCCATGATCAAAGTAAACAACAAATGTTGAAGAGGATGTAGAGCAAAGGGAACGTTCCTACACTCTTGGTGAGAATGCAAGCTGGTGCAGCCATTATGGAGAACAGTATGGCAGTTCCTCAAAAGACTTAAAATTGAGTTGCCATATGATCCAGCAATCCCATCCTGGGCACATATCCAGACAAAACTATAATTTGAAAAGATACATGCACCCCTAAATTCACAGCAGCATTGCTTACAACAGCCAAGACACAGAAGCAAACCAAGTGTCTCTGACAGATGGACGGATAAAGAAGATGCGGTCATGTATACAGGTGAATACAACTCAACCCCAAAAAGGACTTCAGTAACGCCACGTGCAGCAACAGACAGACCCAGAGACTCGTACTAAATGAAGTCAAGTCAGAAAGAGAAGGACGGATCCATATAATATCCCTTATATCTGTAATCTGCAATACAACACAAATGCACCTATCGATAATACAGAAACAGATGTGACGAAGAGACCTGTGGTTGCCAAGGGGGGGGCGGTATAAGGGAGGGGACGACTAGGAACTTGGGATTAGCACATGCAAACTAGTATACACAGCATGGATAAACAAGGAGGTCCTACTGCATAGCACAGGGAACTCTATTCACTATCCCGTGACAAGCCGCATGGTACGAATGTGTGCATGCCCATGACTGAAACGCCGCGCTGTGCAGCAGAAGACAACAGGACACTGCGAGTCGACCACGCGCTGCTGGGCGCTGTCCGCAGTCGCTCAGTCGTGTCCGCTGTTTGGCGGACCCACGGACTACAGCGGCCAGGCTCCTCTGTCCATGGGATTTTTCAAGCAAGTATGCTGGAGCGGGTTCGAATTTCCTACTCCAGGGGATCTTCCTGACCCAGGGATCAAACCTGTGTCTCCTGGGTCTCCTGCACTGGCAGGCAAATTCTTTACCACTGCACTACCAGGAAAGCCCTTAATCAACTACAATTTTTTTTTTTTTTAAAAACAGGTTTGTTCTTACAAACATAAACTATGGAGACAACACGTGCCACTTGTTAAATACTTCCATCTGGCTGCCACAATGAAGGGTGTACTTCCCTACCATCAACATCAGTACAAAGCTAAAAGGAACCTTAGAATCCAACCACAAGGAAATGGATAAATACACCACGGTACATCCACTTGAAATATCAATCATCAAAAATGTTACCAAGTTGATTATGGATTAGAAAATGTTAGTTATATCTAAAGTCAGACTTTAAAATACACATAAATTTAGACTTATATAAAAAACAACAGTTAAAACAGTTAAAAAAGTTTTAAAAAGCCCAAAGATAAAATTTATTTCCAAAGGGAAATACATCGAAATTTAACAGCAATTAAAATTGAATACTGAAAACATGATTTTTCCAGTTCTTAAATTTTCCAATATTAAAAAATTTTTTAAATAAACTGACAAATGAAAATTATTATACTGGTTAAAAAGACAACTTAATAACATCGATTTTTCCCCATTCTTAGCTCTTAATTACTTTTAAAAGGACTGAGCAACATATTGCACATAGGAATTAAAACTAAAAACAATCCATTTAAGAAGTGAATGACAGCTTATGAACTCTGCGAAACTTCAAAGGTTTCAGAATAAAATTAATTGACATTAATAATCATGTTACTTAAATTATACAAAACTGTAACATTAGTTTTTCAAAAGTTATAGAGACTTCTGGGGAAAAAATATTTCAGGAGACTAAACTATGGTTTCCATGGTGTCTCAGATGGTAAAGCGTCTGCTTGCAATGCAGGCGACCCAGGTTCAATCCCTGGGTTAGGAAGATCACCTGGAGAAGGAAATGGCAACCCACTCCAGTACTCTTGCCTGAAAAATCCCATGGACAGAGGGGCCTGGTGGGCTACAGTCATGGGATCGCAAAAAGTCAGACACGAATGAGCGACTTCACTGTTTTTTAAACCATGATAAATTATGACTGGTTAACTCAAATTAGTAAATGAGACCCACATCTGAAGACAAACATAATCGATTACAAAATTCAGTCAGTCAGTTAGTTCAGTCGCTCGGTCGTGTCCGACTCTTTGCAACCCCATGAATCGCAACACGCCAGGCCTCCCTTTCCATCACCAACTCCCGGAGATTACTCAAACTCATGCCCATCGAGTCGGTGATGCCATCCAGCCATCTCCTCCTCTGTCGTCCCCTTCTCCTCCTGCCCCCAATCCCTCCCAGCATCAGGGTCTTTTCAAATGAGTCAACTCTTCGCGTGAGGTGGCCAAAGTACTGGAGTTTCAGCTTCAGCATCAGTCCCTCCAATGAACACGCAGGACTGATCTCCTTTAGGATGGACTGGTTGGATCTCCTTGCAGTCCAAGGGACTCTCAAGAGTCTTCTCCAACACCACAGTTCAAAAGCATCACTAGTAACGGAGAAATCTAGTCTTAATAGACAATACTCAACTATCAATATCCTAGAATCTTCAACATGTTACCGTTACTTTACAATTTAGAAGAGGAAATATTCCTAGAGGACAGTACCTCACAAAAAATAAAAAAGCTATTAAAAAAAAAAAACTTTCCACTAATTCACCAAGGCATGTTTTCTTCACAAATGTCAATTAAAACTTTGAAGATCAAGGATAAGAGGATAAGTTCCTTAAAACTAAACAACAGATATAATTTCTAATCCTGCTAAATGTATTTTTAAAAGTACAGAGATTTTTCTCTAAATGATATTATAAAACAACATAAATAAAACAAAAATAGGTAGTTTCCAGTAAAAATAGTAATAGCATCTATTTCTTCTATTCCCTCAGGCCCCTGTCATTTAAACAATCTGTGGAGTGGTAGTTTTGGTCCTAGGTGTATAAATTTCAGGTATCGTCTCATAAGATATTTAGTCCTGGTGAAAAGAAATTAATGGAGCACATTGACCTTGACAGACAGCTACTTGAGGAGATTGAGAATACCACACAATTGACCAGACTTGGGGAAAGTAATGTTACAGGACATCCACAACTCCTCCTACACCCCATATTTTCACTCTAACAACGTTCTTTTAAATATGGAGACTCAAAAAATAAAAAATAAAAATAAACATGGAGACTCAAAAACTTGAAAGTAGACACACAACTATTTCCAAGATCCATGTCACAGATCACTCTCTCTCTCTTTCAAGATCCATGCCACAGATCAATCTCTCTTTCTTTACATACATCCTCTTATATTTACGACGCTCTTTGCTGTTTACCCCTTTTTACCTACACTACCTCTTATATCTTTACAAATAACCTCCAAGTTCAATGGGGTTGCAGCTTTTTTATTATTTTTTTTTTATAGAAAAGAAAATAGACAGGCCAAGAAGCTTGCTAGTAGTGGAACCAGGCCTAGAAACCAAGTCTCTTGCTTTCAATTCTGAAGCGCCTTCTTCCATGCACAACACTACCCCTCTGTAATACAGGAAAGCCTTCCATAAAACATTTGGCTGGCTTCCAAGACAGCGGTCCCAGGCTGAATTAGACTCTATATAGTAAATAGTATAAATAGTGAGGGTTTAATGCAATTACTGGCATAGAGGCATACATCTTTTTATAAGTAAAAAATCAGTTGGTTTTAAGTTAAATCAACATAGCCTGTGTATGGTGGGGGAAACAAGTAGAATACTTCTAAAAACAAGTCAAAATGAAATATGCAAATCTGCACGTTTTACAACAGCTAGCAGAGGCAGCATAATCAACACGAGGAGTAGAAAAAAGAAAACAGTGGACAACTAAAAAGAATAATGTAAAAAGAAACTGCACGATGCTTTTATTTTTAGGAAATAAAATGAGGGGCTTGTCTTTTCTTCCTCCCGCCATCCCGAAATAATGGAAATTTTAGAACATATATTAGGCTATAAAATAGTAAGAGAAGTAGAAGAGGATTTTATTTAATAGCCATCAAACGAAATCCCTACCAAAATGGCTGGCTCTGGAATATAACACATCCAAAATCCAAAGTCCTATTTCTAGTTCAGTTACTGGTAGTACACAGCTTATATGAACCAATTATTTTAAGCTTTCAATTCTCACACCTATAAAATCATAACACTATAGGCAAACTATTTGCTCATGACCTTGGAAGGAGGAAACAATGCCTACAAAGGTGATGAGCAATACTCTAATCCCCATTATCCACTGCAAAAATAACTATTTCTCAAACATCTTCTAGGTGTGACGGTCTTTATAATCTAAAAAAATAAAGCAAAGAGAAATACTTAACTAAAGACAATAACTGCATGATAAAATTAAGGTGTCTCAGAGAATTTGCTTTCATAGGACATCAAACAGAATGAACTTGGGTTTGATCAAGACACCAAACAAAAACAGTAGTCATTAGGTTTAGCTGGGAAAAGAGGAAAGTAGGTTGCTTGTCCTTTGGATTCCCAAAGCACCATTTACGTATTATTGCATTTAACACTCTGTACAGTAGTTTGTCATGCCCGCTTAGATTGTAAATTCCTCAAGGACAGAGACCTTATTCAACTCACTTTTATATTTCTAATCCCTAGCAGAGGATCTGGCACACAGAAGATAATCAATAAATGTTTTTTAAACAGGCGAGGTAAGGACAGGATTCTCTATCTAAATTATTTTACTCTATATTACTTGTCCAGGTCATTTACTCCTTGTCTCTCAACTCCAAAATCACCACTCTAGACTGCTCTGTGGTGCTGGGCTGAGACTATGCAACTGTATTTCACCAACTCTTCTGCCAGGGGAGGTCAGTGTTAGGCTTTGCCAATGGAGGTAAGAAAGCAGTAAAAGGGCTGAGGGGACCTCCTTCTAGTCACTGGCAGCAACAGTTGGTTCCAGCCTCCAGCTTCTTTCGGTATTCCCCAGAACTAGCCTAATCAGCAGCTCAACAAGGCTGACCTCAAAAGTTCAGAACTAGGCCAACAGAATCTCTTCTCTGAGCTCTCTGACTGATTATTATAATGTTCTCTTTCTGCTCTTATATTCATCTAACCATCTCCCTGTATTAAATGCCTTCTGTTCAAATTCCTATTGAACTTTCTATTTTATCTATTGGACACTAATACCCTGTTCTTCTAACTGCTCTCCTCTGAGATATCTTGCTGCTTTATTAAAGGGGAAAGTAAAGGAACTTTGAAATTATTCCTACACATAAAATATATTTTAGAAAGAATAATGCCAAACCCTTTAAATTTGTGTGTTACACTGCAACACAAATATCACTTAACTTTTGCAATTTAAACTACTGTTCTCTCAGTAGAGCACAAGCATCCTGGAAAAAAATGAGAGTACAGCTGATCTGCGACTCCTCAGTGGTCTCAGTTCCCACAAGCCTCTCCTAGTATGAGCATGACAACATGCTGAATGTGATTCTTAAATTTGTTTTTTTTTTTTTTTGCTGTGTTCAACATGGCCCATAGTGCAGGCTGACTACTTCATCTAGTGTTCAACAAAAGAAACAGCAATCTGTTCTAACACTAAAGCTGAACTGAACTTACTGGTATGTTCTTCCCATCCTGAGAGATTTCAAGTATAATTTTTTATTATATGTGATTTATAATGACTTTAGAAGCAAACTTCATAAAATACAACTCCATGCTTACAGCAGAGACACAGAAAGAAATACCTCCTGCAGGAGAGCCCCAAATCAATACAACTGTTGAAAACAAATGACCAAAATGCTTTGATAGTTTTATATGGTTTGTTACTTCATTTAATAAGATGTCCTCACTAGACAATTTAATCTGAGGTTAATTTCAAAGATAACTTTTCATTATTGTACTTAATAAACTGAATTTTTAAAATTACGACAAAATGGCAGATAGTAGAGAAAAGGCAAATTCAAGCATAAGAATCTTTCTCAGAATTCTTGGTAATGTATTTACATAGCCCCTGAGCATCCAAAAAAAGTATCACTAGGCCCAGATATATTAGTCCACTTCGGCTGCCTAATAACCATAAGACAAAAGAGAAATGAAAAAAAATTTAAACTTGAAATCTCCACCGGAATTCCTCCACACAGCATAAAAATGGAGAGTGGGCCACCCGCCCCCTTAGGACCTATAAAATCGGGGACTCATCACCTAGCTCCTGCCTATGGACATAACACTAGTTGCTACGTAACTGCCAAAAGTTTTGTTACCACAGTCAGTGTATCTATGTAAAATCAACCAAGCTCTACGCCTAACAAGGGACACCAGAGGATCTGTTTGAACCATTAGGTAGAAAAAATGAAAAATCTGACAGGGGAACAGACAGGATATCTCAACCTACAGAGAACAGACGGTAAATTTTAGTGTACCTCTGTACTCAAATTATATCAGGCTCTACTCATTTCAAAGCAAATAATCATTCAATACGTTACTATAATAACTTATTGATGTAAGCTTTCAGAGATGGAAAAAAAACAGGAAATTAAATAACTAGTGTCTGACAACAATGTCTGTCTTCCACAACATGTATAACAAACAACACTAATTAAAAATCAAGTGTAGATCTGTCCACCGGCAGTCTATATAATCTTACAGTGTTTTTCCTTTTTTAAAAACTGTAAACTGTGATGCACTGTCTAGTTTCCCCAGATTTAACAAGCAAGTGGATACAAAATTCTGAATGCTTTAAGTCATACCAGAAACGCAGCCATGATTTTAATAAAGTGCTTTTTAATGTTAGCTCACTTCTCTCGCTGGAAGGAATTATGCTTCTGTGCTAATGTATAGAAATGAAACTGTCACTGAAACATCTGGTTATATATTATTCATTAGACATATATCACCTTTACTCCAAAGACTGCATAATATAAACACAAACCACGAATAAATCAAATTAAAGAGATAGACCTGACACCACATGCTGAAGGTCAGTAATAGACAAATGAAATTCCAAAGACGTTTGCTGATCTGCTCCGTATTTCTCTCCTCACAAACCTGGGAGCTAGCAGTCTTGAGAGTTCCACACAGGCAGAGGAAAAACTCAAAATTCTCAGTCTGTTGAATGTCTGCATTGTCTACATTATGTTAATGGTTCTAATTTAAAATTTTTCTATGCAGCACATTTGAGAACCATCAGCATATTTTTCTAATACTCAAGCCCACTAGCCTACTCTGGCAGTTGTCCATAAATTCTCCATTTCACTCTCACACCTACTATGATTAACCTCAAATGTGTATTCCACAAAGGTACCTGAAAGAAATATCACCAATCCTTAGAAAAAAGTAAGGGGCCATATTTGCTGTGCTAGCCTTGGAAAATGAAGTCTTACATACCCATTGTTTTATTTAAAATTACGTTAAACGTACAAATAAGATTTTTTTAAAATACCTGTTGATGGTGACAAGTAGAAATTTTAGGGGGAAAAGGGAATAACTAAGAGTCATATTGCTGCCATTTAAATTCTTGATAAATCGAAGGATGAAATAGCCACTTTAAAAACACAAGTTCTACTACCAACCTGAGTTATTAAAATATTCAAAAACTACACTCTTTTGCAAGTGAGGAAAGTAGAGTCTGCCAATTACACTAAGTATTCTAGCTGATCATCGTGGAACTACCAAAAGTAGATTATGCAATGCAAATCACACATAATTAGTTTTCAACATAATTCTCAGTCTAAAACACTGAAATCATGTCTCAATTTTTTTTTTTAATTTTTAAAAGAAAGCATATTACGAGAAGGCCGAATGCAAACCTACCCTGTTCACAGCAAACCAATCTTTACACACCTCCGAGGAACCTGACATTCCCAAACCATTTAACCATGTTAAAGGCATACATTCTCTAAAACTTCGGAGAGTCAGGCAGCAGAAACCCAAAAAAGCTTTCAAGGAGATAAGCCTGTAACTGGTCTTCGGGTCCCCCCAAAATAATCGGAAGGAACCTCAAAGTTTTAGATCAATTTTTTTCACTAACAGTGGCTCTGGGCGCAGGGAGACGACTTCCCTAGGAGGGAAACGATCCTGACAACCCGAACGAGGGCTCCCCGGCGGGACTCGGGGCCAAAGCCCTCGGCGTACGCGACGGGGTTCAAAAATGCGAAGCTTCCATCAGGAACAAACCCAGACGCCCCCTCCCCCCACGACTCCTCCGGGGCACCCCCGCGGGTTTGAGAGCGCAGCAACAGATACTCCTAGCGGGCAAGCGGCACTCCAGGAATGTTTTCACCAGGAGGGGTCTCCCCGCCGCCTACAGGGAACCCCGACGCCAAGGAGCGCCTCGACAAGCCAACCCCGACTCCAGCACCCCGGGGGGGAGAGCGGACTAGGCGCACAAAGCGCCCCTACCCCACCCTCACAGCGCGGACACACACACCACACACACCCCCGGGGCGCGAGGGGGGAAGCCCGAGGGGGAAAACCCTGCATTCCACGCGGTTCGTCTCCGGAGAGGGGCCGCGGAGAGGCTGGGGGGCCCCCCGGCTCGGGGAGGCGACGGGGCGCCGCAGCGCAGCCCCGGCCTCCGCGCAGCGCGAGCGGCTCGCACGAAGGAAGGAATCCCCGAGCTTCGCCCACGGGGGGTCCTCCTTAAGCCGGACTCCCACCCCCGCCAAGACCCTCGAAGAAACGGGAACAATGAGAAGCCGCCTTCCCCCGCCGTCCCCGCCCCGAGAGCGGCCGGGGGCGGCGGCGCCATCTCCGCTCACACCCCCGCGGATACACACACCCGCCCCCCCTCAGCTCCAGCCCCGGCGCGGCCGTCAGCGGCCCGCAGCCCCGCCGAGCTGACGCACGGCCGAGCCCGCCGCGCCCGCGCCCCCTCTCCTCCTCGCGCGTCCCTCGCCTCACCGGCTCCTGCCCCACCCCGGGGCTCCGCGGGCCGCGTCCGGAGCGAGACTCGGGCACAAGCCGCCGGCGCCGCCGCACAATATGGCGAGCCTCGGCTTCCGCAATGGAGCTCGGGAAATACAACAGGGGCCGCTCAATATTCATGAGAGACCGAGGGGAAGCCGGCTTGGCCGGCGCGGCGGGGAGGGCGGGAAGGAGCGAGCGGGCGGGCGGGCGGGCGAGGGGGCGGAGGCGCGGGACGGGGACGTGCACGGCGCGGGGAGGCCCGCGGCGCGAGGGGAGGGGGCGCCGCCGCGTGCTGCCGGGAGGGCCCGAGCCGCCGCCCCGCCCCGGGCCGCCCGGCTCCGCCCCCCGGCGCCCTCCGCGGGGCGACGCGGCCCCCGGGCAACGCCCGGATGACGGCGGCGCCACCTCGTCCTCGCCGTTCTGTCTGCTGAGCTCTCCTGCCCCTGCGTGCGCCCCTCACCGCGCCTCCCTGGCCCGCTGCTGGGGTTCGCGGTCGGACTCCTGCTCTCGCCCGCGACTGCCACCCATCCACCCGGTAGACGCCTCGTCAGGCTTTCACCTCTAGAAGTTCACCTGAACTTCGGCACTCGGCCTCCCCCCACCCCACGGCAACGCTCACACACACTTTCCGTCCTTGCGGAGTGAACCAGCAAGACCCAGTTCCAAGGAAAACGACCTTCAGTGCTAAGCGTATATTCTTGGACGTCTGTAAGCGTACTCCTGGTTCTCATCGGTTTACTTACCTTGCGGCTGTTGCAATCCTTCCTCCGCCCCTCCCAGTATTAGCTTCTGAGTTTGAGAATAAGTGGTAGATGTAATAGATGTAGTCGTTACCTAAAACACAGTCTACCACCAAGTATATGAAATGTGAATACATTAAGCTACAAGCTGAAGTAACTGAAAGAGTTCCTGATCACAAGATGTACTATTGGTGAGATGATCTGTTCTCTTGAAAAATAACCAACAATTTCAGGTAGCAAACGGAAGGCATTTGGGACACAAAGGGAACGCACTGAGAATTGGGCAAACTAGGTTTATAGCCTCCAATGTGCCTCTAACTGTGTGACTTAACTAAAGTACATAATTGTCCTGGACTTTACTTTCCTCATTTGCAGAATGAGAGGAGTGTGTTGAATGATTCTTAGATCCTTTCTATCTTTTGAACTCTCTAAACTCTACAAGCAATGCCAAGTAAATGATATGAAGTTACGTAAGATTTTGGGAGAGAAAAGGCTCGATTCTAGCTGGTGTGTTAGCGGAGATTTCCTGAGGAGCTCAGAGTTGAGTAGGACTGTGAGGGATAGCTTTGGATAGGTAGAAAGAAGACAGGCGTTAAAATATTTAAGACAACACATCATTTGCCCTACCTAACAATCCATTAAGATCAGCAAGAGCAAAACCAGGGACTTAAAACTTTCCCTTACTATCTAAGGCTTTAAATAAGAAATGACAATTCTCAGACGCTATAAGCCCTTCAAGGTTAAGCTGTTTTTCCAATGTGGAACAAAAAAAAAAGAAAAGAAAATCAGGAATGCTCCTGCTTCTCCCTTCCTGTAAGGGTTCACTTTCTACAGAGAATTCAGTTGCAGAAGTGTCTCCCTTCTTTGTTCACAACTGCATGTGTCATCGCATTAATGCTGTTCATAATTCAGAACGTTTTACTCTAGTGAAAATGCATATGAGGTTATGATTTTGAGAAAAAACTATTTGTAAAAAAAAACAGGAATTTTATGGATAAAAGCTAAAATAGTACTTTTAAAAGATTGACAAGAGAGTTAGTAGAAAAATGAAAAAGTTATGGGATATCTGGATTAAATGCGATTAATAAGCTAGACCTCAGGCTAGCATCCTTAATTTGAAAGACACTGCTGACACATTAATGGAGCTGGTATTATCTATTTTATCTCTTTCTCAAAAACTTGGACTGAGAGTGTTATGGATGTCCCCTGACTACATTCATCAGGAAAGGCTATGTTACGGTACAGTAGCAGACATATCATCTCCCAAATCTTCGTGCCTAGCACACCAAAAGTTTATTGCCTGTTCATGCTTCTTGTGAAACGGACTTATTCTATTCCAGTCACTCTAGGAACCAGATTGGCAGAGGGCTCACCCAGAACACTGAACCGAGTTCAGGAGAGGTGGTGATATTGATGAACAATACTAATGTCAGTCACCCTGAACCCACCAGTTAGTTTCTAGATATTATGAAAAAGCTCTCAAGTTTTATTTCATAACACTGGCTATCTTGAATGCCTTCAAGAAAGGTATGTTTTCAAAAAAACAAAACAAAAAACCTCACTGTACTTTTTAAAAGTTGACTATCACATAAACAGAATGCACTTTTCATCTTTCTTCCCCCTTTTTAAATTGTATTGTACATTAAATCAATGTCAAGTCCATAGTCAGTCTATCAATAGTGATTTGACATATCCAGCCTACATTCTTTTTGCTGTTTTTTGACCTGACATGAGGGTCACCACCCTCTAAAACATTTTCTGTTAACACTCTACCGTCTTGTTAAAGTAGTAATTATGTTTTAACCAGGAAGAGACTAAATTAATACTGTATAATACAAGTATTTTAGGTGGATGACTAGATGACCTCTAATTAGAAAGTTTCTTTTCCCTCAAAACTTCAAAAGTAGTACCTACCCTTTTAATCACATGGTGAATTGGGTAGACATCTCTGATCACAAAAATCACCTCTTTCCTGGTTTTCTGTTATGGTGATACTACAAATGAGATTAGTTCAGCTTGGTCAACTTTTGGTGAGCATCTACTATGTGCTGACACTTTGCCAAGTGCTTGAAATAAAGATATTAATATAACTAGGATACAAGTTCCTTGGGAGCAGAAATCTTATTTACATGGAAAAAAGTGTATACCTAGCACGATGTTTGGCATATAGTAAATGCTGAATAAATAGGCATTAAGAGAGTGAAAGACTGGGAATCTTTGATCCCAGCGTGTATATGAAGTAGAATAGTTCATATGATCTTGGTATGTCTCACTTTACTGCATAAGAGCAGATATTTTTATCAGAATTGCATTTAGTCCCCTAGAGGCTTTCTCTACTTAGACAGTTTGTCTTAAATGGAGATTCACACCTGCCTATTCTATATCCACCCCATGGACTTCTTTTCAGCTGTGCTCCAGATATCGAATTGTTACCTCCTTATCTGAGATGAAGAGTGCAGTCCAGTCTATGGCCATACCACCCTGAACGTGCCCGATCTCATCTGATCTCGGAAGCTAAGCAGGGTCGGGCCTGGTTAGTACTTGGGTGGAAGAGTGCAGTCCATCAGCATTTTGTTAATAAGAAGCTTTAGGGACTTCCCTGGCGGTCCAGTGTTTAAGAATACACCTTGCATTGCAGGAGACGTGGGTTCAATCCCTGGTCAGGGAACTAAGATTCCACATGCCGCAGAGCAACTGAGCCCCTGAGCTGTGATACTGAGCCCAGGTGCCACAACTAGGGTCTGAATGCAACAGAGATCCCACATGGTATAACAAAGACCTAATGCATCCAGATGAATAGATGTTTTTTTAAAAATATGTGCTTGATTGCACTTTTACAGTCATCATTTCACTGACTCTTCAGAACGATTCTCCAAGAATTCCTCCAAGATGAAAATGTCTCTTCTGTGATGAACTAACTCTCCCAAACATTGAGCTCATAAGCAGCAGAGCTGAGACTCCCAGCTGGGCATCTGACTCCAAGTCCAAGCTGCACTCCATGATGCCACCTATGCCTTCCCTCTTTGTGTGCATACACAGCTCCAGCATTTTTCTTCTTTCTAATGGGTAAGCAGGTTGAGACAAACACCTCCATGACATGCTCTCAACACTAGTGTTTATTCCTAGTGTTTAATCATCAGTATGGTTCATTTTAAAGAAGCTAAAGACAATGCTATATATAATAGTATATGAACCAGACCTGTTGACAGGAAACCATAAGGGTTTTTTGTTTTTGTTTTCTTAGAAAAGTTACATAAGAAAACAAACCAGAACTGAAAGGGAGGTTGAAGGACTGGAATATATTGGGATTTAATCACTATAAAAAAACAAAAGCAAAACCTGAATCTGCCTGCCAGTGCAGGAGATCCAAGAGATGCTGGTTGGATCCCTGGGTCAGGAAGATCCCCTGGAGGAGGGCATGGCAACCCACTCCAGTATTCTTACCTGAAGAATCCCATGACAGAGGAGCCTGGCAGCAACAGTCCTACTGCTGCTGCTGCTGCTAAGTCACTTCAGTCGTGTCCAACTCTGTGCAACCCCATAGACGGCAGCCCACCAGGCTCCCCTGTCGCTGGGATTCGCCAGGCAAGAATACTGGAGTGTTGCCATTTCCTTTTCCAGTGCATGAAAGTGTAAGTTGCTCAGTCATGTCCAACTCTTCACGACCCCATGGACTATAGCCTACCAGGCTCCTCCATCCATGGGATTCTCCTGGCAAGAATACTAGAGTGGGTTCCATTTCCTTCTCCCGGCAACAGTCCATGGGGCCACAAAGACTCAGACACAACTGAGCAACTGAGGGCACACACATTCAGTTCAGTTCAGTTCAGTCGCTGAGTCGTGTCTGACTCTTTGCAACCCCATGAATCACAGCACGCCAGGCCTCCCTGTCCATCACCAACTCTCAGAGTCTACCCAAACCCATGTCCATTGAGTCAGTGATGCCATCCAGCCATCTCATCCTCTGTCGTCCCCTTCTCCTCCTACCCGCAATTCCTCCCAGCATCAGGGTCTTTTCCAATGAGTCAACTCTTCGCATGAGGTGGCCAAAGTACTGGAGTTTCAGCTTCAGCATCAGTCCTTCCAATGAACACCCAGGACGCACACACATACACATACACATGCACATACATAATATAATTTTCAAGGGATTCCCTGGTGGCTTAGAAGTGAAGAATTCGCCTGCCAATGCACGAGATGCCTGTTCAGTCCCTGAGTTGGTTGCATCCCCTGGAGAAGGAAATGGTAACGCACTCTAGTATTCTTGGCTGAGAAACCCCTGACACAGGAACCTGGTGGACTACAGTCCATGGGGTCACAAGAGTCAGACACGAGTTTAGTGACTAAACCACCACCACCACCACCATAATTGTCAAACTACATCTACCAGCATCTTTATTTGTCATCTTTTAGATTTGTTGTGCTTTCTTTGAAAGGGTGAAATTAAGTAGGAATGTTGTAGGAAGGCCTAAAGAGACCTATAATTCAAGGTGGCTTCAGGAAGCAGGCAACTTGAGATTTACTACCTCTTCAGCTGAAAAAATATAGCTCTAGCCACAAGCTTTAGTGAAGTTTTATTTGTATTTCAACATAGTGCATTTCTTTTTGTGACACTTCCCTTGGTGTTTTAGTTCATTGTTCCTTTTTATATTCCCAAGACAATCAAAATAATTGGTGCTACTCTTAACTGTTCAGCTTAGAGTTAAACAGATTAAATGAGATGGGCTAGTTAAGCTTTGGGGGAGAACTAAATACTATTGCTATTTCCCTCCTATGGAGACTTGGAATGGTATTTTATATGTCCCAGATGTGGCCACATTCTGCCTAACATCTGTTAGTGCATTTTATTAAAATAATGAACTAGCATGTGTTTGAAAAGTCAAAAGAATGAGTAAAAGTTTTCATTCTGATGCAGCCTGACTAGCCAACTGTTTCTTTGTAGTTAATAATGGAGGGCATTATTGTGATATCCAACTTGATGTATAAATAAAGTGTGATTTAATAATTACTGGCTTTAGTTTTCTAATATGAAGTAAGTTTATTCTATTCAAACAACCTTTGTAGGTTTTTTTCCTTTCAAAATGTTTACTGCAAGTGGTGAGAACTGTGCCTTGGCATTGATCTAGGAACACCAAGAATAATCCTGGAAACTAACAAGGAATAGATAATTAAGATTAAAACTTAGAACTAAAATGGAGATTTCTCTGGAAAAGAGGGCTGAAAGAGCCCAGGGGGGAGGTACAGATGAAAAGTGCAAAATATTTAAATCAAGTTACAGCTTGCTCAAACTGCCCTTGTGGACATTTTAATTTTTCCCACTTAAAACAAGCTACAGAAGAATAGTTTTTGTGGGGTGAGAGAGTGGAGGGTAAAGACCCCTCTTATCTAACACATTTCTTGGAAATGTTTTTAGTAAAGAATTTAAAAGAACTGCTAAATCCCAAGCAGACAAAGAAAATGTCTTTTTATTTTAGACTACATCAAGATGTAGAAAACTCTGCAGTATCCATCTGCTGAATCATTAGCATTTTATACTCCACAAAAGTAAACCATTTACATATGCATCAAAGAAGATACTGAAGTAGGTTATAATTCAGGTAAATATGAAAACCATTCCGGTCAACCAAGAATACCAAGGTTTTATGCGTTACATCCAGGAAGAGATATTTTCTAAAGATTTTTGTCTGTAGAAAAATTTTTGTTTTATGTTTTTTAAACAGTGTATTGAAGAATCATTAACTTATAGTATTATTTTCATTTCAGGTGTACAACATGGTGTTTTGATGTTTTTATAGACTGCATACCATAAATATTATAAAATATTGACTGTATTCCCTGTGTTGTACAATGCATCTCTGTGACTTAGTTATGTTTATAACTACTAGTTTGTACCTCTTAATTCTTTTACTTGTTCTGCCCATTCCCCACCCCCACCTCTCTGGAATCCCCTAGTTTGCTCTATCTGTGAATCTGTTTCTATTTTATTATATTTGTTAGCTTGTTTTGTTTATTAGGTTCGCAGAGGAACCAGAGATCAAATTGCCAACATCCACTGGATCATTGAGAAAGCAAGAGAGTTCCAGAAAAACATCTACTTCTGCTTTATTGACTATAGCAAAGCCTTTGACTGTGTGGGCCACAACAAACTCTGGAAAATTCTTAAAGACATGGGAATACTAGACCACCTGACCTACCTCTTGAGAAATCTGTATGCAGGTCAGGAAGCAACAGTTAGAACTGGATGTGGAACAACAGACTGGTTCCAAATAGGAAAAGGAGTATGTCAAGGCTGTATATTGTCACCCTGATTATTTAACTTATATGCAGAGTACATCATGAGCTGGGCTGGATGAAGCACAAGCTGGAATCAAGATTGCCAGGAGAAATATCAATGACCTCAGATATGCAGATGACACATTCCTTATGGCAGAAAGCGAAGAAGAACTAAAGAGCCTCTTGATGAAAGTGAAAGAGGAGAGTGAAAAAATTGGCTTAAAATTCAACATTCAGAAAACTAAGATCATGGCATCCAGTCCCATCACTTCATGGCAAATAGATGTGGTAACAGTGGAAACAGTGAGAGACTTTATTTTGTTGGGCTCCAAAATCACTGCAGATGGTGACTGCAGCCTTGAAATTAAAAGATGCTTACTCCTTGGAAGAAAAGCTATGACCAACCTAGACAGCATATTCAAAAGCAGAGACATTACTTTGTCAACAAAGGCTCATCTAGTCAAGGCTATGATTTTTCCAGTAGTCATGTATGGATGTGAGAGTTGGACTATAAAGAAAGCTGAGCACTGAAGAATTGATGCTTTTGAACTGTCATGTTGGAGAAGACTCTTGAGAGTCCCTTAGACTGCAAGGAGATCCAACCAGTCCATCCTAAAAGAGATCAGTCCTGAATATTCATTGGAAGGACTGATGTTGAAGCTGAAACCCAATACTTTGGCCACCTGATGCAAAGAACTGACTCATTTGAAAAGACCCTGAAGCTGGGAAGGATTGAAGGCAGGAGGAGAAGGGGACGACAGAGGATGAGATGGTTGGATGGCATCACTGACTCAATGGACATGAGTTTGAGTAAACTCCAGGAGTTGGCGATGGACAGGGAGGCCTGGCGTGCTGTGATTCATGGGGTCACAAAGAATCAGACACGACTGAGCAATTGAACTGAACTGAACTGAAAGGAAAATACACAGTATTTGTTTTTCTTTGTCTGACTTATTTCACTAAGCATAACACCTTCCAGGTCCATCCGTGTTGTTGCAAATAGCAATATTTCATCTTTTTTATGGCTAATATTCAATTGTGTATATTGTTTCATCATTTTTAAATAGACACACTTCATAAGTCATGCTTATAAGATCAGAATTGACTGTGATTTCTTTTTTTTTTGACTGTGATTTCTTTTTTTTTTTTTTTTTGACTGTGATTTCTTAAGAATTTTAAGTTCTGCCACATATAGGGTAAGATAAAATAAAGGTAGCTGCAAATGAAGCTTCTTGTTATAGTATCTTGTAAAGAACATATGAGTAGCCTAACTCACCTGGTTCTGTCTCTCTCCAATACTCATTCATCCTCTGATCTAATTATGTTTTATTCTAGAACAGTATTGATGTTCCAAGTTAGTAGGTTTCTAATTCCTTGACCTCTTGACTCCTGCACATCCTTAGTCTCCCATTTCACTTTTTTTTTTTTAATGGTATTATCCTATAGGTCCTCTTTTGTTTTTTACTTTTTCACTCAACACTGTGTTTTGGTTTATTTATTTAGCTTTGACTGTGCTGGGTCTTCACCGCTGCACACGGGCTTTCTCTAGGTGTGACAGGCAGGGGCTACTCTCTGGTTGTGGTGCATGGGCTTCTCATTGTGGTTTTTGGCTTCTCACTGTTATGGCACACAGGCTTAGTTGTCCTGTGGCATATGGGATCTTCCTGGACCAGGGACCGAACCTGTGTCCCACGCATCGGCAGGATGATTCTTTACCATCTGAGCCACAGGGGAAGACAGGCAGGACGATTCTTAACCACTGGACCACTGTTTCACTTTCGGACTCTATCACATTAGCTTCCCCGATTTAACTCTCCATTTCCTAAAATTTGAAAGACTACTCTGGGCCTGAGCTCAACATAGCTGTCCTTTCTTTTACATGATCTAGTTCCTAGCTATATGTCAGCCTATTCATTTCTTGACTTGTCTCTTTAATTAGACTTGGCCATATTCTTATCACAGCCTTTAGCATGTGGCTTGACACATACTGAATACAAATGACATTACAGGAAGATGTCACAAATATAGCCTATAGACACCATGTCATTCATAGTATGGAGAAAAGGCCATCTCTGCCAATAGATACAGAACATGGAGAACTCTTTAGTGGAAAAGAATGGAGAAGCAGTGAATTTTCTATCTTTGGAACTGAATACTCCAGGAATGATCTTGAGTAGGAATGTCATATGACGTTATTGCAACAACCCAAAGAAAAATTATGGCCAACAGGAAAGCTTGTTATTGGTGGCCTTTCAAGTCAAACTGCATTAGGATGTAGATTTTAAAGTCTTGTCAAAACACAGTAACAGTTCATACTAGGAGTAAAAGTTTAAAATGCTATATTTTAATCCTAAATTCCCACTGGAACATGAAGTTTGCTGTTCTATTCAGTCGCTAAGTCATGTCCAACTCTTTGCAACTCCATAGACTGCAGCACACCAGGCTTCCCTGTCCTTCACTATCTCCCAGAGTTTGCTCAAATTCAAGTCCATTGAGTCAGTGATGCCATCCAACCATCTCATCCTCTGTCATCCTCTTCTCCTGCCCTCAATCTTTCCCAGCATCAGGGTCTTTTCCAATGAGTTGGCTCTTCACATCAGGTGGCCAAAGTATTGGAAGTTTGTGAAGTCTGAGTAGTGCTCAAACCACATTTAGTGTCTCTTTCTCCCATTTACTTGCCTAGATTAGTCATGTGCACATATGTCCTCTCCCACACTGCAGAGTGAAAGTACCAGGAGGGCAAGATGTCATTATTCATCGTTCAGCACCAGTCATTATTCACACTTGACACTGGAATATATATATTGTGCTCATGCCCGTCACTCAGTTGTGTCCAACTCTTTGTGACACCGTGGACTGTAACCCTCCAGCCTCCTCTGTCCATGGGATTCTCCAGGCAAGAATACTGGAGTGTGCAGCCATTGTTTTATCTCCAGGGGATCTTCCCAACCCAGGGATTGAACCCTGATATCCTGCATTTCCTTCTCCCAGAATAAGGAAATGGCAACCCACTCCAGTATTCTTGCCTAGGAGAATCCCATGGACAGAGGAACCTGGCTGGCTACAGTCCATGGGATCGCAAAGAGTTGGACATGACTGAGCAACACTCACTCACTCACTCACTCACTCCTGCATTGCTGCCAGATTCTTTACCATTTGACCCACCAGGATGCAATGAGGTAAAGAAAATAATTGCTCTAGACCAGGCATCATCGACAAACAAACAGGAAAACAGAACTTGGAAATTCTTTACTTTATTTCTAGAGATCTAGTAGTATCAATCTCAATCATGACTGATTCTTTGCGACCCCTATGGACTGTAGCCCACTAGCCTCCTCTGTCCATGGATTCCCCAAGCAAGAAAACTGGAGTGAGTTGCCATTTCCTTCTCCAGGGGATCTTCCCCACCCAGGGATCAAACCTGCGTCTCCTGCATTGGCAGACAGATTCTTTATCTCTCTGCCACCTGGGAAGCCCCATCTAGTAGTACAGTGGCCTCGAAACTCAGGGTTTCAAACGGCTTGTTACTACACCTCAGTCTCTAGTTCCTTAAACATGCCTAACCCTTCCTGGTAATAATTTAAGCTAAACAGAGACCAATCAATGCTTATAGAGCCCTCAAATAGCAACTCTTTAAAAGAGTTCTAGGACCTGATTATCTTGGGATTCTCTTCTCCTCCTACTAAATTATATCCCACGGTCTCTAGGGTAAATATCAGGTGTTGTTTGCTAATTAGACTCCATAGTGCCCCCTTAAGAAATTCCTACTGATTTAGCATGTGATTTCAGGAAGCAATTACAGATTATAAGCTGAAAATCAAATACTTCAATTTTCCATTCTGTGCATCTCTATTCTGGGAAAAATTCCCCCCAAACTCTTTGTGCTGTGCTAAATTGCTTCGGTCATGTCTGACTCTTTGTGACCCCATGGACCATAGCCCGCAAAACTCCTTGGTTTGTAGGATTCTCCAGGCAAGAATACTGGAGTGGGTTGCCGTTTCCTTCTCCCTCAGGCTCTGTAAGATCACCCTATATTAAAAGTTTGGGCAGTATGTTAGGGCGGGTTCAGGAGACTTGACCTTCCTCCAACTATGGCTCAGATGACCCAAGAGGTCATAGCAAAGATTCTAGCCACTGAAGTTGGGTAAAATGGAGATGAGGTTGTACAGAAACAGAAGGACTCAGAGACAGACTGGAAATTACAGGTTGTTTCTCTAAAGTGGCTGAATGCCCAGAACTGGAGCAAGCGTATAGTACTCAAGAAGGAAGAAGTCCAGGAAAGGAGGGCTTAGGATAAGTTTTAAGGGGTGCAAGGCACCTATCTGAAAGTTGAATCACACGGTCTGAATTCAAGAACGTCAAGAAATAGCTATCTCTTTGTCTTTTTCAGTGGAGAAGATGACAAGCGAGGTGAGGAATAAAGGCAGGGTACAACATGACTTACATGAGACTGAGGCTGCAAAGGGGACACCCTGACCCCATGTCCTCAAGTTGAAAGTGGGCCTCTGAAGACACATGCAAAACAGAGTAAGGGTCATGAGAAGCAGAGGGGCGGTTAGGAAATTTAGACATGTGGATCCAAACAGTGCACTGAAATTGGAAAAACCTCATGAGATAGATGAGAAGAATCAGAGAGTGAGTTGAAAAGAGTCAGGGACAATGAGAGCTGAGCATATGACGATTGATTTTCTCTGTGTTCTGACCCTCTCTAGATCAGTCTTTCTTGTGGCTTCTAATCATCGCCCCAAACTAAGTTTTGGAATGTCCCAGGCTTTAGTCTTAGGACCTTGTTTCCTGTTAATTTGTCTCTCCCCGCTGGGTGATTCCTATTCAGTCATGTTACTCTAAGTACTACCCATACTGACAACTCCCAGTTTTCTCCAAACTTATAAATTTCTGTAAGTTTCCAGAAATTAAGGAACCTCTCCAAGTTTATGTCCACCCCGTCCCCACTTCAGCCTCTCCACTTGGATGTCTAATGGTCATCCAAATATAAAACATCTGAACTGTGACTTCATCTGTGAAATTGTAAACAAAGAAAAACATGTGATTGTTAACTGTCCTTTTTTTTTTGTAGCTGTAATGTCTATATTGCTCTACTAGGCTCAGTTAAAAGAAATTCTTCTTTCTAGTTACTTAAAATCATCTAAATAACTCAATTTAAAATGAATGTTTCCAGTATATGTACACACATGTTCATTTATACATTCCCTTAGCAATAGCCTACAGTTAACCAGACTCAGTAATTCTAAGAGACATGAGACATAGATCCTATCGTCAAAGAACCCAGCATCTAGTGGGGGAGATGGACACATACCAAACGTGGTGAGACTGATGAAAGCCACAGAAAAATTCTTCCCTGACAGTCATCATTAATTACACACTATGGAACAGCATCTCTCATAAGGCTCCACTCTTGGCAATGTTAGCTTTAGTTCTAGAAATTAGAAGACGTGTAGGTAAAGTCACAACTGTGCTAATATACAAAAACCTCATGAAATTTGTACATGTTAGATACCATGCTAGGGCTTCCCTTGTGGCTCAGCTGGTAAAGAATTCGCCTGTAATGCGGGACACCTGGGTTTGATCCCTGGGTTGGGAAGATCCCCTGGAGAAGGGAAAGGCTACCCACAACAGTCTTCTGGCCTGGAGGATTCCATGGACTGTATAGTCCATGGGGTCGCAAAGAGTCAGACACAACTGAGCGACTTTCACACTCAGACACACTAGGGTTTCCCAGGTGGCTCCAGTGGTAAAGAATCCCACCTGCCAATACAGGAAAGGCAAGAGATGCGAGTTCAATCCCTGGGTCGGGAAGATCTCCTGAAGTAGAAAGTGGCAACCCACTCCAATATTCTTGCCTGGAAAATTCTATGGAAAGAGGAGCCTAGCGGGCCACAGTCCATGGGGCTTCAAAGAGTTGGATGCAACTGAACATATAATAATAATAGATACTGTGCTAAGTAAGGTGGCTCAGCACTAAAGAATCCTCCTGCAATGAGGAGTCAGAGGCTTGATAGCTGGGTCTGGAAGATTCCCCTGGAAGAGGGTATGGCAACCCACTCCAGTATTCTTGCCTGGAGAATCCCATGGTCGAGGAGTCTGGGGAGCTACAGTCCATGGGGTCACAAAGAGTCCGATACAACTGAGGTGATTTAGCATGCATGCACTGTGCTAAGCATTTTATAAGCATCATCTCAGTTAATCTTTACAACAACCCTATGAAGAAGTTCCTCCCATAATTACTACATTTTGTGGATTAGAAAATAGACATTTAAGAAGTTCTCTGGTGGCTTAGGTTCCAGACTTGCACCGCCATGGCCCAGGTTCAGTCCTTGGTCAAGGAACTAAGATCCTGCAAATGACACAGCATGGCAAAAAAGAAAAAAAAAAGAAGTTTAAAGCATTATAATACTTGCCTAAGTCATCTTAAGCAATACGGTGGGCAAATTCATGCCCTTAACCACTATTTTAAACTGCCCTGTCACAATTGGTAGTCCTGCTTTAAGTGATAAAAATGGGGATACCTTAAAAAAATATTTGTATTAAAATAAGAGAATGGATGCATGAATAATCCAAATAGTGAATATCCATTACTCTTTAGTAGTAATCCTGAATTACTAAATGTTATTGGATAAAAAGGACTAGAGCATAGGAAGTTGTGAAAGGGTGGGTTCAGTTTTTCAAAGCTCATAAAGACACAGCAGCAGCAATGATGTCTCATTTCAAGTTTTCCACTGATTGCATTTGGAGACAAGTTCTTAGTTCTAAAGCACATTCTGTATGAGCTAAGAATGGAAAAATCATCAGACTTGCAAAGGCTAAGAGAATAGAAGTCAAAGCCCTATGGGAATACAATCTTCCAAATTTATTATCTGTTAGGCATTGATTTATCACATATGGCAGGAATTTAAACCAGATGTGTACTTCTTGGAGGAGGCCATCCCATGACAGACAGGGGAGAGGAATGTGACCTCAGCTTAAAAGTAAAGAATCAAAACTTATAGGTGATTCATAAGTTTCCTTTTATGCTAGTCATATAATAGAATAAAAGCTCTCCAATCATCTTTTCAAATTAACTGGGACTTCACTTCTTAATCTGGAAGTTGTTGAAACTTCTGGCTTTTGAAATGCAGTTATTTTCATTGAAATGCAATTATATTTGAAAAATATTTCAAAGATCTAAGATTTTCTGAGTAACTTTTACTTAATCTAAAGCAAAACATCCTTGAAAAATAGAGCTCTGGTATGTAAATATGAATATTTACTGATCCCCATTGTCTCTTTTTCCATCTTGAATTTCAGATATCACATTTCAATAGCTAGAATTCAATAACTCATCTTTATCTGACATCTGCTTTTTTTAACTGAAGTTATAAAAAAAGTCTATTCTTTCAAGTCACATTTAAGTACTGAAAGTAATTTCATTTTAAGGATCTGTATCTAAGGAAAAAAGATTATTTTCTACATTAGCGTAACATATTTAAACAGTTATACAATCTTTGTATTTTTCAAAACTTTAAAATTATTAATGAAGGAAAGATTTCTCATAATAAGTGTTTGAGTTTGGAAACAGTCTCAGAACAAAAAAATACTTCATAGAAAATAATTTTGTAGTCATTGCTCTAGTTTGAGGGGAAATTATCTTGAAAATCATTAGTTAAGCAAAGGTGCTTGTCTCAAAAATACTTGTTATTGAGTTATCAGTTTATTTTTACTATTCGTTTAGGTGATCAGATAAAAGTTTTAAAAGCAATTAATCAATTTAGAATTTAGTTTCTATCACAGGAGAAAAACTCAAGACAATTGATCTTACTGTGAAGACATCCGCACATGCACTCATACATGTATATAGACCACCACCGAGAGTTAATTTGCTCAAAGTTAGAGTGCTCATTGAGAGCTGAAGAAAAGCAGAGAAGGAAGGTCCCTCTCTCTGTAAAGAGTTATGGTAGGAAACCAGACACATGCCTAGAAGAAGCTACTTGAATGTCTAATTGCATGGCTATAAACTTTTAAAACAATTTCTTCATTTAACTTTCCTCACATGTGTACTGAGCCCTCACTGTGTTCTGTACACTCTTCAAGGGGAAAGAAAATGAAAAAGATGTGTATATGATATGTCTTGCTTAACAAGCTTAAGGTCACGTTTCTTTCTTAAGGAGGTAAACGTGACAGGCAATGAAATGCAATATCCGTTAAGTGTACAACTGGATGAGTTTTAACAAATGTATATACTCATGCAGGTGGAGGTAGTGGTCTAGTTGCTAAGTCTATAAAGAAAGCTGAGCACAGAAGAATTGATGCTTTTGAACTGTGGTGTTGGAGAAGACTGTTGAGAGTCCCTTGGACTGCAAGGAGATTCAACCAGTCCATCCTAAAGGAGATCAGTCCTGGGCGTTCATTGGAGAGACTGGTGTTGAAGCTGAAACTCCAATACTTTGGCCACGAAGAGCTGACTCATTTGGAAAGACCCTGATGCTGGGAAAGATTGAAGGCGGGAGGAGAAGGGGACGACAAAGGATGAGATGGTTGGATGGCATCACCAACTCAATGGACATGAGTTTGAGTAAACTCCGGGAGTTGGTGATGGACAGGGAGGCCTGGTGTGCTGCAGTTCATGGGGTCACAAAGAGTCGGACACGACTGAGTGACTGCATTGAACTGAACATGTCCAACTCTTGCAACCCTATGGACTGTAGCCCGCCAGACTCTGCTGCCCACGGGACTCTCCAGGCAAGAGTATTGGAGTGGGTTGCCATTTCTTTCTCCAGGGGATCTTCCCGACCCAGGAATCGAACCCAGGTCTCCTGCATTGCATACAGATTCTTTACCATCTGACTTATGAGGGAGCTTAACCAATACTCAAATCAAGTTATAAGACAATTTCATTGCCCCTAGAAAGTTCCTTTATGTCCTCCTTCAGTCAATTTCCCTTCCCAAATAAGCAATCATAACCTCACTTCTTGGAGAAGGAAATGGCAGCTCACTCCAGTATTCTTGCCTAGAGAATCCTGTGGACGGAGGAGCCTGGTGGGCTGCCGTCTATGGGGTCGCACAGAGTCGGACACAACTGAAGAGACTTAGCAGCAGCAGCATTCTCCTTTCTATCACCGTGGGTTAGTTTGTCTGCTCTTAAAGTCACAGAAATGGAATTACACCTCACACCCACTAAAACTAAAGAATTGTACAATATGTATTCTTTTGGGGCGTCCCTGGTGGCTCAGCTGATAAAGAATCCGCCTGCAATTCGGGACATCTGGGTTCGATCCCTGGATTGGGACGATCCCCTGGAGAAGAGAATGGCTACCCACTCCAGTAATCTGGCCCGGAGAATTCAGTCCATGGGGTTGCAAAAGTCGGACACGACTAAGCGACTTTCATTTCACTTCACTGATTCTTTTACTCTGTGCAGTGTTTTAGAGATTTATCCATGTTGTTGTTAGCAGTTCATTTCCATTTTATTACTGAATAATACTCCTGTATACCAATATACAATATTTTTTCAAAACTTCATAATCCTGTTGATGGACATTTGTATATGCTTTCAGTTTTTGGAATAAAGCTACTCTTAACACTCTTGGTCAGGTTTTTGTGAATTAATAATATCCTTCTCTTGGGTAAACTAAGGTTGGAATTGCTGGGTCATTAGGTAAGTGTACAATCTTATAAGATCCCAAACAGTTTTCCAAAGAAGCTGTATCACTTTATACTCCTGTGAGTAGCATAGACACTTCTACCACACACTTGCCAACAGTTGGTGTTGTCAGTCTTTAGTTTTAGCTGTTTTAGTGGGTGTGATGTAAAATTTCAATGTAATTTTAATTAATATTTCCCTGATGATTAATGATATTAGGTATCTTTTCACAAGCTTATTGCCTACTTTTGTGAAATGTCTGTTCAAGTCATTTGCCCATTTTAAATTAGGTTTTAAAATCCTTTTATTTTTTGTTTGTAGGAGGCCTTTACATATAATGGTATAATTTCTTTATTGGATATAAGAATTTTATCTCTCAGTTTATGGCTTGAATTTTTAATAGACTTTATTTTTTAGAACAGTTTAGATTAGAAGCAAAACTGAGCAGAAAATACAGAGAATTATACCTCATGTTGCCACACACGCACACCCTCCCTCCTTATCAACATTCTGCACCCCAAGTCCATGGTTTACATTAGGGTTTTCTCTTGATGTTGTACATTCAGTGGGTTTAGACATGCAGCCACCGCTATAATGTCTTACAGAGTAGTTTCAAAGCCCTAAAACTCCTCTGTGTTCTGCCTATTCATCCCTCTCTCCCCTGAACCCCGACAGCCACTGATCTTTCTACTGTTCTTGTAGTTTTGGCTTTTCCAGAATGTCATATAGTTGGAATCATTTAGTATATGTAGCCTTTTCAGATTGGCTACTTTCACTTAGTAATATGCATTTAAGATTCCTCTGTGTCTTTTCATGGCTTGATAGCTCATATTTTTAGTGCTGACTAATACTGCACAGTTTATCCATTCTTCTACCAAAGGACATCTTGGTTGCTTTCAAGTTTTGGCAATTATGAATAAAGCTTCTATAAATATCCATATACATCCATATACAGAACTTTTCAACACATTTGGGTGAACACCAAGGAGTGCAATTGTTGGATCACACAATAAAAATATGTTTGGTGGGTACTTGCATGTCCAGTCTTATCCAGCTCTTTGCAACACTATAGGCTGCAGCCCATCAGGCTCCAAGTCCATGGAATTTTCCAGGCAAGAATACTGGAGTGGGTTGCCATTTCCCCCTTCAGGATCTTCCTGACCCAGGGTTTGAACCCACATGTTTTGTGTCTCCAGCATTGGCAGGCAGATTCTTTAGTCCTGAGCCATCTGAGAAGATATGTTTAGTTTCATGAGAAACTGCCAAACTGTCTTCCAAAGTCTGCGTCATTTTGTATTCCCACCAACAATGAATGAGTTTCTGTCGCTCCACATGCTCACCAGCCTTTGGTTGCTGTTAGTGTGTTGTGTTTGGGCCATTCTTTTATTTTTTTTTTAATTGGAAGATAATTGCTTTACAAAGTTGTGGTGGTTTTTTGGGCCATTTAATGGGTGTGAGGCGATATCTCTTATTTTAATTTGTAGTCGGCTAATGATGTATACTCCAGAAGTTGGTGATGGACAGGGAGGCCTGGTATGCTGCAGTCCATGGAGTCACAAAGAGTTGGATGTGACTGAGCAACTGAACTGAACTGAATGATGTATAATATTGATCATATTTTTCATATCCTTATTTGCCATGTGTATATCTTCTTGGATGAGGTAGTTGTCAGTTTAGGTTTTTGTCCATTATTTCATTAGATTGTTCTAATTAAAGAATTTGGTATATGTATGTACACATTGTTAATAAATTAACACTATCAAGCTAATCAACATCTATCACATACTGTTTTTGTGTGAGTGGTAGGAATACTTAAAAGCAACTGTCTTAAAAATATGGACTGTTTCTTGAATTTGCACATTATCCTTGTGCAAAGGCTGTGCTAGTCTTCTCTGTATCATTTTAATTTCAGTATACAAGATGCTGAAATGAGTGCTCAAGATTTCTTTTTTTTCCATACATTTTTTCCAAGTGTTGCAACACTATTTGTTTAACAAACTTTCCTATCCCATTGAATTGACTTGGCACCATAGTTAATATTCAATTAAACATATATGTGTGGGTCTATTTTTTATTTCACTATACTGTTTTACACACACACACACACACACACACATTTTATGACTGTGTTGTGTAATCCAGGCTGAATTTATTATTATATTTTTATTATAATTATATCCAATTTTAAAATTCAATTAAAAAAAACACTGAAACAAAACATTTTAATGGGTCCATAAAAGCATTGTGGGCCTTGGGCACTGTGTACTGTGCCTGAGAATAATTGGCTGTGGTGGGGATAAAGCTAGCACCTGTAGCCATGCCAGGAATGAACCACAGAGACCTATGAAATTTCTCTGTGAGCACAGGCTGGGCTTGCAGCCCCTGAAAGCATCAGTTTTCTAGTAGCCTGTGATAGGTTACTTTTAGTACAGTTATTTTCCTCATGATATTCCTGACCCTTCAGTAACGTCTTTTAAATATTGAGATTCTGACTTAGTTGGTCTATGGGGAATGAAGGAAAATGTCTTTATTGGTCAGAGTTCCTGGTTGCAAGCAACAGAAGCTGACTTTGGCTGACTGAGTGGAAAAGGAGTTTTATGAAAAGGTATGAGGTAGTTCACAGAATGGTTGGAATGGTTGGAACATTAGACTCAAGGCTAAACTTTTAGGAAGAATGCCCAAAACCACATTCCATGAGCAGGTCTAATGAGGAAAATATTGCCACCACTAAGCCCTAGAAGTTACAGTTTACCCCGCTGGAATTCTATGTTAGGAAAGCAGTTATCCTGCTATTGCTCTAGTCATTAGCCCCAGTGTATTATTTGTGCCAAGAATTCAATCTTGCAGCCCCTGTACTGCTAGTACAGAATGAGAGGTTGAATGTTTCATCAATAATTATGTAAAAACACTTTGTCACATTTAAGACCAACCAAACTGTCTGAAAAGCAGAAAGTGAGAATAGGGAATTTTCCATTTCTCGAGAACTCCTCAAGAAAACAAAAATATTCCATAATACATGTACTCAAGGAGCTCACAGTTTTCTGAAAGAGAAACATATTCACAGCTATTGGTAAAGCCATTCTCTTTAATACACATGAAATGCTGTGGGAGAAGAGAGGAGAAGACAGTTTCAAACAAGGAGTGTTTGAGTCTTAGATCTTGAAGAAGAAGCAGGATTTTAGTTAGCAGAAGATGACACACTCTAGGATAAGCCGAAATAAGCCCAGTTCAACTACACAGTGTATTTGAGGAACTCTGTGAAAGTGAAAGCCATTCAGTCGTGTCCGACTCTTTGCAACCCCATGGAATATACAGTCTATGGAATTCTCCAGGCCAGAATACTGAAGTGGGTTAGCCATTCCCTTCTACAGGGCATCTTCCCAACCCAAGGATTGAACTCAGGTCTCCCACATTGCAGGCAGATTTTTTACCAGCTGAGCCACAGTGGAAGCCCAAGGAACTCTTAAGTGTTTACTATGAGTGGTGGAGAGGCTGTATGGTGAGATGGGAGGCTGAAGAGATAGATGATTATTATAGCCTGTGAATCTTACTTGAATATTAGCTCCAGAGTTCAATTTTTACTTTGGAAACCCATTGGAAGGTTTTGAAAAACAAGAAGTGATATGGTACTCAACTTCATCATTGTGCTTGAGATGGGTTAATTATCCTAGATTAGAGGAGCACTAAGAGATTCTGAAGAAGTGATTCAAGAGTGATTATATGGACTTTGGACTAGCTTACTCCAAGGTGCTTTCTGATCACAGAACATGATCACTGGAGAGAGAAAGGCAAGGAGATAGCAAAGAGCGACAAGAAGTACTTTAGGAGTAAGGTAATAAGAACCTGGACCTGGTGGTAATAAAGGGAGTGGAAAAGAATACAGACATTTGAGAGAGTTATTAAAGAAAGAAAACCTGTGTTAGTGTCAAACTGAACATGAGAGTGAGAGAAAGGAGTCCAAAAATTCTCTAGGATGCTTGAGTACAACTGAATCTTCAAAGTTCAGGAAGAGCTGTGGTCCTGAAGTCATTGGATTCACTTGGATGCTTCTGAAAAGAAAATCTGTTGAGCTCTGTTTTATTAAAACAGCTTAAAAAAAAAAAAAAGAACTAGTGGGGAAATGGGGAAATATTTAATCCACCAGGAAGCTTGTCTTTCCTCAACAGATGGAGTTGTAAAGTTTGAACTTGGTCTGGGGCAACCCTCTTCCATAGCAATTAAACTGAGCAAGACGCATAGCCATAAATTTGACTTGAATTGGGAATGTAACCCTTAAGTTCTGTGTGTGAGCACTCAGTCATGTACGACTCTTGTGGCCCCATGGACTGTAGCCTGCCAGACTCCACTGTCTATGGAATTTTCCAAGCAAGAATACTGGAGTGGGTAGCCATTTCCTACTCCAGGGGATTTTCCCAAACTAGGGATCAAATGCGTATCTCTTCTGCTTTCTGCATTGGCAGGCCGGTTCTTTACCCATAGCACCCCTTGGGAGCCCTAGTATTTAGTTTTGTTCCCCCAGAAGATTCTACTCTAGATATGTTGATTTTCTCCTTAAAATCACCAATTCTCTTTTTTTTATAAGGCTACCATTTTTCACGTCTTCAGCCTGGAGGAATATTAGTATCAAAAAGTGAAGGTCAGAGGGGTTACTAATCTGTGAAAAAGATAAAGAATTTTATCTCAGATGAGTTGAGTGTGAATTAAAGGCAAGAAATCTAGGTGCAAATTTCCAGGAGTAGGTAAAAAACACAGATCTGAGCTCAAAATGGAAATTGGCAATAGAGGTACAGATAGATAGCCCTGGTCAAGAGCTGAGAGTTAAAGTTGCTAAAGGTTCCAATGAAGAATGGATATGGTGAGAGCCAGAGGGGTCTGCTCTGTAAGCTGAAGCTTGGTCACTTTCATGCAGTGCAGAGAGGAAGGAAGAGTGAACGGATCCAAGAGCAAAAGAGGAGGTGAAGGTAGATGAAGGAAAATCTAGGAGACTGTGGGTTCGATCCCTGTTTGGGAAGATCCCCTGGAGAAGGGCATGGCAACGCATTCCAGTATTCTTGCCTGGAGAGTCCCATGGACAGAGAAACCTGGTGGGCTACGGTCCACAGGCTAGCAAAGGGTCGGACAGGACTGAAGCAACTTAGCACACATGCATGTAGCCTCCTGAAAGCAAGGGAAACAGTTTCCAAAAAAAGAAGATGACAATCTATATTGGTTAAACTTTTTCTTAAGTTTGAAGGGTTTGTCTAAAGGGAGGCCAAAAGGAAAACAAAAAAACAGTATAGAATTTAATTAGGCAGGAAGGAGATTCTTACCAGGTCACAGTAACAACTAAGGTTGCAAAATAGATTGCTTGCTTAAAAGAAAAAAGTGTCTGAAGACATATTCTCTGTCTGCTGGGATCTTCAGCAACTCTAACTCTCCGTGTCTGACCAGGACTTTCCAATCTCTATTTCTTTTTCTAGTTTCCTTTCTGATTTAGTTCTGTTTTCTGTCTACTTACTAGGTTGGAAGAAAATGGGCAGATAGAAGACTACCCATCACTGCAAGAAAGGGTTCAGAAAATGGTTCTACATTAATCATCTGTGATAGACCTAAGCCTATACTTTTCTTGCTGTAACACAGATGAGGACCTTGCCATTTCAGTATTATATTGAGACAGAACCTCTTTATCGTGGATTGTCTTAAGCATTATAGGAAATAACATAATCATATGATATGGCGCCAGCCCTCAAGATGCTTATCATCTAGTGGGAGAGAAGAGATTGATACTCTTCAAACAATGCACGTCACTTGTAAGATTGTAGATGATTGATTTGACTTAAAATTCTATCAAACCAAAGTAAAAATGGTGGGTAACAGGCAGCATCTAGCGATCAACCATCGTTTTCGTGGTTCTATCACCAGTAGGTGGTTTTTTTTTTTGACCCGCGCTACTTGATATGTGGGGTCTTGGCATGTGGGGTCATAGATCCCGACCAGAAAAGCCCACTGCAGTGGAAGCACATAGTTTCATCCACTGGACCACCAGAGAAGTCCATCATGAGTATGTAGTATGGTTTTGGATTCCCTAGAGAATTCTACCTGTCAGCCAAACTGCTGTCTTGAAATTGTGTTGTCAAGTATTCAGACACATTTCAAATGTAACACATGTTATCATTGCTGTGATTACACCCCTACAATCTCCTGACCACCACCAGTCCCATTCCAAATTTCCTCTTTAGAAAGAGAAGCTCTGGTAATTATTATTACTTGGTCAGTAACCATTTCTGTACCTTTTCTTTCACCTTTAAGTAGGTTTTGGCTTGTTGTTTGAATATTATTAACAATCTGTGAAACAGACCCTGATTTAATTTTGACTCTTGAATCATGCTGTAATGTGATTTTAATTTAACCAGTACCTGCTTTTCGGTTTAGATACACGTTTACCTCACAATAATGGATGATATCATCTCTTCATTGGCATATGCTCTTATTAAAGTTCTCTGTTGTTGAAAGTACCATCTTTTTGTGGGAAACTATGTAGCAACAGCTCAGCTTGTGTTTGGGGGGGATGGAGGGAATGATATAGTTCCTCCTTAGCTTATTATAATTAGAGATATTTGTGTGAAAATAGAATCTCTGTTGCCTAAGTGTTGCTCAGCTCCTGCTGATCAGTTCTCACTCACAGGCATCTTCCTTTGTGGTATTATAGTTAGTTGCTGTGGAGATGATTATCCTGTCATGGAGAAAAGAGACTTATGAATTTAAATGAAGAACGAGCAGCAGGAGCAAAAGAACTATGCCAAAAGCTAGCATTTCATCCAATTTAATTTTCTCTTGCCTTTTAAATGTATATCATAAAGTTGGATGTATCGACTTAAATACTACAGTTTCAGGATTAATTATGAATAATGACAGAAGGAAAATTTAAAAGAAAGGCAAAATATAATGCTGACACTTTACACAGAGGCTAGAAGGTGTTCAAGTTAAAGAAAACTTGAAATAATAAGCATATACTATTGGGCTTCCCAGGTGGTAAAGAATCCTGCCAATGCATGAGACCCAGAAGATGTGGTTTTGATCCCTGGGTCAGGAAGATCCCCTGGAGGAGAAAATGGCAACCCATTCCAGTATTCTTGCTTAGAAAGTCCCATGGACAGAGGAGTATAGAGGCTATAGTCCATAGTGTTGCAAAGAGTTGGACAACTGAGCACATGAACACTACGGTTTAGATAAACAAACTATTTGGACGGTTCTATTGCAGCATCAAAAACCACTTTTCATGAGTTGCTGAAGTAATTTACACATCATTCAACAAGTCGGAAGCAGAATGTTGAAACAGAAAGAAGACAGACTTTGTATGAAGATGGCCTGGATAGAAGTCATTGATTTTGGGCAGGCCACTTGACCTTCTTTGAACTTTATCAATTTAAGCAACTATGAAATTGGAATAAGTTTGTAGAGTTATTTTCTGGGCTGTTCATCTGGTATGGACTCATGTAGCCATACCAGCTGTGTATAGCCAATGTCTGTTCTGATTGGTCATTATATTCATTCTGATAGTCAGGGCCCATTCTGTACTAATATTTAATTAGTTATTAAATACTCTGAATGTCATCTATGTTAGTCAGGACAGGAAAAACTATGCTGCAGCTACAAGTTTTTAAATCTAAGTGATTTTACACAATTAAATTATATTTTTTGCTCTCATTGATTCCAGTATGGATGTGGCAGCCCTCCCTCTTGTGACTAACAGCTTTCAATCCAAGGATTTTATAGCAGAAGAGGAATGGAGGAGGCATATTGGCTTTTAACTTCCTTGGCCCTAAAGAGACATATGCTTTTTCTACTTAGTGCATTGGCCAGAACTAGTCACATGGCCCTAAACTATCTGCAAGGGAGGATGGGAAATGCAAAGGCTATGGAATCATTGGTGAGCACTGTCTTTGCCACATCACCCTGTTTTGTGAGGATTAGCTGAGATAATGTATGTAAAGGATTTACAATTGTACCTGAAGAGGCAGGTCAGACCACACAGGCTGATTCGGGTTTAAAGTTTGGTTTGAATGAAGACTGGGTTGAGATTATTTTCATTTTCACCTGTAACCAACGAAGAAGCAGAAAAAAGGATACACTTGAAATTGATCAAGAATACAGGGTAGCATACTGGAATGCCAGTGCTTCCACCTGCCTTGTTCCTTATGGAAACAAGTCTCACATTCAGCTCATGTCTCGGCAGCCCGAGTCGGGGAGGAATTTGCCAGGTCAGAAGAGCCCAGGACAGAGATTTGCTACCTCTCCACTGTTTTAGGTTGGGTTGAACTGTGGTGATATGAGGAGTGTTGGGAGAAGTTAACAAGTAAAGGTCCACTCTCTTAGCACAGAGGGATTTCATGCTGAGTTATAGTTGCCTATTACATAATTTATTCCCTAGTGTATCTTTGGGACTGCATTAATTAAAATTTTCTAAGTTCATACTTTATGTCTAAGGTAGAATTATAGTGGATATTATAGTGGGTATTATGGGGGGATGCTAAAGAAAAAGAAATTCTAGTCTCTTCTTATAAGGAATTTATAATCTAGGAGGTTAAATTACTATCAGTAAAAAAAAAAGTCAGCTCGATAAAGGGCAAAACTATACCTATGAAAGAAAGACAATTTTCAGATAGGTCAACATAAGACTCAGAGATATAGAGAGCAAACTAGTGATAACCAGCGGGGAGAGGGAAGCAGGGGAAAGAGAAAGAGGAGGTCAATATGGGACTGGAGGACTTTTTTAAAAAGGGTTATTATGGTATTAAATGAAATCATATGTATGAAACTTTTGAAGATTGGAAAACACTCTAGAATTTAAAGAATCTTTCACTAAAATATTTTAGAAATAAAGATAGGACAGCATATAATAAGATTGATTTAGAGGTGCAAATGACAAAAAAATACGAAAGGAGAGAATAATTACTAGAAAAGTTAGTAGAAGTCAGGCAGCATTAATTCTTCATGGACAGTTAAATAATATTTCAGTTTAGGTTCAGGTACCAAAGCCAGGAAGTGCAGAGAATTTCAGATCACATTTAATTACTAAACTGGCCTTGGAAGCTGAAGAAATTCCAGCCCAGTTGCTTTGGAATAGATTACACCGAAAGTAGCCTGTATGTTGTGGGAATGTAATGTACATGTGATATACCCTGAAGCTTCTGAGAAATCCCGAGAAAGACTGGTGAGACAGAGCTGAGGTCTTGCCTAGAGAGGGGCTGGTGAGAAAAAAAGTTGCACATTAATATAGCATATCAGTAGATTATGGCAATATTTAGGTTACAGTACAACTGCAATCATATTCTGCACATAGTTCAAATTTTAAAATTATGTTGTAAGCATTTTGCCATATTCTGAAATAACACTTTAAATATCATTTGTAATGGACAGAAAAAATATTTCTCAAGTGTTAGATAATGTGCTGTTTAGAAGCATACAGTCTTTCATTTATTTTTTATATCTACATGTGCTGCGCTTAGTCCCTCGGTCATGTCCAGCTCTTTGTGACCCCATGGACTGTAGCCCACCAGGCTCCTCTGTCCATGGGCATTCTCCAGGCAAGAATACTGGAGTGGGTTACCATGTCTTCCTCCAGTGAATCTTCCCAACCCAGGGACCGAACCCAGGTTTCCTGCATTGTGGGCAGATTCTTTACTGTCTGAGCCACCAGGTAAACCCACTTTATCACCACTTAACAGATGAAAAACATGAGGCTCGAAGATATAAAATTCACACAGCAAGTATCTGCTTGAGTCACCATCAAATCTTAGTATGACCGATCTGAAAACCTACCCTCTAACCAGCATATTATACTGCCTTTCCTACTGCTAATGTGCCATCAGTGAATAAATAAATTCCTTTTTAAACTTCAATGCGTGCAGTGCTAAGTTGCCTCAGCTGTGTCCGACACTTTGCGACCCTGAAGCCAGGAGATCGAACCCAGGTTTCCTGCACTGCAGGCAGATTCTTTACCATCTGAGCCACCAGGGAAGCCCAAGAATACTGGAGTGGGTAGCCTATCTCTTCTCCAGGGATTCTTCCCAACCCAGGAATCGAACTGGGGCCTCCTGCGTTGCAGGCAGAATCTTTACCAGCTGAGCTACCAAGGAAGCCCCTAGGTCCATCCATGTTGTCTCAAATGGCAACATTTCATTATTTTATTTATGGTTGAATAATATTCCATCATAGGCTTCCCAGGTGGCTCAGTGGGTAAAGAATCTGCCTGCAATGCATGAGACGCGGGAGACGCGAGTTCTGTTCCTGAGTAGGGGAGATTCCGTGGAGAAGCGCATGGCAACCCAGGCCAGTATTCTTGCCTGGAGAATCCCATGGATAGAGGAGCCTGACTGGCTACAGACGATGGGGTCGCAAAGTCACTCACACACAACTGAAGCAACTGAGCATGCAGGCATCCATAGTATTCCACTGTATGTGTATATTACCACGTCTTCTTTATCCATTCATCTACTATGGGCACTTGGGTTGCTTCCACATCTTGGCTGTGGTAAATAAGGCTGTAATAATATAAGGATGCAGATATCTTTTTGAATTAGTGTTTTCATTTTCTTTGGATAAAAACCTAGGAGCAGAACTGTTGGATTTTATGGTAGTTCTATTTTTAATTTTTTGAGGAAACTGTATTGTTTTCCACAGTGGCTGCACCAATTACAGGCACACCAACAATGCACCAGGGTTCCCCTTTGTTCCCCTTCTTGCCAACACTTTTAATTTATTTATTACTCTTTGATAATAGCCATTCTGGCACATGAGAGGGAGCATCTCACCATGGTTTTGATCTGCATCTTTCTGATGGTTAGTGATGTGGAGCATTTTTTCATGTGCCTGTTGGCCGTTTGTGTGTCTTCTTTTGGAAAAATGTCTATTCACATCTTCTGCTTGCTTTTTTTAAAGCAATGATATATCACTTTCATTTATTTAAAAAAATTTATCAGAGTTGATTTATGATATTGTGTTAGTTATAGCTGTAGAGCAAAGTGAATCAATTATATATATACATATATCCACTGTTCTTAATATTCTTTTCCCATATAGCTCTGCCTCCTTTTAATGGGGCTGTTTGTTTTCCTGATGTTGAGTTGTATGATTCTTTGTATATTTTGGAAATTAATCCCATATCAGATATATTATTTGCAAATATCTTCTCCCATTCAGTAGATGGCCTTTCCATTTTGTTGACAGTTTCTTTTTGCTGTGCAAAAGCCTTTTAGTTTGATGTAATCCCATTTGTTTATTTTTGCTTTTGTTTTTCTTGCCTAAGGAGACATATCCCCCCAAATATTTTCCCCCCAAATATTATTAAGATATTAAGACCAATATCAGAGATTGTACTATTTTTTATTTTAGGAGTTTTATGATTTAAGTTCTTACATTTAAGTCTTTAATCCATTTGAATTTATTTCTGTGCATGGTGTGAGAGAGTAGTCCACTTTGATTCTTTTGCATATAGCTGTCAAGTTTTCCCAACACTATTTATTGAAGAGACTGTCTTTTCCATACTCTATATTCTTGCCCCCTTTGTTATAAATTGCCCATATAAATGTGGGTATATTTCTGGGCTCTCTACCTGTTCCACTGATCTATGTGTCTGTTTTTGTGACAATATCATACTGTTTTGGTGACTAGCTTTGTACTATAGCTTGTTATAAAGAAGCATGATACCTCCAGCTTTGTTCTCCTTTCTTGTTTGTTTTGGCTATTCAGGTCTTTTGTGTTTCCATACAAATTTTAGAATTATTTGTTCTAGTTCTGTGAAAAGCTTCATTGGTGTTTTGATAGATTTTGCATTGAACCTATAGATTTCTTTAGGTAATATGGTCTTTTTAACAATATTAGTTCTTTTAATCCAAAAGCATGGAAATATTCTTTCCATCTATTTGCTTCATCTTACATTTCCTTCCTGAGTGTCTTATAGGTTTTAGAATACAGGTTTTTTACCTTTTCAGTTAGATTTATTCCTAGGTATTTTATTCTTTTTGATGAGACTGTACATGGAAGTTTTTAATGTAAACTGACTCTCTTACATATTTAAAATTCTTTTTTCCCCAGTTTTATTGAGAAATCATTGACATACATCACTGTATAAGTCTAAGGCATTCAGCAGGATAGTTCTGTTTATACATATAATGAGATAATAACCACAACAGAGTCAGCTAACATTCATCTTCTCATACAGATACAATAAAAAGGAAAGAAAGACGGGAAAAAATGAAAAGGAAAAAGAGTTTCTCCTTGTGACGAGAATTCATAGAATTACTCTCTTGACAATGTTCCTTCATAACATACAGCAGTGCTGCGATAGTTGTCATGGTCATGTTGTACATCACATCCCTAGTACTTATTTATCTTATGAACAGGAGTTTTTACCCTTTGACCACCTTCTGCCAATCTCCCCTCCCCCCCACCCCCTGCCTCTGGTAAACAGTGTTTTAGGTATACGGCAAAGCAATTCAGCAAAAAATTGCAAATCCACTATACTTCCCAAAAAGTGATTTTTCTTAGTAATAATTGTTAATAAATAAAATTTTAAAAAATATTTTGTGTATTTATTTATGGTTTCGGAGAAATAAAAACCTGCCAGGATTTAGTAAATAATGTCTAGAAAATATGTATAGCTCATAATAAAGAAGTAAGTTTATTAGGTGAAAAGCAATTTAAACGCTTCTTGGATGTATTAAAATTACTTGAAACTAGTGGCAGTTTTTTGGTACATAGTGCAATGCTACCTTAACTGTATCTGTTCAACACACTGAGGCACAGAATCTACGAGAGAGCTACCTGAATTTCTAATTTTGGATAAAAATACCCATAGAACAAATGTGTGTAGAATGTGAAAACTAGTAGCACATGACAAAATTTTATTATATTAAGGGCATAGTTAGTTTTGAGTTAGAAAAAAATATTGAATTTATAACAAGTTCTGTCACTTCCTAGCTATTTAATTTGAGGTTGAGGGGGCAGTTGCTTAACCTCCTTCAGTGTCATTTCCTAAATTATAAAATAGGGATGCTTATATTCACCTGCCACCAGAGCATAAGAATTAAAGGAAAATATGCATCTAAAATGACTAGACATAATACATAGCTAATAAGTGTTACCTACTTTATCATCCAGCATGTTCCTGATAGATGGACTCATCATTCCAGACTCATCATAATTTGCTTACTTACAACAAGTTGTCATTCTCACTGAGGATACTATTAGGTGTGAAGTAAACAATCTGTAGTTTGTGGTTTTCAGCTAATAGTAATACAAGCTAGTCTCCTGAGAAGAAAAAAGAAAACGGAGACTAAAGGTGAAGGCAGTAGAATAAAAAATAACTTTTAGAGAATTTTGAGGAAATTAATTGTTTCAAGGTTGACATTTAGATATGGGCAGGGAATTTTGTGCTTTGGGTGGACACGGTTTACCACTAAACCCTTTAATGTATTTTAATAGCCTCATAATCTGTTAAATAGCTATATGATTTTTATTTTTACATATTTTGTGCAGCAAAATAAATCGCCATTTAAGTGCTTTTTGATGTGTGAAGTAATGGACTTTTTAATTGCCATAGTAAGTGTCCTTAATTTAGAGAAATCTCTCCCCTATCTGTTGATGATTTTGCTCTTTGATAAGGCAGAGAATATTTATTTGCTTGCTGGTAATCATCTTTTATAAGCATGGTGATAAGGGATTCAAGAATGATATGCAAATAGATATATATGGAGATTTATATGAGCTGTATCAGGTAAAAAATTCTCTTTATAAGTGGCAATTGAATTTATCTTACGGAGGGAATTGTCTTACTTTAAGAAATCCTTCAATCAACTGCTTAGGGTAAAACGTGAGAGTCAGGAGGAGACATAAGAACAAAAGAGGTACAATACTGCTTAGTATGGGAAAGGAATGATGTCCAGAGAAGCCAGGAGGAGAGAGGCTGAGGAAGGCAAGAGGATGGCTTGCCAAGATAAGTCATCTGTTGGCTAAGTGATGCTTTTTGAACTTGGGCTCCTACCCTCCAGAGACTGAGAGATAGGGTTTGTATCTTTTCTGATGACTACATTTCAGAGAGATGGCTCCCAGGTCTGTGAAAAACACATTCTTGAGTGTAGAAGACAAATTACAAAGAGACAGGGAAAGAATTTATAATTGCAAGTCCTTTTAAAAAGTAAATGCTCTATGGCAGAAATCACAACATTGTAAAAATGGAAAACAAAAAAAAGTAAAAAAAAAGAGCCCACTCATTGGAGAAGACCTGGATGCTGGGAAAGATTGAAGGCAGGAGGAGAAGGGGATGACAGAATGATTAAACTTCATAGTTAACACTTCAGCATATTTGAAGAGTTATTAGGAGAAAGAATCCTCTTAAATTAGTATGCTTACACAATTAAATTTTGCCTTAATTCTCTGCAACATTATATGAATTTGCCCATGTCTTCTAAACTTTCAAATTTTTGGCATAAAGGTCTTCATAATATTATCTTATTAATATTTATTATTTAAAATTCACAAGTGGCCTTTATCTCACAAAATTTATATCCTTTAGAAGAGTTTTTTATACAATTTTTGCTGTATGATGCTATTTAAAGAGAAAATATAGACAAATGCACAAATTATGTCTTTAAGCTACTTCTTTAACTTTGAGGAAATGTAAAGGTAGAAAAGTATTAGTTCCAGAGCCTGAGTTACTTATTTACTTATTTGGCTGCACTGGGTCTTAGTTGTGGCATGTGGAATCTTCTGTCTTCGTTGTAGCTTGTGGGTTCTTTTAGTCGTGGCAAGTGGGATCCTTGCATTGGAAGTGCAGAGTCTTAACCTTTGGACCACCAGGGAAGTCCCAAGAGTACACTTATATTGCCTGAACTTGGATTTTCCCATTTGCCAGGATATATGTTATACCTAAGTGAGTTTCTGAATTATCTGTTGCCTTGCTCTGGTAAAATAATTTTATTAACTTTCTAATGTCTGTAGTAACCATAATTGTGTCTGCTTTTCCATCCGATATGCTTATTTGTTCTTTCTTAACCCATATCAATAGATGTGTATCAATTTTTAATTTTTTTCAAACAAATATCTGGCTTTGTTGATACTATTAAATTTTATTTTGTATTTCCTTATTTTTTTTCCATATTATTAACTTTGTTATTTTTTCCCTTCTCCTTGTTTGGTTTATGTTGCTGTAATTTTTTCCAACATCTTGAGAAATCTGCTTAGCTCATACATTTTCAGCAATTTAAATTTTATAATTTTTGCAATTAAATCTGTAAATTTTCTTTTGGAAACTTAGAAGTATCCTCTAAGTTTTGATTCATGGCATTTAAAAATGTCCATATCTATTTCTTTTTTGACCCATGAGTTATTTAGAAGTATATTTCTTAATTGCTAGTTATCATTTTTAAATTATTGATTTCTAGCATAGCCATATAATATTTCAGTCTTTTGAAATTTATGATGACTTGCTTTATGGCCCAGTATATGGAGAATATTTGTAAATGTTTCTCGTGTCTTACAAAAATATTGGGTTAGCCTAAAAGTGTGTTCAGGTTTTTCCCCATAACATCATATGGAAAAACCCGAACACACTTTTTGGCTAACCCAATAACATGTAGTCGATGGTTGTTGGGTCCAGTGTTCTGTGCACGTTGATTATATTTTGTTTGTTAACGTTATTCAGATCTTCCATTTGTTCAGTTCATCTGTTCAGTCGTGTCCAACTCTTTGGACCCTACGGACTGCAGCATGCCAGGCCTCCCTGTCCATCACCAACTCCCGGAGTTTACTCAAACTCATGTCCATTGGGTCGGTGATGCCATCCAACCATCTCATCCTCTGTCGTTACCTTCTCCTCCTACCTTCAATCTTTCCCAGCATCAGGGTCTTTTCCAATGAGTCAGTTCTTCGCATCAGCTGGCCAAAGTATTGGAGTTTCAGCTTCAGCATTAGTCCCTCCAGTGAATATTCAGGACTGATTTCCTTTTAAGATTGATGGGTTGTATCTCCTTGCCATCCAAGGGTCTCTCAAGAGTCTTCTCCAACACCACAGTTCAAAAGCATCAATTCTTCAGCACTCAGCTTTCTTTATAGCCCAACTGTCACATACAAACATGACTACTAGAAAAACCATAGCCTTGACTGGACGGACCTTGGTTGGCAAAGTAATGTCTCTGCTTCTTAATAAGCTGTCTAGGTTGGTCATAACTTTTCTTCCAAGGAGTAAACATCTTTTAATTTCATGGCTGCCGTCACCATCTGCAGTGATTTTGGAGCCCCCCCAAAAATAAAGTCTCTCTCTGTTTCCACTGTATCCTCATCTATTTGCCATGAAGTGATGGGACCAGATGCCATCATCTTAGTTTTATGAATGTTGTTTTAAGCCAACTTTTTAACTCTTCTCTTTCATTTTCATCAAAAGGCTCTTTAGTTCTTCTTCACTTTCTGCCATAAGGGTGGTATCATCTGCATATCTGAGGTTGTTGATATTTCTCCTGGCAATCTTGATTCCAGCTTGTGCTTCATCCAGCCCAGAATTTCACATGACATACTCTGCATATAAGTTAAATAATCAGGGCGACAATATACAGCCTTGACGTACTCCTTTCCCGATTTGGAACCAGTCTGCTGTTCCATGTCCAGTTCTAACTGTTGCTTCCTGACCTGTATACAGGTTTCTCAAGAGGCAGGTCAGGTGGTCTGGTATTCCCATCTCCTTAAGAATTTTCTGGAGTTTGTTGTGATCCACACAGTCAAAGGCTTTGGCATAGTCAATAAAGCAAAAATAGATGTTTTTCTGGAACTCTCTTGCTTTTTCGATGATCCAAAAGATGTTGGCAATTCTGCTCTCTGGTTCCTCTGCCTTTTCTAAACCCAGCTTGAACATCTGGAAGTTCATGATTCACATATTGTTGAAGCCTGACTTGGAGAATTTTGAGCATTACTTTGCTAGCGGGTGAGATGAGTGCAATTGTGCGGTAGTTTGAGCATTCTTTGTCATTGCCTTTCTTTGGGATTGGAATGAAACTGACCTTTTCCAGTCCTGTGGCCACTGCTGAGATTTCCAAGTTTGCTGGCATATTGAGTGCAGCACATTCACAGCATCATCTTTTAAGATTTGAAATAGCTCAACTGGAATTCCATCACCTCCACTAACTTTGTTCATAGTGATGTTTCCTAAGGCCCACTTGACTTCATATTCCAGGATGTCTGGCTCTAGGTGAGTGATCACACCATCGTGATTATCTGGGTAGTCAAGATCTTCTTGCTACCTCTTTTTAATATCTTCTGCTTCTGTTAGGTTCCTAACATTTCTGTCCTTTATTGAGCCCATCTTTGCATGAAATGTTCCCTTGGTATCTCTAAATTTCTTGAAGAGATCTCTAGTCTTTCCCATTCTATTGTTTTCTTCTATTTCTTTGCACTGATCACAGGGGAATGCTTTCTTATCTCTCCTTGATATTCTTTGGAATTCTGCATTCAAATGAGTATACATTTCCTTTTCTCCTTTGCCTTTAGCTTCCCTTCTTTTCTCAGCTATTTGTGAGGCCTTTTCAGACAACCATTTTTCCTCTTTGCATTTCTTTTTCTTGGGGATGGTCTTGATCCCTGCCTCCTGTACAATGTCACGAACCTCCATCCATAGTTCTTCAGGCACTCTGTCTATCAGATCTAATCCCTTAAATATATTTCTCACTTTCACTGTATAGTCATAAGGGATTGGATTTAGGTCACACCTGAATGTTCTAGTGGTTTTCCCTACTTTCTTCAATTTAAGTCTGAATTTGGCAATAAGGAGTTCATGATCTGAGCCACAGTCAGCTCCTGGTCTTGTTTTTGCTGACTGTATAGAGCATCTCCACTTTTGACTGCAAAGAATATAATCAGTCTAATTTTGGTGTTGATCATCTGGTGATGTCCATGTGTAGGGTCTTCTCTTGTGTTGTTGGAAGAGGGTGATTTCTATGATCAGTACATCCTCTTGGGAAAAGTCTATTAGCTTTTGCCCTGCTTCATGCTGTACTCCAAGGCCAAATTTGCCTGTTATTCCAGGTGTTTCTTGACTTCCTACTTTTGCATTCCAGTCCCCTATAATGAAGAGGACATCTTTTTTGAGTGTTAGTTCTAGAAGGTCTTGTAGGTCTTCATAGAACCATTCAACTTCAGCTTCTTCAGCATTACTGGTCAGGGCATAAACAGATTCCCGTGATATTGAATGGTTTGCCTTGGAAATGAACAGAGATCATTCTGTCATTTTTGAGATTGCATCCAAGTACTGCATTTCAGACTCTTGTGTACTACAATGGCTACTCAATTTCTTCTAAGGGATTCTTGCCCACAGTAGTAGATATAATGGTTATCTGAGTTAAATTCACCCATTCTAGTCCTTTTCAGTTCACTGATTCCTAAAATATCAATGTTCACTCTTGCCATCTCCTGTTTGACCACTTTCAATTTGCCTTGATTCATGGACCTAATATTCCAGGTACCTATGCAATATTGCTCTTTATAGCATCAGACCTTGCTTTCATTACCAGTCACATACACAACTGGGTGTTGTTTTTGCTTTAGCTCCATCTCTCCATTCTTTCTGGAGTTATTTCTCCACTGATCTCCAGTAGCATATTGGGCAACTACTGACCTGGGGAGTTCATCTTTCAGTGTCCTGTCTTTTTGCCTTTTCATACTGTTCATGGGGTTCCCAAGGCAAGAATACTGAAGTGATTTGCCATTCCCTTCTCCAGTGGACCACATTCTGTCAGACCTCTCCACCATGACCCATCTGTCTTGGGTGGCCCTACATGGCATGGCTCATAGTTTGATTGAGTTAGACAAGGTTGTGGTCCATGTGATCAGATTGGTTAGTTTTCTGTGATCGTGGTTTTCAGTCTGTGCCCTCTGATGGAGGATAACAGTCTTATGGAAGCTTCCTGATGAGAGACACTGACTGAGGGGGAAACTGGGTCTTGTTCTGATGGGTGGGGCCATGTTCAGTAAATTTTTAATTCAATTTTCTGTTGATGGGTGGAACTGTGTTCCCTCCCTGCTATTTACCTGAGGCCAAACTATGGTGGAGGTAATGCGGATAATGGATCTCCTTCAAAAGATCCCATGCATGTACTGCTATACTCAGTGCCCCCAGCCCTGCAGCAGGCCACCACCGACCCACGCCTCCGCTGGAGATTCCCGGACACTCACAGGCAAGTCTGGGTCAGTCCTTCTATAGTCTACTATAATTCTTTGGCTTCATTTTCCAGCAAAATTGGTAAATTTGTGGATTCAGAAGCCCAGTGATCTCATTTGCTATGTGACAAAGTTAGGTTATTTGAGATAAATGTTATATAAGAAGAAATTTAACTTCTCAACCAATAATGTAATAATATGAGTAATGAAATATGTATAATGTTCATCTATAAGAATTAAAAGCATTCAGGATAACTTTTTTGGAGGGTTATAAATTGCACTGTTATCTTTTAAGCTTTGGGGGCAGAAATATTAACGGGGGGGGGCAACCAGGAGTGATACACAGTTGCCCCAATTATCTGGCATAGATATTTGGAGAATATGGCTCTGTACACTCTGATTCTTTTTTCTCCAATTATTTATTTCTTTTGAATTCACTCTCATTGTGTCTTTCCAGTCTTAGCACTTTTCAATGAAGCTGCCCTACTCATACAAAGCTTCTGTTAATAGAACTTAGCCTCTGATGTTAGCTTCTTAGTATGTCACTCATTCCATCTGCATATTCCTCTTTCAACTGGCTTGAGCTGCCCTTTTCAGCTCCTCTCTCTAACTTTGCTTGATTACCTGTTTTTTTGATGTGCTTCTCTGACTCACATACTTTACTTTTCTTCAGAGAGTAACTGTGAGTCACAGCCCCTACCCCACCCCTCACCCCCTCCACCCAGGGCCTGTGGAACTGTTCAGACAGAACTAATTCCCACCAGGCCTTCCCGTCGGAAGAGGGGAATATTGTGTTGGGTTCATGCATCAGTCCAGATACACTCTGCTCCTGGTTCTCGGATAAAGATTTCCCCAGCAACCTCCAACTCCCAGATGGCTGTCTGCTCTACCACAGAGTTCGTAGTTCATCACGGTTTTTGCACTTGACTTTCAGTTCTGGCCTCTCAGCTGATTTATCTCCTATCTTTCTCCCTCTGGCAAGCCCCCGTGGGTGAGCCTTAATAATAATCCTAGTATACCCTTAATGACTATTCTCTCTGCTTCTATTTCCTGGTTTTTAAAAAGGCACAACATATAAAATGGCTCAGTGGGTAAAGAATCTGCTCCTCTGATGCAGGAGACACAGGAGACTCGGGTTTGATTCCTGGATCGGGAATACCCCCTGGAGAAGGAAATGGCAACCCACTCCAGTATTCTTGCATGGAAAATCCCATGGACAGAGGAGCCTGGTGGGCTAAAGAATCGGACATAAGTGTGCATATAAACTCAAAATATATAAAAAGGAATGAAGCATGAATGAAATTTGAAGACACAATGCTAAGTGAAATAAACCAGACACAAAGGGACAATATTGTATAATTCCACTTGTATGTGGTACATAGAGCAGTTAAATTCATAGAGACAGAAAGTCGTTTAGAACTTGCTAGGGGCTTGGGTTAGGGGCAATGGAGAATTATTGCATAAAGGTTATAGGGTTTCTGTTTGGAGTAATGAAAAATTTCAGAAATAGTTGTAATGGTTTGTGCAGTGTGGTAGATGTAATTAATGCCACTAAATTGTGCACTTAACAGTGGTTAAAATGATGTGTTTCATGTCATATATAATTTACCACATTAAAACAAAACAGCACAATAATAGCTCCTTGACCTTTTCCAGCATCCTCCAGGGTTGTTTCCTTTTCATCTGCCTCTTAAACATTAGGATTCAGCAGTTTTGGTTCTTGGTTCTCTCTCTCCTTTCATCGTCCTGCCCTCTTCCTCTGGGGAATCTCATTTAGTTTGCTAATGAGGACTAAACCTATATTTTTAGCCTAATCTCTCTTCGACGTGGCAGACCTGGTGATTACCGAAAATTTCCGCCTGGATATTCCAATAGCTCTTCAATCTCATCATTCCCCTACTCAGCTCATCTCCTTCCTCCCAAAGCAGTTTATCCTTCTGTCTGTCTTTAGCCTTCTGTTTTCTACAGCCATGTTTCCCAAACCAAACGTTCAGGTGTTTTCCCCTTTCCCCCATTTCCAGTCTCTCATTAAGTCCTATCTTTCTTTCTTTACCTTGTGCAATGCCCCAGCACATACCCTACAGCAAAGTTAGGCTGCTAGTCTGGCCCTAACTTGAATTCTGTGCCTTTGGAAATCTCCTGACTGGAGAGATTTGATCTTTTTTTCTCTTCACCCTCAAATGACCTGCCCTGTCTACCCCAAGACCCGGGTGAAAGTTCACCTTTTTGGAAGGCTGTCTCTTACCTCCTCTTTGCAATCTCCCTTTCTTTAGCGCAGTCATCCTTCCGTCCCTCCTGCCTAGGGAAAGTTTTCTCCCAAATCAGCGTAAATGAAATCATTTTACAAAGCATGTTGCAATTCATGGCAATTGTTTGTTTACATGTCTGACAGTGTCCTCCACTAGACTCTAATCTTTGTCGAGGGGGGTGCTGTGTCCAACTCCCAGCCAGGACCCTGGTCCATGGTAGGTGCTCCTTAAAGACCTACAGTGTCTCCCTATATAAACTTGAGAAAATTAGACATTTTTTCTTTTACTTTTCAATAAGCTTTTGTTAAAAAAAAAATTCTTTCAATATGAACCATTCTTAAAGCATCCACTGGATTTGCCATAACATCACTTCACCCCATGCCTTGACTCCTTGGCTTTGAGGCACACAGGACCACAGCTCCCCAACCGGGGATTGAACCTACATTCCCCACACCAAAAGATGAAGGCCCAACCACTGGACTGCCAGGGAAGTCCCATAGGCATGTTTCTAACACTTCAGATTCAAACACTTTTCAGAAAAGTCAGTTTGCTTTGCGCTTTATTCTCTCTTTTCTGTTCAATGTTGCTAAGTGACTGTCCCCTAATTGCTCAGAGCATTGTGGTATTTTCCTCCAATTTTTTTGTGTGTGTGTCTGTGTGTGGCTGCTCCAGATACTTTCCTGATAGTTCTTATTTCATATTTTAGTGATTTTAAGCTTAGTAAAGTTTAAAAGGTTAGGGGCACATCTAAAGATGGATATTGTAATACAACCTGGATAAAACCTAAGGAGTGAAAGAAAAATCCTATGGGATCCCTAAAAGTAGCGCTTCAGAGTGTTTAAATAAATCACATGTGTTTTAAAAATTATAATGACCTGCAATTAATTTTACTTTTTAAAAATGATGGGTCTTTTTGTACTATAATTAGAGACTGTAAGACTTCAAAGCAGATTTGGAATTAACGTTTCTGAATTAATGTTATCCAGTAAGAGACTCAGACTCTTCATTATTTCAGTCTTCTTAATACTAGTTTATTTTTGATCTGTTGCAAATAGCATAGCTTCTATATCGGTCACGGTTCTCCAGAGAAACACAACTTGTAAATATATATTAGAACTAATCCATATGTTTTTCCAGTAGTCATGTATGGATGTGAAAGTTGGAATATGAAGAAAGCTGAGCACCGAATTGATGCTTTTGAACTGTGGTTGGAGAAGACTCTTGAGAGTCTGTTGGACTGCAAGGGGGTCCATCCTAAAGGAGATCAGTCCTGAGTATGCATTGAAAAGACTGATGTTGAAGTTGAAACTCCAATACTTTGGCCACCTGATGTGAAGAGCTGACTTGACTCATTGGAACCTGATGCTGGGAAAGATTGAGTGCAGGAGGAAAAGGGGATGACAGAGGATGAGATGGTTGGATGGCATCACCAACTCAATGGACATGAGTTTGGGTAAACTCTGGGAGTTGGTGATGGACAGGGAGGCCTGGCGTGCTGTGGTCCAGGGGGTCGCAAAGAGTCGGACACGAATGAGCGACTGAACTGAACTGAACTGAACCCATATGTATATTTACATAAGGTTTGTGTGAGCAGGGCAGCTTCATTTAGAGGCGCTGAGACTGGAAAGACAACAGGAGTGAATCCAAGAGAAATAAGTAATTGAAGCAAAAGGAGTCAGGATATATAGGACCAAAATTCCCAAATATTTGTGCCAGATAGTTGGAGCACTGCCTGTTATTTCTGATTGTCCCTGAAGAGTGCTCTGGGACCCAATCTCAATGGGAGCAGGACACCAGCAGCGTGTCCTATAATTCAACTTAACGCTATCTTTCTTTTTTTGGCTACATCATGCAGGACCTTCGTACTCCCACCAAGGATCAAACCCATGCCCCTGCATTGGGAGCACAGTCTTAACCACTGGGACACCAGGGAAGTTCCAGTTCAACTTAATTCTGACACTATCTACCTGATGATTTTGAACTGTGGTGTTGAAGACTTTTGAGAGTCCATCGGACTGCAAGGAGATCAAACCAGCCAATCCTAAAGGAAATCAGTCCTGAATATTCATTGGAAGGACTGATGTTGAAGCTGAAACTCCAATACTTTGGCCACCTGATGCAAAGAACTGACTCATTGGAAAAGACCCTGATACTGGGAAAGATTGAAGGCAGGAGGAGAAGGGGAAAATAGAGGATGAGATGGCTGGATGGCATCACTGACTCTATGGACATGGGTTTGAGTAAACGCCAGGAGTTGGTGATGGACAGGGAGCCATGGACCCCCAGTGAGTCCATGGGGTCTCAAATTGTTGAACAAGACTGAGCAACTGAACTGAACTGAACTTAATTGATCTACCTGGAGATAGAATCAGATTCTGCAGGTTAGGGGCTCAGTCTGACAAGACTGTCCATCCCCACCCCCTAGTTTAGATGCCCATCTCAAGTCTAGGTTGTTACCTGTACTTCTGACCAACTGGATGAAAATCAAAAGTTCCCTCTACTCTCTTCTTGGGTTGAATTAGTTTGCAAGAGTGTCTCACAGAAACAATTTACTTACTAGATCATTGGAACATGATAAAAGGATACCAATCAGGAGTATCCAGAAGGCAGGCATGTGGTAAGGGCACAAATCTTCCATGCCCTGTCGGAGCACCAGTCTTCCAGCCCCTGCAAACTCTCTGAACCTGGTCTATTTGGGTTTTCATGGAAACTTCATTACACATAAACTTTATACATCAGGCATGACTGATTAAATCGTTGGCCAATGGCAACTGGTTCAACCTCCAGCCCCTTTCCTCTTGTGGTTGGCTTTCCCTGCAACCAACCCCCTTGCCTCACACCCTCTTCTCCTTCATTAACCTAGGGCTTTCCAAAAAGTCACTCATTAACATAAAAAAGACAATTTTTATCATTCTTACACTTATGAAATTTCAGGGGTTTTAGGAACTCTGTACCAGAAATGGGGATGAAGACCAAATATATATTTCTTATTATAATTCCCAGTGCCACAGCCCCCATATTAACATTTCACTCCCAAAGCTTAAAAGATATCAGTGTAACTTCTGATTAAACACAAAGTATTTAGGAATTCCCTGGCTGTCCAGTAGTTAGGACTTGGTGCTTTTACTACGTGGCCAGGGTTCAATTCTGGTTGGGAACTAAGATCCCGCAAGCCTCATGGTGCTGCTAAAAAAGCAAATAAACACATTTTTGAATGTTTTGATTCTAACAGCTTAGTATTATGAATGCTCTTCTCCCAAATTATTTTACATACATATAAATACATATAAAGAGATTTAATTTTAAGGAATTGCTTGTGGGGACTGGTATGTCTAAAACTCATAGGGTAGGCCAGCAGCTTGGTAACCCTGAAAAGATTTCTGTTAGTCTTGACTCAGAATTCCTTTCTTTCCAGAAATCCTTAATTTCTGCTGTTAAGGCTTTTAGTTAGTTGAATGAGGCCCATCCACTTCATTGAGGGTAATGTCCTTTACTTTACCCCTGGGTGGGGAAGCTCTGCTGGAGGAGGGCATGCAACCCACTCCAGTATTCTTGCCTGGAGAATCCCATGGACAGGGAAGCCTGGTGGGCTACAGTCCAGAGAGTCACAAAGAGTTGGACACGAGTGAAGCAACTTACACGCATGCATGCACTGATTAGAGATGTTAATTACATTTACAGAATACCTCCACAGCAATATTTAGACCATTTGACCAAACAGCTGGATACCATAGCCTAGCCAAATTGACACTTAAAATTTAATCATCAGCTACCCCAGTGGTTATATTCATCAGCATAGGACGACAAAAGCAATAGTATAATCATTCATTGTGTCTCTTAATTTCCCCCACAAAATGTCTGGATAGTAAGTCAAAGAGAAATCTACCAAGCTAAGACCTAGTAGAATTCCAGACTACTTTGTTACAAGTACCTTTTGAGCAGCTATCTTAGAGCTATATATTTTTATTTTAAAAGTGATCAGAAATATGTATAGAGGTATTGCTGTATTATTTTTATCTTACCCTACAGTTTGGCTTCCAAGTTAGAACATTTGCTTGAGAAAGATACTGTAGTTAATTTTGAAATTAGATAAGCAGAGTTCAGTCTATTGAGCTATAGATGGAATGTTCTAGGATTGGCTAATTTCTATGATTGAATAGTTTGTATACCTCCTTTAGAAGATAATCCCTTCCTTATCTACAAAGTAGGAATAACATTTACCTCTTATTATTGTTGAGAGGTTTAAACAATGTATTGAAGTGTCTAATACAGTGCCTCATACACAGTAGGTATCCCATAAATGTTTTCTTCACTTGTCCTACAATAGTTTTCAGAACTGCAACCAGAGAGAACCTCTAAGCAACATGAACTCATTGAGCTCATGAACTGGATAAGAAGACGAAACCTCTTTCTTTGTTGCTGAACTTTCCATGAACCTTAGCATCTCATTCTCTTTCCTTTGACTGTGCAAGGCTGCAGAAGTAGAAAGAGGATTATTTTCCCTCCATTTTCTCTCACAAACGCAAGTATGCATTCATTCATTTGTCCATTCATCCAGCAGCTCTTTACTGAATGCCCTCATGCTCCAGGCATCATGGCAGGTACCGGGGATATGACAGTGATCACTTACTGTGGTCTTTGTTCTTCAGGGGCTCACAGGAGATGACAGGGTGACCAGAACTGCTGACATACAAAAGACAGAATGGAAAGAGGTAGGTTCAGGGTTCTACCGATAGTTTCATATTTATTGTGGAAAGGATAATGATGTTGTCAGGAAGCATTTTGTAAGCTTAAAACACAACATACTGAAAGAGAGAAAAAGAGAACAATAGATGATGAAAAAATGTCTTAATGACAAAATATTTGCCAGCTATTAGTGTTGGCATTTTTATTATCCATCCATCATGTTCCATTTGTTAAATGGACCAGTTTAAATTACTTACATATCACAGAATAACAAAATTAAGACTTAGGAGAATAGCTTTTGCTTTAAAATTTCTGCTGCTTTGATATTCACAGCAAATTAGAAATGATGCTCATTACCCTTTGGTGTGGCCTTTCTCTGGGTCCAGCATTGTGCTAAGCTGTGCAAGCATTCTGTCCTTCAGTTCTCAAATGACTTTATGATCCCCATCTTGGAAAACGGGAAAGCTAAGGCAGAGAGAAGTTAAGTAGATTACTTAAGGTCCCTGGTGGAATCAGAGTTTGAACCCAGAAAGCCTGACTTCAGAACTCTCTGAACTACCTATCTTATAGGAAGTTAAAAAAAAAAAAGTCCTAAAATGCTGAGACATTACTATGAGTGTATATAGAGTCATATTTTATTTTATTAAAAAAGTAGTCTGTTCTTACGTGGTTCAAAATTTTACAGGCATAAAAGGATATGTGGTAAAAAAAAAACTCTCTCCAGATCTCATGTGCCAGCTACCTACTCCCCCTGCCCTGAAACACAACCAATAAGCTTTCATGTATATATTAGTTTTTCTCTCTTTTTACATAAATGGTAGGCTACTATGTGACCCATTAATATCTTTCTTTTTTTTTAAAATTTTTTTTATTATTATTATTTTTTTTTCCAGTGGGTTTTGTCATACATTGATATGAATCAGCCATGGATTTACATGTATTCCCAATCCCGATCCCCCCTCCCACCTCCCTCTCCACCCGATTCCTCTGGGTCTTCCCAGTGCACCAGGCCTGAGCACTTGTCTCATGCATCCCACCTGGGCTGGTGATCTGTTTCACCATAGATAGTATACATGCTGTTCTTTTGAAATATCCCACCCTCACATTCTCCCACAAAGTTCAAAAGTCTGTTCTGTATTTCTGTGTCTCTTTTTCTGTTTTGCATATAGGGTTATCGTTATCACCTTTCTAAATTCCATATATATGTGTTAGTATGCTGTAATGTTCTTTATCTTTCTGGCTTACTTCACTCTGTATAAGGGGCTCCAGTTTCATCCATCTCATTAGGACTGGTTCAAATGAATTCTTTTTAATGGCTGAGTAATAATCCATGGTGTATATGTACCACAGCTTCCTTATCCATTCATCTGCTGATGGGCATCTAGGTTGCTTCCATGTCCTGGCTATTATAAACAGTGCTGCGATGAACATTGGGGTGCACGTGTCTCTTTCAGATCTGGTTTCCTCAGTGTGTATGCCCAGAAGTGGGATTGCTGGGTCATATGGCAGTTCTATTTCCAGTTTTTTAAGAAATCTCCACACTGTTTTCCATAGCGGCTGTACTAGTTTGCATTCCCACCAACAGTGTAAGAGGGTTCCCTTTTCTCCACACCCTCTCCAGCATTTATTGCTTGTAGACTTTTGGATAGCAGCCATCCTGACTGGCGTGTAATGGTACCTCATTGTGGTTTTGATTTGCATTTCTCTAATAATGAGTGATGTTGAGCATCTTTTCATGTGTTTGTTAGCCATCTGTATGTCTTCTTTGGAGAAATGTCTGTTTAGTTCTTTGGCCCATTTTTTGATTGGGTCATTTATTTTTCTGGAATTGAGCTGCAGGAGTTGCTTGTATATTTTTGAGATTAATCCTTTGTCTGTTTCTTCATTTGCTATTATTTTCTCCCAATCTGAGGGCTGTCTTTTCACCTTACTTATAGTTTCCTTTGTAGTGCAAAAGCTTTTAAGTTTCATTAGGTCCCATTTGTTTAGTTTTGCTTTTATTTCCAATATTCTGGGAGGTGGGTCATAGAGGATCTTGCTGTCTCTTTATGTCGGAGAGTGTTTTGCCTATGTTCTCCTCTAGGAGTTTTATAGTTTCTGGTCTTACATTTAGATCTTTAATCCATTTTGAGTTTATTTTTGTGTATGGTGTTAGAAAGTGTTCTTGTTTCATTCTTTTACAAGTGGTTGACCAGTTTTCCCAGCACCACTTGTTAAAGAGGTTGTCTTTTTTCCATTGTATATCCTTGCCTCCTTTGTCAAAGATAAGGTGTCTATAGGTTCGTGGATTTATCTCTGGGCTTTCTATTCTGTTCCATTGATCTATATTTCTGTCTTTGTGCCAGTACCACACTGTCTTGATGACTGTGGCTTTGTAGTAGAGTCTGAAGTCAGGCAGGTTGATTCCTCCAGTTCCATTCTTCTTTCTCAAGATTATTTTGGCTCTTCGGGGTTTTTTGTATTTCCATACAAATTGTGAAATTCTTTGGTCTAGTTCTGTGAAAAATACCGTTGGTAGCTTGATAGGGATTGCATTGAATCTATAGACTGCTTTGGGTAGAATAGCCATTTTGACAATATTGATTCTTCCAATCCATGAACACGGTATGTTTCTCCATCTGTTTGTGTCCTCTTTGATTTCTTTCATCAGTGTTTTATAGTTTTCTATGTATAGGTCCTTTGTTTCTTTAGGTAGATATACTCCTAAGTATTTTATTCTTTTTGTTGCAATGGTGAATGGTATTGTTTCCTTAATTTCTCTTTCTGTTTTTTCATTGTTAGTATATAGGAATGCAAGGGATTTCTGTGTGTTAATTTTATATCCTGCAACTTTACTATATTCATTGATTAGCTCTAGTAATTTTCTGGTAGAGTCTTTAGGGTTTTCTATATAGAGGATCATGTCATCTGCAAACAGTGAGAGTTTTACTTCTTCTTTTCCTATCTGGATTCCTTTTACTTCTTTTTCTGCTCTGATTGCTGTGGCCAGAACTTCCAACACTATGTTGAATAGTAGTGGTGAGAGTGGGCACCCTTGTCTTGTTCCTGATTTCAGGGGAAATGCCTTCAATTTTTCACCATTGAGGGTGATGCTTGCTGTGGGTTTGTCATATATAGCTTTTATTATGTTGAGGTATGTTCCTTCTATTCCTGCTTTTTGGAGAGTTTTAATCATAAATGAGTGTTGAATTTTGTCAAAGGCTTTCTCTGCATCTATTGAGATAATCATATGGTTTTTATCTTTCAATTTGTTAATGTGGTGTATTACATTGATTGATTTGCGGATATTGAAGAATCCTTGCATTCCTGGGATAAAGCCCACTTGGTCATGGTGTATGATTTTTTTAATATGTTGTTGGATTCTGTTTGCTAGAATTTTGTTAAGGATTTTTGCATCTATGTTCATCAGTGATATTGGCCTGTAGTTTTCTTTTTTTGTGGCATCTTTGTCTGGTTTTGGAATTAGGGTGATGGTGGCCTCATAGAATGAGTTTGGAAGCTTACCTTCATCTGCAATTTTCTGGAAGAGTTTGAGTAAGATAGGTGTTAGCTCTTCTCTAAATTTTTGGTAGAATTCAGCTGTGAAGCCATCTGGTCCTGGGCTTTTGTTTGCTGGAAGATTTTTGATGACAGTTTCGATTTCCTTGCTTGTGATGGGTCTGTTAAGATCTTCTATTTCTTCCTGGTTCAGTTTTGGAAAGTTATATTTTTCTAAGAATTTGTCCATTTCATCCAAGTTGTCCATTTTATTGGCATAGAGCTGCTGGTCCATTAATATCTTTCTTTTCCCCCTTAAAAATGTATCCTAGAGATCTTTCCCTTTTTTTTTTTAAACATAAATTGCTTTCTGTTTCTCTTTTAACCTTTGCCTAGTTTTCTATGGCATAACTGTCCCATGTGAGCTCATGCATGTTTAGTCACTAAGTTGTGTCTGACTCTTTGCAACCCTATGGACTGTAGCCGGCCAGGCTCCTCTGTCTGATGCTTTGTCCAGTACTTTTAAAATTACATTTTCATTTATCTGAAATTGATTTTGCATTAAGTTTGAGCTTTATTTTATTTTTTCCAGATGGCTACCTGCTGCTCCAATAAAATACTAAAAAAACATCTGCAACAGTCAGTACACTTACCAGCTCACACAACAAGAAATCTGAGGTAGGGCTGTTCCGGAATTGATGATTTCAGTGGTTCAATGTGATTTCTAGGACCCAGATTCCCTTCACATTTTCCATGTGTTGACTGACCTTCCTCCTTTATTCAAACAAAAAATTGAGGGCTTTGTCTCTTCTACATTGTCCTCAAGCCAAGCTGAGTGCTACAAGAATTCCATTTAATTAGATAAAAGACATTTTTGTACCACTGAACATAACAGATTTGCAGAATATTTTTCATGCTGCAAATTAACTGAAGTAGGAATCACCTCTATCAACAGTTTCAGCTATTGTGTCCAATACAAGAAATATGACATTATCTTCTATTGGAGGCTATGGGGTTACACTCCAGAATGGGATTTGAGAAAATTGAATACAACTCTGATAGAACTGGCCAAGAACTGCTTCAACTCCTTACCAAATCCTGCAGCCCACTGGCATCTGAACCTCAGCATCTGTGTTTCCCTTGAGTTATAGTGGAAAAAGCATCCTTGCTCCAGTCAAGGGCAAAGGCCAATTGTTTCACACAGTTGTGTATCTTCAGTTATCCCATTGCTCTCATTTATCATCAAATTCTTTCTACTGCACCGTTTCCTCTAGCAGTCTAATATCTCTCTCTCTGTCCTCCATCCCCCACCAATCACCATTCTATTTCTCTTCCCCACTCAACAGAAAAATTTCTGAAAGCCACATTTAACTTGCTACCTTTTTGTCCTGCCTCTCATTCTTGCCATAATGCACTTCAGTCAGGTTTTCATTCCTCCATTCTCCCAACCCCACATTGATAAGAGACAGTTCTTCTTAAGGTTGCTTGTGTAGATGTCCATGAAGCCAAACTCATCTGATTCTCCCCTGACTGGCCTGAGAGCTCTTTCTTAGCATCTTTTCTGGCTCCTCCTCCTCCAGCAGACCTCGTGCAAGCTTCCGTGTTGTCAACCTGCACTCTTCCCTACCGCCGTGGCTGTAAGTATCATCTATTCACAGATGACTTTCAAATCTATACCTCTTTTCCTGACCTCTATCCTGAGTTCTAGACTTATTTATCCAACTACCTTTCAGCATTTCCTTATAAGTGTTTAATAAAAATGTCAAACTTAACATGTCTGTTCGTTGTTCAGTTGTGCCTGATACTTTGCTAACCCAGGGACTGTAGCCTGCCAGGCTCCTCTGTCCATGGAATTTTCCAGGCAAGAATACTAGAGTGGGTTGCCATTTCCTACTCCAGGGGATCTTCCAGACCCAGGGTTTGAACCCACATCTCCTGGGTCTCCTGCATTGCAGGCATATTCTTTATGGTCTGAGCCACCAGGGAAGCCCTTGACATATCTAAAGCAGAACTAATTATTTCTCCCCTCCTCCCAGTTTATTCTTCCCAGGGTCTTCCCCATCATGGTAAATGGCATCTTCATTTGTCCAACTGCCCAGAAGCAATTATCAACAAGTCCTATAGTACTTACAAAGTATGTCTTGAGTCTGGCTACTGCTCCCTTCCTCACTGCTACACCCTCGTCCAGGTGACCACCATCTGGCCTGAACTGCTAAGACAATCTTCCAATCAGTCCCAGCTTCCTGTCTTTTGCACTCTGATCCTTTCTCCATATAGCAGTCTCAGTGATTTTTCTTTTTTTCATTAATCTTATTTTTTTCCTTCAATTTTTGTTTTTTAAATTTTAATTAATTTTTTAAAAATTGGAGTCTAGTTGCTTTACAATGTTGCTTTCATTTCCACTGCACAGCAAAGTGAATCACCTCTACATATGCACGTATCCCCTCTGTTTTGGATTTCCTTCCTGTTCAGGTTACCACAGAGCACTGAGGAGAGTTCCCTGTGCTGTACCTACTGCAGGTTCTCATGAATTATCTATTTTATACACAGTATCAATAGTGTATGTAGGTCAATCCCAGCCTCTCAGTTCACCCCTCTAGTTGTCCATACATTTGTTCTCTATGTCTAAGTCTCCATTTGTGCTTTACAAACAGGTTCATCTACACCATTTTTCTAGATTCCGCATATATATGTTAATATACGGTATTTGTTTTTCCCTTTCTGACTAACTTCACTCTGTATGACAATGTCTAGGTTCCATCCATGTCGCTGCAAATGGCTAAAATGAAAATTAGGTTATGTGACTTCTCTCCTCAAAACTTAAATTGCTATCTCATCAACCTGTGTAATAAAACCCAACTTCTCTTCCTGATACACAGGGTTCTGCAGGGTGTGGTATTTGCCCACCAAACCTCATCTCTGTTCATTTCCTCCCCTTTTCATTCCAGCAGAAGCACTATGGCTGTTTTTCTTTCCATCAAGCACACCAAGCTTGTTTCCATGTTAGAACCTTTGCACGTGTGCTTGGAATACTCTTCCTTTTTACATGTGCATAGGTGTGTCCTCATCACTCAGGGCTTGGCTCAAATGGGAGTTCTTAGAGATTCTGTGCTGAGTAATCTACTAAATCAGCTGTTTCCCCACGCTCTGTCATTCTCCACCACAATATTCTATACTAGCATTTTTTGGCATCCTTTATAAGGAACGGAAATCTCATTTACTCACTGATCACTCAATCATCACTCTGAATATAAACTCTTGATGTCGGAGCCTCAGGCTGTCTTATGCTCTGCTGTTTTCCCATTATCTGAAAGAGTTCCAAATATTCATCAGCAGTGAATACTCCATAAATGTTTGTTAACTGATTAATTGCACCATGTTTGTTCTGAACAAACATTTACCTCTTCTGATCTCAGTTCCTTCAGTATTAAAATGAGGAAGCCTGGAGAAGAGAACACCTGAAATTCCTTCTGGATCAGTCTGATAACTTACAGTAATTACAGGAAAAATCCTGTTGCATCAAAGATTTGTATCTACTGAAGAACATTCACTCATTCATTCAACAAGCTCTTTTTGAGTGCTGACTATAAGCCTGGGACTGTTCTAGGCGTTGGAGGCCAAGTCTTAGCCATCAAGGTTCTAGCATGTAAGTCTCAACAGACAAACAGAAAACCTATAAAGTTAATGCTATCCTTGTTTTCCATCTGCTTTTCTACTGATACTTTCACAACAGTTTTCTCAATACTGCTTAGTTTATCAACACTGGGCTCCCTCTTACCATGGTTAATTTCCAAGACTTCTAGGATTAAGTGACATAATTTATGTAGCTATAACTTTAATAGCACCATGTAAAACATAGCGATTAAGGCTGCAGAATTCCTGCCAATCTGATTTAGCTCTAATCCAAACTCTGCCATACTTCCAAATTTAATTGCAGCCCGACTTATACTAAAATTTTAAATTTTATGAATCTAATTTTTTAAAAAATGAGGTTAATAAGGAACTAAAATTGTAAACATTCAGGTAGTAACACGTACAGGACTGCTAATTCTCTTGCCAAAATTTGAGACAGATGACTTTAAATTTGAATTGGAATTAGTGTACATAGAGAGGCAATCATTAATCAAGTGTCTAGAATGAAAATAAATCACTTTTAAACATGACTGTAGAGAATGAAAAATGATTAAGAAAAGTAAAGCAAATTATTATATATTGTGCTAACTGCCATTTGTTGGCATAGGCTACAAATCACTCATAGAAAGCAATGTCTATTTATATTTGCTTTAATCAATTATATAAAGAGATTTAGTATAGCTACAGAATGTTTTTATCTTGCATACAAGTACTATATTTAAAGCAATATATATTGGTCAAAATGTTTTTGGTTGGAAAGAAAGAAAAAAAGGGGTGGGGATGGGAAAGGACTATTTACTGTTTCATGTAACTGGGAAAGCCAGAACTCAACTAATAGAATGTCATCAGAGAACTCTTTTGTTTCAATCAGGGGCTCTCCTTCTGGTGAACAAATATTCACTAGCAGTTCAAGATTCATGTCTTACCAGTTTATCAGCCCAAGGGGAAAGGGAGCAGTTGTTTTCCTTTAAAAAATTTTTATTTATTTATTGGCTCTTCGTTGCTGCCTGGGCATTTCTCTAGTTGCGTTGTGTGGGCTTCTATAGCTTCTCCTGTTGCAGAGCGTGGGCTCCAGGGCATGTGGACTTCAGTAGTGGCCGCTCCTGGGCTCTAGGGTCCGGGCTCAATGCTTGTGGTGCCTGAGCTGAGTTGCTCCACAGAACGTTGGATCTTCCTGGATCAGGGATCGAACCTGTCTCTCCTGCACTGGCAGGTGGATTCTCCACCACTGAGCCACCGGGGCAGCCCCACAGTTCTTTTTCAGTAGCTACAGTAGAGAGATTCTGGGCGAGATTCTAACTGGCCCAGTTCGGAAACAGACTAACAAAATGTATTTCAACGGCCCTCACACTCTTTCTTCTTCAGAACTGTTATTCTTGCAGTGAGCTCAGTTCAGTTCAGTTCAGTCCTCAGTCGTGTCCAACTCTTTGCAACCCCATGAATCGCAGCATGCCAGGCCTTCCTGTCCATCACCAACTCCCAGAGTTTACTCAAACTCACGTCCATCGAGTTGGTGATACCATCCAACCATCTCATCCTCTGCCATCCCCTTCTCCTCCTGCCCTCAATCCCTCCCAGCATCAGGGTCTTTTCTAATGAGTCAGCTCTTCGCATGAGGTGGCCAAAGTACTGGAGTTTCAGCTTCAGCATCAGTCCTTCCAATGAACACCCAGGACTGATCTCCTTTAGGATCGACTGGATGGATCTCCTTGCAGTTTAAGGGACTCTCAAGAGTCTTCTCCAACACCACAGTTCAAAAGCATCAATTCTTCGGCGCTCAGCTTTCTTCACAGTCCAACTCTCACATCCACACATGACCACTGGAAAAACCATAGCCTTAACTAGACGGACCTTTGTTGGCAAAGTAAAGTCTCTGCTTTTTAATATGCTGTCTAGGTAGGTCATAACTTTCCTTCCAAGGAGTAAGCGTCTTTTAATTTCATGGCTGCCATCACCATCTGCAGTGATTTTGGAGCCCCCCAAAATAAAGTCTGACACGGTTTCCACTGTTTCCCCATCTATTTCCCATGAAGTGATGGGACTGGATGCCATGATCTTAGTTTTCTGAATGTAGAGCTTTAAGCCAACTTTTTCACTCTCCTCTTTCACTTTCATCAAGAGGCTTTTTAGTTCCTCTTCACTATCTGCCATAAGAGTGGTGTCATCTGCATATCTGAGGTTATTGATATTTCTCCTGGCAATCTTGATTCCAGCTTGTGCTTCTTCCAGCCCAGTGTTTTTCATGATGTACTCTGCATATAATTTAAATAAGCAAGGTGACAATATACAGCCTTGACGTACTCCTTTTCCTATTTGGAACCAGTCTGTTGTTCCATGTCCAGTTCTAACTGTTGCTTCCTGACCTGCATACAGGTTTCTCAGGAGGCAGGTCAAGTGGTCTGGTATTCCCATCTCTTTCAGAATTTTCGCAGTGAACTAATCTTGACTAAATTTTAGGAGAATGTAATCTGATTAAATTGATTCACCTTAAGGTGTTTAAAAGTGATGGCTTTAACTTTTACAACTTAAATGAAATGATAATTGGTGCAATGTCAAAATAAGAAAAGGAATTTAAAGCACTGTGGATGAAGACAGTTTTAATTGGGTTCAGTAAATTATGCCAATGTGGAAGGATACCTTCTTTCAAACATAAGGCATAGAAATCTGGACCTCTCTGTCCTACTCACACTATTTGTGAGTACAGAGTATTGGGAAGATGCTGTGAGAAGGGTCTGTCCTTGGTTGAGGCAATAAAGGACACATTGTCTGTAGAGAACAAAAAAGCAGCTATAAAACTAAGTCAGCTTTTTCTCGAGCCTAGTGCAGCCACAGCTTGTGGTCCCAAGAAGCACCTGAAGCCCACAGCAGCTCCAAAGCTTAGGATGCCTGATAAACTGACTGGTGTGTTTGCTCCTTGTCCATCTACCAGTCCCCACAAACTGGGGAATGTTTCCCCCTAATCTTTGTAAGGAACAGACTTAAGTATGCCCTAATAGGAGACGAAATAGAGAAGATCTGTATGCAGCATTTCATTAAGAGTGATACAAGGTCTGCACCAATATCCTACCCTGCTGGTTTTATGGGTGTCATCAGCATTGATAAAACTGGAGAGAATTTTCATCTGATCTATGACAACAATGGTTGCTTTGCTGTTCATCGTATTACACCTGAGGAGGCCAAGTACAAGCTAGGGAAAGTGGGAAAGATCTTTGTGGGGACAAAAGGAATCCCTCATCTGGTGACCCACGATGCTCACACCATCCACTACCCTTGATTCCCTCATCAAGGTGAATGACACCATTCACATTGACTTGGAGACTGGAAAGAGTACTGATTCAATCAAATTTGACACTGGTGCATGGTGAGTAGAGGTGTTAACCTGAGAAGAACTGGTGTGGTCACCAATCAGGAGAGACATCCTGGTTCTTTCAATGTAGTTCATGTGAAAGATGCCAATGGCCATAGTTTTTCCACCTGGCTCTCAAAAATTTTCAGTATTGGCAAAGGCAACAAACCATGGAACTCCCTTCCCTGTGGAAAGGGTATCTGCCTTACCATTGCTGAGGAGAGGCAAGAGACTAGAAGTCAAAAAGAGCAGTAGATAGATGATCTCTGGGTGACATGACTGGAAAAGTCTTTGTACTTAGTTAAAGATAATACCACATTAAAAAATAAAAAGGTTAAGTCATTTTGGTCTTCCCTGGTGGCTCAGATGGTAAGGAATCTGCCTGTAATGCAGGAGACCTGGGTTCGATCCCTGGGTTGGGAAGGTCCCCTGGAGGAGGGCATGCAACTCACTATTCTTGCCTGGACAATCCCATGGACAGAGGAGTCTGGCAGGCTACAGTCCATGGGGTTGCAAACAGTGGGACATGACTGAGTTACTAACAGTAAGTCAGCTTGCATTTTCTTATTAACATGTATAGGAATTCTAAACAATTTCAGTGATGTAATATCCATCCCCACCTTGATGGACCAGTCCCACTGTTACTGCATCTCCCTGGAGTTCCTTGTCAATATCTCTTCCCATCCCATCTCCCGATTCAATCACGCGGCAATAGAAGTCAGAGCGCTGGCATATTACTTTTCACAACTATTGATACCCGACTAGGAGAATTAATGCATTATATAGAAAAGAGTGAACTGAGACTGCAAAAGGAAATAATCAAGAGATTATGCTTTACAAAATGGATTATAATTAATGTCAAACTGTGCATTATAAGCAGTTAGTATAAGCTCGTAATATAAAATAATTGAATTAGTCCCCCAAATAAATTCAACAGAAAAGTCTGTTCTGGAAGAGTAATTCATTTGTCAGCTGAGCAAAAGAAGCTTATAAGGAATAGCTGAATGATGCCAAACGACTGTTAAACTAATTTAAAGGCAAGCATGTGAATTTGATTTGGACCGGAGTCTGTGTCATTTCCTTTCTTTTCCTGCAGCCCTAGCCCAGCACAGAGTATCATAGCTGGCCCAGCAGGTGGCGCTCTTCTCTTTGTGCGCTTGTACTAAACTAACCACTTGTCCAAGAACAAGGTAGAGGCTTGCCTTCAGAAGAACCCTATAATCTGTTTATCTATGGCAATGATACACTTATAGATTTTTGTAAGGGTAATTATGCTGATCTATTCTTTGTCAGTTTTCTTTCTTAAATCAATCTGCTCTTCCCCAGTAGCATATTGGCCACCTTCTAACCTGGGGAGCTTATCTTTCAATGTCATATCTTTTTACCTTTGCAAACTGTTCATGGCATTGTCACAGAAAGAATGCTGGATTGGTTTGCCATTCCCTCCTCCAGAGGCTCGTGCTTTATCAGAACTCTTCATTATGACCTCTTCATCTTAAGTGACCCTGCCCAGCATGGCTCATAGCTTCACTGAGTTATGCAAGTCCCTTCAACCACAACAAGGCTGTGATCCAAGAAGGGGCTTAAATCAAAGACTTGTTTTATTATAGTACATGGACTGGGACTGATGGGAAAGGGTGGATAAAGTGGGCAACATTGCCCTGATTAGCATTGTATGTCCATCCTGATAGCCAAAACGTGCTAAAGGTGCCATCACATTGCATCATGGTTTTCCTGATACTATCCTGACCCCATATTCTGACCCTGAGAAGGGAAAAGATGCCAAACAGCACCCCAACCACCATGCCCACAGCTCAACCCATCACAAAACCCATCTTCATGAGGTGGAAGTAACATGGCTGGACCTGTGCTCAGGGATCCGAGGCCACCAGCATCTCACTTCCGGCCTTGGTTGCTTTTGGTCTTTGCCCTGTTGGGTCTAGAGTTTGTCATCCTTAGTTTCAAGCCTTTGTCAGTTTCTGTTAAAATACTTTGACTTCTACTCTACGTTTAAGGTCTTACACTGTGAGGGAAATCTACATACAATTGAGGTGATTCATATTTGAAAAGCACATTGAACCGAAGCAATCTATATAAACTCAAAAAAAGAAGACTTTTTCTAATAAAAATTCCACACATCCTTGGACCTTTTGAAACTTCCCCTCAAGAATCACTGATGAGCAGAAGTTGGATTCCATCTTCTACATATTCTCTTTTTCATCCAGCTTCATTTTCTATAGCTTGTATCATGAAAACAATTTTTTTTCAGATATACAACTAAAATATAATAGGCACATTACTTTCCCTTTCAAAATTTGTCCTGATGCCCTGCCTCCTGGAAAGTGTGATTTGTTGGACACAAATCAAAGGTACTATAATAAGCACAAGAATAAAAAGAATTAACATTATTATGTAATTAAAGCACATTTTCATTTATTACCTTTTTCATGCTTGCTTCATTTAGAGATTGTGAAATATATGCTGGACATATTAGTATGTATCATGTGTATTATACATATAGTCTGCTCTCATTTAATTTTCACAGATACTCATTTTGAAGAAAAGAAATATAAAGATTAGAAAATTTGAGTTATTTCCCCAAATCATGAGGCAAGTCAATGTCAGAATGGTGACTGGAGATTCTAAACCTTGTACCTCTGAAAAAGACAGACCATATTAGAATATTGAAACAATCTTGCTAGTAAGTGTAGGAGCTTCATTTTAAAAAGAAACAAAAAACTGTTCATAAAATGACTTTCAGGAGAAGGAAATGGCAACCCACTCCAGTATTCTTGCCTGGAAAGTCCCATGGACAGAGGAGCCTGGCGGGCTACAGTCCTTGGGGTAGAAGAGAAAAAAAGAAAAATAAAAAAGAAAAAAAAAAAGAAAAAAAAAATGACTTTCAATAGTTAACTCTATTTTGTACAACAACCTATGAGAGTTTTGTTGATAAAGTTAGGCATTCTTTAGAAATTGTACAAAGAGAAGAGGAGAAAAGAGTGTTAAGGAAAGATGGGAGAGGTTCAGAGATAAATTTAATTAAATTTTACAGTTTGCCTACAGTTAGCACAACCTTTAAAGATTATTCAAGGGAGAACATAAGGAAATGTGTTTTACTGTGGGGAAGAATCCCTTAGAAGAAATGGAGTAGCCATCATAGTCAACAAAAGAATCTGAAATGCAGTACTTGGATGCAATCTCAAAAACGACAGAATGATCTCTGCTTGTTTCCAAGGCAAACCATTCAATATCATGGGAATCTGTTTATGCCCTGAACAGTAATGCTGAAGTTGAAGTTGAACAGTTCTATGAAGACCTACAAGACCTTCTAGAACTAACATTCAAAAAAGATGTCCTCTTCATTATAGGGGACTGGAATGTAAAAGTAGGAAGTCAAGAGATACCTGGAGTAACAGGCAAATTTGGCCTTGGAGTACAGCATGAAGCAGGTCAAAGGCTAATAGAGTTTTGCCAAGAGAATGCACTGGTCATAGCAAACACCCTCTTCCAACAACACAAGAGAAGACTCTATACATGGATGTCACCATGGGCAACACCGAAATCAGATTGACTATATTCTTTGCAGCCAGCAATGGAGAAGCTCTAAACAGTCAGCAAACACAAGACCGGGAGCTGACTGTGGCTCAGATCATGAACTCCTTATTGCCAAATTCAGACTTAAATTGAAGAAAGTAGGGAAAACCACTAGAACATTCAGGTATGACCTAAATCAAATCCCTTATGATTATACAGTGAAAGTGACAAATATATTTAAGGGATTAGATCTGATAGAGTGCCTGAAGAACTATGGATGGAGGTTCGTGACATTGTACAGGAGGCAGGGATCAAGACCACCTCCAAGAAAAAGAAATGCAAAAAGGCAAAATGGTTGTCTGAGGAGGCCTTACAAATAGCTGAGAAAAGAAGGGAAGCTAAAGGTAAAGGAGAAAAGGAAATATAAACCCATTTGAATGCAGAATTCCAAAGAATATCAAGGAGAGATAAGAAATCCTTCCTCAGTGATCAGTGCAAAGAAATAGAGGAAAACAATAGAATGGGAAAGACTAGAGATCTCTTCAAGAAAATTAGAGATACCAAGGGAACTCTTCATGCAACGATGGGCACAATAAAGGACAGAAATGGTAGGGACCTAACAGAAGCAGAAAATATTAAGAAGAGGTGGCAAGAATACACAGAAGAACTATACAAAAAAGATCTTCATGACCCAGATAATCACGATGGTGTGATCACTCACCTAGAGCCAGACATCCTGGAATATGAAGTCAAGTGGGCCTTAGGTAGCACCAGTATGAACAAAGTTAGTGGAGGTGAAGGAATTCCAGTTGAGCTATTTCAAGTCCTAAAAGATGATGCTGTGAATGTGTGGCACTCAATATGCCAGCAAATTTGGAAAACTCAGCAGTGGCCACAGGACTGGAAAAGATCAGTTTTCATTCCAATCGCAAAGAGAGGCAATGCCAAAGAATGCTCAACCTACCACACAATTGCACTCATCTCACATGCTAGCAAAGTAATGCTCAAATTCTCCAAGCCAGGTTTCAATAGTACGTGAACTATAGAACTGTGAACTTCCAGATGTTCAAGCTGGGTTTAGAAAAGGCAGAGGAATCAGAGATCAAATTGCCAACATCCGATGGATCATCGAAAAAGCGAGAGAGTTCCAGAAAGACATCTACTTCTGCTTTATTGTGGACAAGGAAATGGCAACCACTCCAGTACTCTTGCCTGGAGAATCCCAAGAGCCTGGTAGGTTACAGTCCATGGGGTCACAAAGAGTTGGACATGACTGAGTGACTTCACTTTCTGCTTTATTGACTAACACCAAAGCCTTTGACTGTATGGGTCACAACAAACTGGAAAATTCTTACAGAGATGGGAATACCTGACCACCTTACCTGCCTCCTGAGAAATCTGTATGCAGGTAAGAAGCAACAGTTAGAACTGGACATGGAACAGCAGACTGGTTCCAAATAGGGAAAAGAGTACCTCAAGGCTGTATATTGTTGCCCTGCTTATTTAACTTATATGCAGAATGCTGCTGCTGCTGCTGCTGCTGCTAAGCTGCTTCAGTCGTGTCCAACTCTGTGTGACCCCATAGATGGCAGCCTGCCAGGCTCCGTGTCCCTGGGATTCTCCAGGCAAGAACACTGGAGTGGGTTGCCATTTCCTTTTACAATGCGTGAAAGTGAAAAGTGAAAGTGAAGTCACTCAGTCATGTCTGACTCGTAGCAACCCCATGGATTGCAGCCTACCAGGCTTCTCCATCCATGGGATTTTCCAGGCAAGAGTACTGGAGTGGGTTGCCATTGCTTTCTCCTATATGCAGAATACATCATGCGAAATGCCGGGCTGGATGAAGCACAAGCTGGAATCAAGATTGCCAGAAGAAATATCAATAACCTCAGATATGCAGATGACACCACCCTTATGGCTGAAAGCGAAGAAGAATTAAAAAGCCTCTTGATGAAAGTGAAAGAGGAGAGTGAAAAAGTTGGTTTAAAACTCAACATTCAGAAAATTAAGATCATGGCATCTGGTCCCATCACTTCATGGCAAATAGATTGGGAAACAATGGAAACAATGACAGACTATTTTTTTGGGGGGCTCCAAAATCACTGCAGATGGTGACTGCAGCCATGAAATTAAAAGATGCTTGCTCCTTGGAAGAAAAGGTGTGACCAACCTAGACAGCATATTAAAAAGCAGAGACATTACTTTGCCAACAAAGGTCCATCTGGTCAAAGCTATGGTTTTTCCAGTAGTCATATGCATGTGAGAGTTGGACTATACAGAGAGCTGAGCACTGAAGAATTGATGCTTTTGAACTGTGGTGTTGGAGAAGACTCTTGAGAGCCCCTTGGACTGCAAGGAGGTCCAACCAGCCCATCCTAAAGGAAATCAGTCCTGAGTATTCACTGGAAGGACTGATGCTGAAGCTGAAACTCCCAATACTTGGGCCACCTGATACGAAGAACTGACTCATTTGAAAAGACCCTGATGCTGGGAAATATTGAAGGTGGGAGGAGAAAGGGACGACGGAGGATGAGATGGTTGGATGGCATCACTGACTTGATGGACGTGAGTTTGAGCAATCTCTGGGAGTTGGGGATGGACAGGGAAACCTGGCAGTCCATGGGGTCTCAAAGAGTGAGAGAACTGAACTGAACTACTGAAGCAAAATGCATTTAATATGCAGTGGAAAAAAAAAATATGCAGTGGGTGTTACAGTATATAAGTCAAACGAGAATGTGACAAACAAGAGGTTCATAATTCTATGACATGCGAAGGAATTCCAAAACATACATACATTTTCAAGGTGCGAAATGTCTACTAAACTAATTGCACCTTTAAAAAAAGATACTTTGAGTGAATTATATCTCAATAAAGATGTTAAAAAAGGTAACCATTTTAGTATGTGAAATTTACTTGAAAGAAATGGTCTTTAACAGTATTTTAAGCCCCCAAATGTCGATGCAGTACAAAAACTAACATTTCAAAGGAAATTTCCTAAATTAGCTGATTTGAATCACATGAAGTTGAATCTGGTTCAAAAAGCTATCGAATTGCTTAGAGACTCATTTTTAGTGTGTGATTAATAAAATGATTCCCACTTAGGATTTGCAAATATTAAATACTATGACTAAAATAATGAATTCCTTAATTTTTTCTGTAAACCGATTAGGGAAAAAGAGCTTTATTTGTTTGGGGGAAAAAGGGAGCAGAAGTTCTTGCTTAATATAACATCAACGATTTTCAAGGTCCAATTAAAACCCACTTTCTCTAGAAAATTGCCTCTCTGACCACTGTTCTCCTTACTGATAATAAAAATCCTAATTTCCATTTACTGAACACTTACTATGTTCCTAGGGATAGGTTAAGTGCTTCACAGACCCAATAAAATTTAATTTTGACTACACTGTGAGGTAAGTGTTATTAACTCTGTTTAACAAATAAGGAGACTAAGACAGGTAAGTTAAGAAACTTGACCAGGTCACATGTTCAGGTCAGGTTCCAGGCTGGAACTGTCTGGTTATAAATCTTAATAACTACACCACACAAAATCCTTCCTTGTACCTTATTCATTCTGTGAATGCTACAAATGAGCAAAGAATGATAAATTGGTATAATCAGTCTTTTCTCAGTGTATTCCCAAACAAGAGGTGACAAGCTAAAACTCTACTCTGACAGGAGATCCAAACTAGTTTTCTTTAATAAGAATAACAGCATTCTAAGGTATAATTATATCAATTTGTATAATGAAAGGAATTACTTTTCTGAGAAGAATGATATGATATAATACACTTAATACTAAGAGCTGACTAGAATATTAAGAAAAGAGTTGAAGACTGAACAGCTCAAATCAGTGAATAGCTGTCTGGAAGTGCTCTTGATCCACTGAGGTCACAGCTTCTGTTGATTGCAGATTCTTATATTTTATATTTCATTTCTTCACTTATTCAAGAGTTATCTATTGAGCACCGACTATGTGCTAGGTGCTGTTCTAGGCATTGAACATATTATCAGAGAACATAAAAATCCCTGTTCTTAAGAAAGAAAAAACAGAAACAACAGCATCAACAAACACAATCTCTGACCTCATGGAATTTCCATTTCAGTGGGGGACAGCCAGGAAGAAACACATGTCAGACGATGCTGGGTGATATGAACAGGGGAAGAGGCAGAGGGATGAAGCCTGGTGGGGTTCATCTAAACAGGGGGTTAAGAAAAGCATCTCTGATATATTAGCATTTAAGTAGAGATTTGAATGAAGTGAGGCAGTTGGAAAGGAAGCCATGAGGATTATCTGAGGGAAGAGAAAGCTAGGTGAAGAAAGAGCACGTGCATAAAAGGCCCTGAGCTGGGTGCCCGAGCAGTGCAAAAAGGCCAGTAGGGCTGGAAGGGGAGGGAGAGTGGGTGGTAGATGAGGGCAGAGAGGAAGTCGGGGCTTGTGTCAGTGACAGACTTTGTGGCTTTTCTCTGAAGGAGACAGACCAGTTAGGAGGCATTTGTAATGACGCAGGTGAGAAATGATGGGGTTGATAGCTGTGGAGAGGATGAGAAATGGTTGGTCACTGGATATATTTTGAAAGTCGATTTGAAAGGATTTACTGACGGACTGGAACATAAGATGTGAGAGACTGGATATGAGGTATGAGAAATCGTTGTGTTAGAACGCTAGATAAGTAACTATGGAGAGAAAAACGCCCCCCTCAGGCCTGGTTCTTGTGTGAACAGATCGTTTGACCTTGAAGGTTAAGTCAGCAAGAGTCACTAAAATCTGACTGCTAAGAATAGGGAGAGATGAATGGTGACCCTTCTACCAAGCTGGTTCTTGTTTGGGAGGAGCTGCCAAGCTAAACAGTGGTTGTGGGAAAAGAACAAGTGCCCTTTCTAATGAACTATTTCTAGTTTGTCAAGGAAAGGAAGGGAATCTAAAGATGCAAGAGCAGATTTTGATCAAATCTCAAGAAGTCGCTGGACTGCGAGCCTATTGTAGGATCCAACCTTAGGTTCTCCCTATTTTTTTCTATTTCTCTCTTTTTGCGTTCATCGTCCACTCCCTCCTTGGCTCGACTTCTTCTTCTTCTTCATTTTAAATTTTTATTGGCCATATAGTTGATTTACAATGGTGTGTTAGTTTCAGGTGTACAATAAAGTGTATCAGTTATACAGGTACATGTATTCACTCTTTTTTATAGATTCTTTTCCCGTATAGAGTATTGAGTAGAGTTCCCTGTGCTATACAGTGGGTGCTTGTTAGTTACCTTGTTTATACATAGTCATGTGTATATGTCAGTGCCACTCTCCCAGCCCCTCCCCCCATCCATCCACTGTGTGTGTGTGAGTGAAAGTCGCTCAGTTGTGTCTGACTCTTTGCATCCCCTTGGACAGTACAGTCCATGGAATTCTCCAGGCCAGAATAATGGAGTGGGTAACCTTTCCCTTCTCCAGGGGATCTTCCCCTGGATCCATCCCCTGAAAGGATCCACCCCCTATCCCCTGGTAACTTTAAGTTTGTTGTCTTCATCCAGGATTCTACTTCTCTTTTGTAAATGTAAGTGAAGTCTCTCAGTCGTGTCTGACTCTTTGCAACCCCGTGGACTGTAGCCTACCAGGCTCCTCCGTCCATGGGATTTTCCAGGCAAGAATACTGGAGTGGGTTACCATTTGCTTCTCCAGGGGATCTTCTGGATACAGGGATCCAACCCGGGTCTCCCATATGGGAGGCAGACACTTTAACAAATCCTTTAAATTGAATTAACTGCCTCATTAGTTCAACTTCTAGGCTGCAGGAAGGTACAGTTTACCTTTGGTTCTCAAACATCAGCAGGCCTCAGAATTACCTGGAGAGCCCATGAAATCAGACTGGGGGCCCCACTCCCACAGTTTCTAACTTGGAGGCTGTGTGTGTGTGTGTAGGGGAAAAGTGCCTAGATTTTGCATTTCTAACAAGTTCTTCGGTGAGGCTGTGTGTGTGTGTGTGTGTGTGTGTGTGTGTGTGTGTGTAGGGGACAAGTGCCTAGATTTTGCATTTCTAACAAGTTCTTCGGTGATGCTCCAGAAGAACTGTTGCTTCTGGTACCAAAGGGCAGGGCGTGCAAAGCAAGGGGCCCTTGACCTCCACCTCCTGAGAGGTGAGGGCGAAGGTTCCTGCCTCAGAGGTGTCCGGTCACCAGGGAAACTGTCCTCTGACCCCAAGGTGAAAATAAGAAGCCAGTGGAGAGAAGAAAAGTCCTTCCAGACCCGCCATCCCCTCGGAGCTCACCCCTGGAGCGAAGGCGGGAAGACAGCTCCGGGCCGGCCCACAGATCCTCAGAGGGCGAGGACCCGGAGGAGGCGCCCCGGCAGGCCGCGCCTCTCGGAGGAAGTTTGCCCTTTAATTGCAGAGCCCGGATCGCCGTCGCACCAACTTCCAGGAGCGGGCAGCGGGCGCCGTCGGGAGCGTCAGTCCCTCCCGCCCCGGCAGCCGCGGCGCTCCGCATCCTCCGGCACCGTCACCATGGGTGGCTCGGCCTCCAGCCAGCTGGACGAGAGCAAGTGCGCCTACATCCGAGGTACGCCCGCCGGGGGCTTCCCGGGAGCGCGACCGGTCCGCTCGGAGCCTGGGGCCAGGCTGGACGCCCGGGCACAGGTCCCGGAGCGGGTAACCTGCGGGGTACCCGCCGCGCTCCCGCCCTCCACGGCCGGCTCGAGAGCCGCGGCTGCGGGGATGACCGGGGCGCACCGCCCCTCCCCAGCCAGGGGTCCCCCCGCCGGAGGGCAGCTCGCCCGCGCTCCCTGGTCGGGGTGGGGTGCGCGGGTCCAGGGCGCATAGGCTCGGGATGCTTTGGCCGCGCCGCCGGACGGTTGGGAAATGCAGGTGCCGGCTGCGGAGAGGGGGACCACCCCCGTTTCCTCCACCCTGCGGTCTTCCGTGTCTGTTCTGCACACCCCAACCCCCGCCCCCGGCGCAGCAACACCTCGTCCCCCTGTACCCGGCATGGCGCACAGTTCCGAGCCCTTTCTGAACCTGCCGAAAAGAGAACAGGGTGGGGATACCCCTCGCTTCTAGAGATTTCCCTGGGGATTCCCGGCCTCTTGCGCTGAATTCCCCTCCTGGTGACTTTGGCCGGATTCTGTAAAATGCAGCGTCGGCCACAGCTTCACTGGAGCTTCATAATGTCACTTGTGGGATGGTTTCATCAGAGGCAGGAAGGCCACTGTCATTCCGCTCCCAGGTTCTTCCCTTCCCGGAGGGGAGGCGAGGGGCGAGGGGGGCGGGCAGGCAAAAGAGGAACACGCGTGTTGTGTAACAGTGGCTGAAGTTGTAGACGGAGAGAAACTCACTTGAGAGACTTTCAGGGAAACAGTGATACAGTAAAGAGTGTGAGGCAGAAGAAAATAAAACCCAAACTGAGCTGAAACTGCAGGAAATCATGACTCTTTATCTCCTGGGTGAAACTGGCCTCTTTCTCTTCCCTCCCCACAAACCTTGCCGACAACCACTACCTAACAGTTGGTTAGCTCGTGAATATGTTTTTCTGGCTTTAGAAATACCTGCTAAACTAGGTATTATACTCTAGGTTTTATCCTAATTCTGTTAAAAAAAAAAAATTAAGTTCTTTCTGATACCTCTTTCTGGCCCCTGAACCATATCCTAAGAGGAAAGGATTTATTTAGTGTGCTTATTCCATATTTGCTTGCAGTTGCCACAACATTGAAAACCACTTAAAACGGATATCAAATCAGGGCACGTGAGAGCAATTTAATTGATTTTCCAGACTTCTGCTCTGCTGCTTTCAGAGGTAGATGATCACCAACAGCCTATACTGTAAGGGAGCAAAACTTGGTCAAGTATTCCTTTGCTGTTTATTTAACATGGGGGAAAAGATGGATGATTTATTTATATTACAAAAAAAAGCTAAACCAAGTGTGCCTTAGTCTTACAAATTTGGTTACAGGCTTGTTGATATCAGTGTGTAGGGGACTGAAAGAACAACGTAATAGAACATTGTGAGAAGGGGCTTGCATTTAGTTATTAGCAAAATAGGTTTCTGGCATTTATTTTATAAAACCGTATTTCACTTAAAAACTTAGAAACACATAAAGTTGTAGCATGGCCATCCACGGTAATCATTGAAAGTCTAGCCATATGAGGGGTTAACTTGCTTGAAGAAGACTTCATGGTTACCATGATGCTGATGCTAGCATTGTACTCATGTGATAAGAAAATGTGTTACCTTTTTCATTCTGAAATCAAATTATTACACATACAAAAATCAAAGATAGCTAGTGCACAGGAAGGATTGGTAATAAATGCGTTCTGAATGCATTAAAACTATAACAGACTGTGTAACAGTCATTCCATCCTCTAGTCTTGTTATATTATACCTCCTCATTGTTTGGGAGGGCACTTTCAAAATATGTAGGGGTGGAGGCAAGAGAAGAGTTAAAGTTAGACTACCTCCAGAGAAAATAAGAAGTCTCCTCGTTTGAGAATACTAGTCTTGCCAAAAAGAGAAAACAGCACTGGAAAAATGCATGGTGTTGTGAATTGTTAGTGCATGAGCAAAAGAAGGTCATGAGGCTGTGATTTCCTGACGATTTTGAAGCTCCAGATCCCTGAAAAAAAAACCATAACCCTGTCTTCGCTGCTTTGCCGATCCTTTAGCCCATAAATATTCTAAAGCTTTGATTTAATCATAAGCAGAACAATTGAAAGCATGATGGTAAAGTTTAAACACAATTTTATGACCTGTTTCTCATAAAGTAGCTGCCAGTGAAATAGTATGGATTTGAAAGCTCCTTTAGCTGAGACAATAACTTTCCTTCAAGCTTAATAAGCTTTGCCAACATGGAGAATAACTAGTCAATACATTTGCAGTGAATTTTGTTAACTTAATCTTGTACGTGTTGTGAGCAGCTGTATTTTAGTAGGCTGATGATTCTGAATCAGCACTGGCTTTTCGGCAAATCATTTAACAGTTGCCATTTGGTTTGTGTGCCTCAAAACTTTGTGTTAATAGTGATCTCTGTCACACGGATATTTCAAAAGTAATTTATTTCTGAGGATGTAGTCAATCTCTAGGTAAAGGGATGTCAGAAGTATTAAAGGTGTTTGTCTCTAAAGGTGTTGGTTTTGAAAATTACTGACTCATGTTTCTTAAGGACAGAATACATTTTGAGAATAGTGTCTATAAGTCTTTGAGTAACGTCCCTTGATAAAATGATGCTATTCATAAATAATACTAAGATCAATTTGTAATCACATGGGTGGTGTCATCTGCTAGCCTTCAGAAATGCTTTTTAGTACTGATGAGTAGTAGTGATTTTTTAAAGCTTTTTAAAAAATGCTTTTTAAAAGGGTTTTTCTTGAAGGAAAAAGAAAGCTCATATAACGCAGGCATCAGTGGTCATTTTATGGCACTTTTTTCTTTTTCTGGCTTGTTTTCTTTTCCTTTCAAACTTTTGGTATGCCTAAAAGTGCACTACAGCTTCCAAAAACAGTGTTTTCCTGTTAAGGCAATAATTTTGTTTCCTTAAAAAAATTGCCGTTGAATTGTTAATGAATCAAAAGAAAACAAACTTGAAAACTCTCCTACATATGTCCCGTGGAGGGCCAGAAAACCACTGGAATTTCAGTGCTGTATCTGAGAATTGAAGGATACATGGGTTCTTGGTGGGGGTGGGAGAATACTGGAGGACACCTCCAGGCCTGCAGCAGATAGTCAGGAAAACCGTTCTTTTCCTAGACTTATTATTGCATCATCAGCCACAGTGAACCTTAAAGCAGCTTCTTCTGAAATTCTCATAAGGAATCTGATGCTTGTAAAGTAAGACGCGAGCTTCAATTTTAAAAACAACATGTATTTCTCTCAGGGGAATTTTCTCCTATTTATACCATAAGGGTTAACTCAGGCAACTGAAATGTGAAATTCATGCTGATTGTAGGTCTGGAGTGAAAAGTCTGCCTAGAGCCAGTGAATGGACACTAGGAAGTTTGTGGTCTACGCAACCTAGATGTGTAGTTACTAGTCTACACATTTGCTTTTTCTTCACTTGTAGTTTGTTGGTAGGAGATGGGTATAAGAACTGGTCTGATCTTAGAGATCAGTTTATCTCTAGTAATAGTGTAGCTGACCCTTGACAACATGAAGGTTAAGGGTGCAGACCCTCTGTGCTGTCGAAAATCTGCGTATAACTTATAGTAGGCCCTCATAACTGTGGTTCCTCACTGAGCATGGATCCACATCCCTAGATTCGGTCAACTGTGGATCGGGTAGTGCTATAGTATTTACTATTGAAAAAAATAAGTGGACCCACAGAGTTCAAACCTGTGTTGTTCAAAGGTCAACTGTATGGAACTTTAGGATGCAGAGTGTGGTAGATACTGTTAGATGCCACCCCAACATCCTTTCCCCATTCCTCTTTCATAACAGAACCCCACTTTTGTTAGGGTACTGAACCTCTGTGCAGCCCTCTGTTTCAGAGAGATTAGCCCCACTTATGGCTTCTGAGAGGTGGGTGCTCATGGGTCCCTGCCTATCATGGTGGTGTCTTCTTGTCAGTGACTGCAACTCTCGACTTCAAGGGTCAGTATTGACCCTTGAACAACACGGGTTTGAACTCACGGACACGTAAGATTTTTTTCTGTTGTAAATGCTACAGTACTACATGATTCACAGTTGGTTGAATCTGAGCATGTGGAATCACAGATATGGAGGAACTGCTGTTACCAAGGAATATATGGAGGGCCAACTGTGTGGAGGGTGGGCACCCCTCACACCCATCCCCCCCCCCCCATCATGATGTTCAAAGGTCAGTTATATACAAAGCATGGGATTGTGATGAAATCTGGCCACTGAGACTTTAAGGGAACTTTACGAGCTGCCTCTAAGAAAATTTTCTTCCCTTTTCAAAAGGGGACAGAGGGAAGAGATACATCCTTCCTCCTCTTCTTTTGGATTTTGTTGCATCTGAAATATGATGCCTAGAACTGCTGTCTTTGTCTTGAGGAGCAGGAAGGGAGCTAGCTTAAGACAGAGGCGACACATGGAGACGTGCCAGGCCGAGGCAGATTCAGAGAGAAGTTGGAGCCCAACAAACCTCACTGCCTGCCCTACTTTTGGGTACTTCTTGTTATGAGAGATACAAGTTGGGCTGGTAGCGACTGCTAGTTATGCCCTAATGTAATACTCTCTTGCTTTTTAAAATGATGGAAGCTCCAAGTATTAGCTGGCCACATGAACTCTTAGAATAAAGATACCTAGTTGGAGTCTCCTTTGCAACTAGATAGGGTCGTGTAAGTGAGTTTTGGCTCATGGGATGTAGGTGGAAGTGTTGTATGTGATCCCCAGAAAGTGATCTTAAAAGTAAAGGGTGTGCCTTTCTTTCTGCTGTCCTCCATACTGCTGGCTAGATTGTGAACATGACTGGAGAAGCCATCTTGGACTATGGGGTGTCCTTTAAAAAGGAATTCATGCAAAATGAAGTGGACAAAAGGAGCCCAGGTCCTGAGAACTTCATGTAGTAGAACTTCCATACCAGCCTTGGACTACTTACCTCTGGACCATAATAAGGGAGAGATAAACTTCTATCTTACTTAAGCCAGTGTTCCCTGTGCTATCAACTGTTATTCACAGTCAAACTCTTTCTAACTAATATAATTGTCTTCTGTTATGGCCCAAAGCATATTAGCCAGTACACTCAGTGTAGCGCCTTCGTAGATCCCCTGTAAGAAAAATTAATACAAATAAAGTAGGAAGTGGGTAAGAATTATAGAATGAGTATTTATCTCAGTTCCTAATTTGTAGAAATGAATGAGTTCTCCTAAGAAGTGGGCAATTGCAGTGCCTCAGGTGGAAATAGCAGGGATGGGAGAAAAGGAGAAGAGGACCCGGTATAAATAATGCAAGAATGTGTATTGACACCGAGGAAACCAGATCTGAAAGAGACACGTGTACCCCAATGTTCATCGCAGCCCTGTTTATAATAGCCAGGACATGGAAGCAACCTAGATGCCCATCAGCAGACGAATGGATAAGGAAGCTGTGGTACATATACACCATGGAATATTACTCAGCCATTAAAAAGAATTCATTTGAATGAATTCTAATGAGATGGATGAAACTGGAGCCCATTATACAGAGTGAAGTAAGCCAGAAAGATAAAGACCACTACAGTAAACTAACACATATATATGGAATTTAGAAAGATGGTAATCATAACCCTATATGCAAAACAGAAAAAGAGACACAGATGTACAGAGCAGACTTTTGGACTCTGTGGGAGAAGGCGAGGGTGGGATGTTTTGAGAGAACAGCATCGAAACATGTATATTATCTAGGGTGAAACAGATCACCAGCCCAGGTTGGATGCATGAGACAAGTGCTTGGGCCTGGTGTACTGGGAAGACCCAGAGGGATCGGGTAGAGAGGGAAGTGGGAGGGGGGATCGGGATGGGGAATACATGTAACTCCATGGCTGATTCATGTCAATGTATGACAAAAACCACTACAATATTGTGGGGTGATTGGCTTCCAACTAATAAAAATAAATGAAAAAAAAAAAAGAATGTGTATTGATTATATACATCTAAATTATACCTTAATTTTAAAAATACCAATCTACTAATGAAGCTAGCAGGAGTTTTGCATTAGGGAAATTATTGCAGATTGGGAATTTCTGGTGGCAACTATTACTTTCTGCTACCTTTAGTCTTTGTGAATAGAAATCAAGACTTTAAGAATTTAATGTGAGTTGAGTTTCTTAATCTAAGAAATCTCATTAAAAATAAAGATACTTGCCTGAGACAAACCAACGTTTTCTCCTGTACTAGTGGAAGAAAGAGTGGTCTTTCCTCTTGAGTCCCAATTCATGCTTTGATGAATTCATAGAGTCAGATGCTAAATAAAGATCTGGTCTTGATGAAACACATTTTTCTCCTATGGACATTTGCTACCGGAGAACCACTTCCTCAAGAGTGCTTTAGTAATAGAAACTCCTAGGATGATGATAATGATTTAAAAAATTTATTTATTTATTTATTTTTTATAATAGTAACTCCTACGATGACCATAGTGATTTTTATTCATTTATCTTGCTGTGAGCTATTGAACTGATTGTGGTTTTACTGTTATTCTTTGGGATTATCTGAACTGGATTCCCAGGTAAGAAGTGCAATAGTAGGAGCACAATTTGTGACAGTACTTTCTAATTCAATCAAAGTAAATGGACTGTGAAAGTTTTACAAAATATTTTATGTGCCGTATGGCAGTGAATTTTGATCCCTTAATCAGAAATTTTATTTTCTTTACTTTTGTCAGGGAAGCTAGCTAACACCATTTTAAGAAAAAAGATACCTACAGCAGTTTGCCTTGTGAAATGGAAAATGAAGTCAGAGGTGAGGATGATAATGAAAAGGAAGACAAGAGAACAAAAGAGCACATTTCATCTGCTACAATCTGTTTTAAAGCACTTTAGTAAAACGTGACACGAGGGCTAACATTCTAACAGTTCCAAACTAAAACACACACACACACACACACACACACACACAATCCCAAATGTAATACACATTTTCTCCTTTGAAGCTGGAAAACTCATTTTAAAAGGGACCAGCAAGTTGCTGCCAGTAAGAAAATGCAAGCCAGTTTATAAAAGTGCCTCTTTTTTTGGTACTATATGTTTTTCCTCACAGGAGTGAAGAAAAGATTTATATATGAAAGAAATTAATTTGGTTTTACAAATTGCAAGATCTAAGATCCAAAGAAGTTTATATTTCTCTGCTTGATGTGTTTGGATGTTGCTGTGGATAGATTAGAATAAATCATAAGTTTTAAACTAGGAGCCTTGAGTGCTTTTTAAAAAGTCCATAGTCTAAAAATAAATAAATAAAAAGTCCACAGTCCAAAGGAATTTTGGAAGAAGAGTAAAGGTCTCTATGCCAAACCATGGGGATTTTTTTCTTTTTCTTAAAACCATTTTTTATTTAAAAATAAAACATAGGCTCCAAAACCATGTAAACAAATGCATAGCTTAGTGCATCATTATAAGCTGAAGATCCTGTAGCCATCACCCAGGTTAAGAAATGGAAAGAGCTTCAGTAGCCATCTTCCAAAAAAAAAAAAAAACTATTCCCAGAGATTGTTGTTCAGTCCTAAAGAAACTGGTCTCTCCAACAGGGTCCTGAATTTTAAAATGCTAGGTCAATATGTAAAATAGCTAGCTAGTGGGAAGCTGCTGCATACCACAGGGAGCCCAGCCTGGGGCTCTGTGACAATCTAAAGGGATGGGATAGGGGGAGGAGGGAGGCTCAAGAGTGAGGGAATATATATGTATAGTTATGACTGATTCACGTTGTACAGCAGAAACCAACACAACATGACTCTTAAAGCAATTATCTTCAAATTAAAAAAAAAAAAAAGTCATTCCCCACGGTCAGATTCTCCATCCTAATTACAGCTGCCTCATGGATCGACAGCTGACTGTTGACAGCACAGTTCCTTCAACAGAAGAAAAATCAAGATTGATTTTTGAGGAGGGTCAACAAAATTTTTTTATTATTATTATTTTACGTTACTCATCTGAGAGACAAATGAAAAGAATAGATCTCGTGATTGAAAATACTATTTAAAAGTTTCCAAATTGTGGAGCAGAGAATTATTCTCCTTTATGGCCTAAGGATACATTCTGCCCCTAGTGCCAAATAAATTTGAATAAAACTAGCTATTTTTTCTTTACTAAAAAAATGAAGTGCTAGGTCAGAGTTTGCAAGAAAGCAAAGACCAGAGCTTTTTATGGCTTAGCCTTGGAACAGCACAGTATTACTCTACCATATTCTATTGGTTAAGGCAAATCTCAGGGCCAGTTTAGATGCAAGAGGAAGGAACTCCACAAAGTCATGAATACCATGAGTTATGATTCCTTAGGGGCTGCCAATATAACAAATGACCACACTAGTCATCCTAGATTGTATAGTAATGACTTCCTTATATTTCGTATGGTTTTATCACCCAACAATGTATTTTTAAACACCTTAGTTTAGTCTTGCCCATTATAAAAATCTCTGTCTTAAGTTTCCTTTAATCTACAGGTTTCCCTTACGTCTCTAATTTTTACTTGCAAATGATATATTGACAGATCTGGACTATTGGACATGTAGGTTTTCCACAGTCTGGAAATTGTTCATGGCGCCCTTCCACACATTTCTCCTATGTTTTCTACAAATCGACAGAGGGATATTGAGATGTGACCAGGTTGAGAATTAATACTTTTGTCAAGGCTATAGGTGGTGCTGTGTTCTTCATTTGGAGGCATCTAACAGTTGGTTGTTTCTTTTGGTGATGTTAACAGACTCAGCTGGTAAAGAATCCGCCTGCAATGCAGGTGACCCTGGTTTAATTCTTGGGTTGGGAAGATCTGCTGGAGAAAGGAAAGGCTACCCACTCCAGTATTCTTGGACTTCCCTTCTGGTTCAGTGGGTAAAGAATCTGCCCGCAATGTGGGAGACCTGTGTTTGATCCCTGGGTTGGGAAGATCCCCTGGAGAAGGGAAAGGCTACCCCCTGCAGTATTCTGGCCCGGAGAATTCCATGGGCTAGTCCATGGGGTCACAAAGAGTCGAACATGACTGAGTCACTTTCATTTTCACTTAGCAGTTATTGATACTCTGCTGGGACCCATTAATATCTCTGGCATTGAAAATGGTGATATTCTAATTATGTCATTTTGTTTTCATTTATTAGCTTGACTAATTTTATGTAGTGCTACTTTCCTTATTTACTATTTGGTTACCTCATATGGTGGTTCACATAGGAAAGGCAGAATAAAAAACTTTACCCTTTCATTTTATTTACCAGTTTTCAAGATAATTTTGGGTTTCCTATCATCCTCTGAAGATTATGAATTAATTTTAAAAAATATTATGAACTCATGAGCTTGTTGTAATTCTTATCCTTACTGAAAATTCTTATCCTTATTGAAAATTCCCATCATTGGCAATGAAAGCCTTTTCAAGTTGGCTCCTGAGTCCTTTTGAAATTACCCTAGTAGTGTTTGATAGCTTTCTTGTCTTCTGGTAGGTCAAAATGTTCTTGGTTCATCATGTTTATTTCCTATCACACACTTGCAATAAGCAGTGTCTAAAAGAATCCCTGATTTCTCATAGTGGAAAATGGTATTTAAGAAGACAGTTTGGGCCTAGGGAGGCCAACTGGGTTGGCCGTTGTTTCTGGACCATTTCAATAGACAGAAGTATGAAAGAAAAATTATATCTTCAATGTTATGTAATGGAATTAAATATCTTCAAATTCTGCATTATCCCACTTAATACATGCAACTGTATCAGACAATAATGTGAATATTACCACCATCAATTATGATTGCAGAAAACTGTTGAACAAACTGTTTTAAGAATTAGTAGGGAGGCTCAAGAGGGAGGTGATAGATGTATAATTATGGCTGATTTGCATTGTTGTATGGCAGAAACCAACACAACATTGTATAGCAATTTTTCTCCAATTAAAAAATAAATTGAAAAGAAGAATTAGTAACAGAAGTTTTATACATGCCATCACAGTTCTCCAATTTTATTTTATGATTTTGCTGTGTCAGAACATATAACCATTACATTATATTCATTTTTCTCATTTACTCTTTGTTTTCCAAGTAAGTGTTACTTAATTCATCACTCCTTATGTTGATGTCTCTTTGGTGTTTGAAGCTCATTATCTAGTAGATTTCTCAAGTAGAGCTCATTGGAACATAAAGAAGCATGAAGACAGGACTAATTTAGTGGCTCAGTGATAGCATCAAAAGTCAGCTTATTTTTATCTTTCTGCTCTCTGTGGGTTAGCACTCCTACTGTTGAAAGATGACTACAGTAGTGGAAGATACCACATTCTTAAGTAAAGCAATGTCCCGGAGGCTGAGAACAGGACTATCTATTCTTTTAGTCTCTTTATAAGAGCAAACTTTCTCCAGCTTCCCCTAGCAGACTTCCTTTGATATGTGACCCACCGATCGGAATTGGGTCACGCATTCTTTCCTAAGCCATCACTGGTAATAGTATGGAATTATCATGATTTGGTTAGACTAATCCAGAATCACCCCTGGCTGGGGCCAGGCCCTATCTTCTCTGAAGTCCCTGGCTATAGCGACACCCGAACAAAATCAGGCTCACTTGGCAAGGAAGAAGCATGAATCGCTATTATATGGTAAGTAAGCAACATTACAAGTTTTGATAAATGTTATGAATGGAATAGAAAGTGTAGTGAGATTGGAAAACTGATGGTAGGGCTAGGAGATGAGATACACTGAAGATATAGTGCTCAACAGGATAAGGGAGAATATTTTGAGTATAGAAAACAGTGTATAGAAAGGGAAGGAGAAAAAGAAACTTGAACGAACTGAAGAAAGGGTGGTATGGGTGGAGTGCAGTGAGCAAGTGAGAGTGTTTGGTGGAGGGGCTTCTCATAGCACTCATTACCAACCAACATTTTAATAAAATGTGATTTTTAGTTTTTTAATGCCTGCCTATCACTGACTTTCACCTTCATGAGAGCAGGGTCTTTGTTTTGAGAGATCAGTGTCTGATACATGGTTTGTTACCACTAAATATTTGCTTAATAAATTAATGAGAGGAGGAAAAAATTTAAACTATAGTGAATATCCTAAAAAATAAGAGAAGTATTGAATTTGGAAAACAAGTTCAGGTTGCAAGATAATGCAAGAAATGATGATAGCAGAATAAGAAATATCTCTTGGAAATTTAAAATTTAATGATCAAAAAATTTAGAAATCCAGGTTTTGCTTTGGAAAACAAAGTTGAGAAAGTCTTGCAAAAATAGAACAAAAAGAGCAGAAGATAGAAAATAGAAGAGGCAATATTAAAAAATATTAAAAAATTAAAGAGTCAATTAAAAAATTTCAATGTCTGACTCTGAAGTTCTCATAAATAGATAACAAAGAAAATGAAGAGAAAATTAGCAGAGAAGCAATATAAGACCATTTTCTAGAATAGAAGATCACGTGTATCTGATTTTATAGAGTCAAACAGTTCCTGGAGGTTATCCAGAGCTAGAAATAGTTTAACATCTCCATTATCCCAAATAGAAGGACATTAGAAAAACAACAACAGCAACAAAATATAAGAGAAAGATCTTGCAATACACAGAGCATTGCGTGGAGTCCTCAGTAGTGTGTGTATGTGTTAGTTGCTTAGTCGTGTCCGACTTTCTGAGACACCATGGACTGTAGCCCGCCAGGATCCTCTGTCCATGGGAATTCTCCAGGCAAGAATACTGGAGTGGGTTGCCATTTCCTTCTCCAACTCCTCAGGGCTTCCCTGGTAGCTCAGACTGTAAAGCATCTGCCTACAATGCGGGAGGCCTGGGTTCGATCCCTGGGTCGGGAAGATCCCCTGGAGAAGGAAATGGCAACCCACTCCAGTATTCTTGCCTGGAAAATCCCATGGACGGAGGATCCTGGTAGGCTACAGTCCATGGGGTTGCAAAGAGTCTGACATGACTGAGCGACTTCACTTCACTTCACTTCTCCAAGTCCTCAGTAGTAGTGAACAGAAATTAACTCTAAACTCTAACACTTGTCTGAACCTGCTCTAATAAAAAAAAATGTGAAAGCAAACCTCAAAAAGATCAAACTGATCCTAAGTAACTTAACTGCATGCCTGAACAAAAATCCAGTATTCCTTATAGGAATGCAGTAAAATGTATATTCAACAAAAAGATCAAACTGATCCTAAGTAACTTAACTGCATGCCTGAACAAAAATCCAGTATTCCTTATAGGAATGCAGTAAAATGTATATTCAACAATGTAAAATTCACAATACTCAGCATTTGATAAAAAATTACCAGGCAAATGAAAAAACAGGAAAAGATAATAACTCAAAGGGAAAAAAAAATATCAGTAGAAACAGATTTAGGAATTACAGACATGAAGAAATCAGCAGACAACGGTGTTAGACAGTTTTTTATAAATATGTTCCATGTGCTAAAGTAGAGGAAAATATGAACACAGTGAGGAGAGAAATGGAACACAGAAATAATTCTTGTCTCCAGGTCTCTAGGAAAGAGTGATATGAATACCATGTTTTTGGGTCTGTTGGAACAGCTGTTGGAGAATGTAGTTGTACTACCTTCTGCCAACATTCTCAGTAGGTTTGGGAGAGGAGTGGAGCATATCTTCATGAAGAATTGCTGAGATTGGGCTGGTCTGGGGCCAGGACAGATGAGCAGGGTTGACTGAGAAATGAGGGGAAACTGTGGATGTTCTTTCAAAAAGGTCATTGTTAGTGGCAATCTTGTACCATTACGTTGGAGTCTCACACAGGACAAGTGACAATTTCTAGGATTAGCTTAAGAATTCAGAAGTTTTCCCAATTTGAATTGAAGACGCTTGTTTTTAAAATTATTTGCTACGTAGGTCATGCTGAGTGAGTTCGATAGGTATGTCTGAATAATGTGTGTGCGCTCAGTTGCTTCATTTGTGTCCAATTCTTTGCAGCCCCACGGACTGTAGCCTCTGTCCATGGGATTCTCCAGGCAAGAATGCTGGAATGTGTTGCCATTGCCTTCTCCAGGGGATCTTCCCGGCCCGGGGATCGAATCTGCATCTCCTGTGTCTCCTGCCTTGCAGGTGGATTCTTTTACTGCTGAGCCACCGGGGAAGCCTGAATAGTGGTCTAAACAAAACAGACGTAGTTAGAATAAAGGTAAATTTCACTCGCAACATTAATAATATTGTACAACATCTGGAGTAAGTGATCACACTAGTCAATCCTAAAGGAAACTGGTCCTGAATATTCATTGGAAGGACTGATACTGAAGCTGAAGCTTCAATACTTTGGCCACCTGATGAGAAGAACTGACTCTTGAAAAAGATCCTGATGCTGGATCATCAAAAGATTGAAGGAGGGAGGAAAAGGGGACAGACAGAGGATGAGATGGTTGGATGACATCACCCACTTGATGGACATGAGTTTGAGCAAGCTGCTGGAGTTGATGGACAGGGAAGCCTGGCATGCTACATGGGGTCCAAAGAGTGGGACATGATTGAGGGACTGAACTGAATATCTGGAGTATAAATATTTCCAGCTGTTTCATTGTTAAGAGGGATTAAATTAGTAACATTAATTGAAATGTACTCAGTGGTAAAGAATCTGCCTGCCAATGCAGGAGATGTGGGTTTAATCCCTAGCTTGGGAAGATCCCTTGGAGAAGGAAACGGCAACCACTCCAGTAATTTTGCCTGGGAGATCCCATGGATAGAGGAGCCTGGTGGGCTACAGTCCATGGAGACGCAAAGAGTTGGACATGACTGAGCGACTAACCAACAACAACAATTTAGATTTAAAGCAGCTAAGAATTTTGGAGCATAAGTAAGACCTGTGCATTCTATTGGGATATCAATTCTTAACTAAAAAATGATAACTCCTGACCTGAGGAGTGATAATAATGATAACAGCAATATTAAACACTAACCAAGAGTGCCTGCTCTTTAACATGCAAGTGAATTTCTCAGAGAATAAGCAACAGAATATCAAATGTTCGTCCAGAAATTGCAAGTCTGGTCCACGTAGCTTTTTCTTGTCCACATAGCTCCTTTCAGAGAAAAAGGAGCATCAACTTGATAAGATTTGAACAGTGAGTTATTCACTTTATTTATAATTTTATTTTTATTTATTTGTTTATTTTTGATTGTGCTGGGTCCTCACTGCTTTGCAGACTTTTCTCTGGTTGTGGTCATAGGGGGCTACTCTCTAGCTGTGGTGCAAGGGCTTCTCATTGTGGTAGCTTCTCTTGTTGCAGAGGGCAGGCTCTAGGACTCTTGGGCTTCAGTAGTTGAGGCACTGAGGCTCAGTAGTTATGGCGCCCAGGCTCTAGAGCATAGGCTCAGTGATCATGGCACATCGGCTTAGTTACTCTTCAGCAAGTGGGATCTTCCTGGACCAGGGATCGAACCCATGTCTCCTTCACTGGCAGGTGGCTTCTACCACTGAGCCACCAAGGAAGCTCAACTTATTTGCTTTAAAATGAGATTGAAGCATTTACTAAACCCTTGATTCCATAGCTTAATTCTAAATGATTTGACTATATTTTGAAGTGAATATTTTCAGTAGATGAGATTTTAAGTAGCTTAATCTAGAAAGTAAAATTTGTCTACATGTTAGCAAACATAATAGGGAATTTATAAATAAGTGAAAGCAGGCATAGTAGGTCACTTTAATAAAATGGTGCCTTTAAACAACTTCTTCATTATGAAAGAAAATATATTTGGAAAATAAGACACTAAAGACTCATAAAGGAAGATTTTAAATTAGAAAAGCAAGCATGGTAACCTCCTGAGGATTTGCTGAGTCTGAGGCTGGATTCTAGGTAGATTTTGGATCTGATGACTGGCTGTGCTGTTTCTCATGTAAAATGGGGACAGCAGTAATGCTCAGTGAAATAAAAGGAGTTCAGGAATGAAGTTCATATAATTCTGGGATTTCCCAGTCCTACTGTTTTGATAATCAATTTGTTTTTACTATCAGAAACAGTATCAGGCTTTCCCAGGGTAAATAATTGATTTTCAGACACTGCTGAATAATACCTATCTCACACATTTGTTCTGTAGACTAATTAATGTTTCAGAGTGTTTAAACACAATGCCTCTACAGAAGCAATGGCATTATAATTTGTTGGGACACTCTAGTATTGTAATTAGTACTAATTAGATTCTTTTCAACAGCTTGTGGAATGTTAAAATTGCTGCAACTAAGGTATTCTCCTTTATTTATTCATTATGAAAAAGTCAGACACGATGGTTTAAATAGGAGCCTTCAAGCAGTTATTCTCAAGATTCTGCATACATCCTTCCCCTCCAGCCAGGGGACGTCAATAGCAGGACACCTTTCTAGGAACTGTTATGGGGAAAGCAGTTCAAACAAGGGGCCAGGAGTCAGTTCACGCTTGCTGCAAGCACGAGTCTGGCCAATCCTAATTCAGAGTTCAGTGCCATTGTATTGGTAGTTGAAAATCAGCCATGGTAGTTTTTTTTTGAGACTCAGTTTACCAGCACATCATTGCCAGTGCCCGTCTCTTCAATGCGTGGAGTCTGTTTGCAGTTGTAACCGACTGGCATTGGCCTGAAGCCACATTTCAGCTGTACACTAGAGTGAGCTAATTGCTGAGTTCTCCTCACATATCAGTGACTTGACATGATAATGATTTATTTCTCACTCATTACACAATCCAATACGATTCAGTGTGGGATAGAGAAGGGAGTTAGGGTCATTCAAGGACCCAGACTCTCTCCCTTTAGTGCGTTGTACCATGGACCCTTTTGGCAGTCTGTTGAAATTTGTGGGTCTCCTTCTCATAGTAACATTTTTAAATAAAAAAAAAATACATAGGCTTACAAAAGAAACCAATTTTATTGAAACACAGATATCAAAATATATTAAAAACCTGTGACATAATAATATATGTGCTTCTTTATTAATGCATTCAATGATAAGGTCCCGTGGAGGGTCTGATAACTGCTGTCACATTGATGAAGTGCTATTGTACGATGTGCAGTTAATGAAATGTGCTGGGAAGAATGTGTGATCTCTGCTGAGGGGGAGGTCACAAGCTCTGTTAAATTCTACTGTGGTTTGCCTACATTCATAATTGAAGGAAATGATGAATTCGAGTTGGAAGTTAATAGAAGTAAAGACATTATTTCCCCCCATTCCACTTTTGGACTCCCTGAATTCTATCCGAAGATCCCATAAAGATCCATAGACCCCAGATTAGGAGCCCCTGATCTAGGGACTCCTCTATTCTTATGACCACAGAGACCTTAACTGAACACACTGCGTATGTCTTCTGTAGATAAGAGAAAAGGGACAGTGTTGAATTAGGGGCAAACATTTTATTGACTGGGCCTGGAGGTGACTTACATCATTTCTGTCCAACCCTTGAATTTCCACATAACACAGCTTCCTTCTGTATCCTTCCATTTGGCAATTACCGTAAAAAGTCCTGTCACTTTGTTGATCATCTCTTCCCTAACATCTCAATATGTTGACCCTAACGTTTTAATGAATAGTTTTTCTACTTTAAATGTAATCTCGCTTTGAAGGTAAGCTATATCCTTAGGTAAGAAAAATTCAAGCCCTCTAAACTTGACTATTGACTACTTGAAATACCTCTAATCCAAATAAAGATATGATGCAAATATAAAATATGTATCAAGTGTTGAAGATTTAGTAGAAAAAGGAAAGAATGTAAAATATCTCATTAATATTATTTAATACCAGTTACACATTGAAGTGTAATGATATGATTTATGTAATGATATGTAATGTAGTGATATGAAGTGATATGATTTTGATCCTGTTGGATTAAATACATATGTAAATAAAACACATTAAGTACAAATAAAATAAAATTAATTCAATCTGTTTAAAAATTTTAATGTGCTTCTAGGAAACTTTAAATTACGTTTGAGGCTCATGTCTATGGCTCATGTAATTCTTTTAGGCACCTGCTCTTGAATAAAGACTGGTGGAAGATTCATAGAGCTGCAAGGGACCTTGGAGATAAACATCTAATCCAACCACCTAATTGTGGGTCTGAGAGACTGAGTTGCTGCTATTTGTATAGCTAGTAATGACAGATGTAGGACTGGAACTCAGGTCTACACACTCCTGGTACAGAGCTATTTTCATCAAGTCCATCGTATTTCTATCAAACCAAACCCAACCCAAAATCTCTAAGCTTTCAGTTTCCAGTCCATACCAGAATACACTCTAATTCAGAGTTATACATAAAATCCTGAAAATGGCAAGTTTTTCCCTTGAATCTGATGTATTATTCAGCCTCAGGTTCAAGCCTCAAGTACAACTTCCTCCTGCTAGTGAAGAATCGCAGACACAGGTAGGCAGACAGAATGGCTGGTGCGTGACGTCCTCCTTCAGGAACTCAGATAAAAGAGGCCATGAGATCGTTCCTCCCCCTGTACTTCCCTCTCTTGAATGTTTAAGCTCATAAAGAAAGCCTGCACTCTTGTATCTTCTGGATTTTATCTTAAAGAAATGGAAACATGTGGGACCCTAATAGTTAACATGATCACCCCTTTCTCCCAGTCAGGAGGGAGCACAGTGGAGAGCAATTAAAAGAACTAAATGGTGGGCTTCATTTTCTTTTCTCCCATTTTTCTTCTTGGCTCCTGCTATGGACTCTAGAGACAAATTTAAGAGGATGTCTGGAATCTTTACTGACTTTTTCATTCCAGAATATTCCTTCCCATGGATTTTTTTCCCTCTTCCAACTCACTCTCCCTCTATGATGCACCAAGTTTCATAGGATCACATTTGGGCTATTGTGTATTTAAATAATATTTAAGATAAAAGGTTAGACAAAAAACCCTTATCTTAAATGGTGTATTGCCAATACATCATTTTTTCCTCTTTTAGGAATTTTAAATAATGTAAGTGCTTCTTTTTTTTAAAAAAAAAAGATTTATTTTGGCTGCTCTGGGTCTTCATTACTGCGTGAACTTTCTCTAGCTCTGGTGTCCAGGCTTTTCATTGTGGTGGCTTCTCCTGCTGTGTAACATGGGCTATAAGCACAAGGTCTCAGTACCTGTGGCTTATGGGCTTAGTTGCTCTGTGGAGTGTGGGATCTTCCTGGACCAGGGATCAAACTCACGTCCCTGCATTAGCAGGTGGATTCTTTACCATTGAACCACTGGGCAAGTCCTGTAAGTGCTTCTTGAAGCATATAATTTGTCGATGCAGTTGAAATAACATAGTTGCCTTACTCAACACTCTTTGGAAAGTGTTATATGTCACCTAGACTCTGGGATGTCCCATTTTCTTTGAAGTTACATTTTTCTGCATTTTCAGTAGTCTCTAGAATTCTAAGTTCCAGAAGAGCCATAAAGAATGCCGCCTCTTGACCCATGACAACTTTGTGACCCATTTACCAGCACGTCTCCTGTTTTGGCATTTCCTCTCTTCAGTATTGTTCTTTGGCACTTCCATGAGAAACACTTGAGGCATACCCTAACTATTTTGCTTATTTCAGATCATTACAATTATTGACATCAATGGATGTCTGAAAAAGAGAGCACAAACAGTGTCTCTTTATGGTTTTCATGAAAATATTTGATGTCTTGAGATCTGTTGAGGACTAAACTCATCACTTCTCTAAGGATATTTTTTTCAATTTTGCATTGTGAATTAAAAGGAGAAATATGTATATATATTGCAAATGAGTGTAAGATGTTGCATTTGTAATAAAAAAATTTCAAAATGGTATTTCTGTATCTGTCCCATTTTCAGAAAAGTGGACAAAATAAAATGAATCTACAGAGCAGATAAATCCTTTTAAAACTTTCATCATACATGTTACCTCTGCAGCTTTCTTGATTCAACAGAACATTGGCTGTGTAGGTTGACTGCTCAAGTTCAGGTACTGACCCGTCACTCGCTAGCTGTGCAAGCTTTTAAAGTTCTCTAACATTGCCAAGAGTCAGACACAACTGAGCATGCGCGCACACAACCTCCGCTGACCCTCATTTCTTCAGCGGTAAAATGGGGATCATAGTACTACCTCAGAGGGTGGTTGTAAGGATTTCCTGTATTAATCCTTGTGAAGTACTTAACCTTGCTAGGGACTTGGACTCAACTGTCAGCTGTTCATTCGTTTACAATAGTTTTATTTTATTCTAAAACCAAAGTAAAAGATTTTAGATAAATTGTACATTATATAAAGTCCTTTCCCTTAAAATTCTTAGTCAATTGGTTTGAACCAGAACTGAACTGATACACATTTTCTACTGTTCATGGAGTTGAGACTACAGCATGCTCCAAACTCAGTAGAGAGCGTGAACTTTAGGGATAAGTGCATGATGCTTAGCACAGAAGAACTTGCTTAAGTGAGCCTTGGTTCTAACACTTACATCTGACTTTGGCCTTGTCTTTAGGCCTCAGTTTTCTTAGTGAAACAAGTCATTTAATTGATTGTCTCTCTACAGAACCTTACTTAGGATGAACTGATAAAATGTCATGGGACAGACCTATTTTTTATGGTGAGGCATTCATTACATATCTTTCCTTTCAGTCATCAAATCAATTGTACCCTGCTTCATGAATTGAAATGAAAGAAACAAACTAAACTGCTCTTGAGGGGCTTTATTTATTTAATTAAATTTAAAAGAATATTTTTATTAATTAACTTTCTGACTTTTTAATATATTGTTTTGTCTGTATACTTTTCCTGAGTACTTACATAAAGTGAAATGCACAGATTTTAAGGGTGTAGCGTGATGAATTTTTACTTAGACATCTATGTAAACATAACTCATCAAAATGGGCATTTCCAGCATCTCAGAAAGAATACCCTGTTATATGCAATGCCTTTAAATCTCTAAGATTATTACTGTTCTGAGAATAATAAACTCAGAATCATGTTGGCTAGTTTCTCTAATTCATGTAATCAATAGTGGAGTCTTACAGACTCTTCTCAGATAACAGTCTGAGATATCTAACAGTCAGATAAATATCTAATTAATAGAAGAGTCTGATAAAAATATCTCTTCTTTTCCATTCTCTCTGCCATCCTCCTAATTCAGAGCCTTATTATCTCATACCTAGAACACTTTCACAGACTTTCCTCCCCCTTGAGGGACTTTATCATGGAAGTATTGGTGGGAAAAGAAACTGAACAAATAGTAAGATGGCATGTGATAGTGAGTATTGTGAAGAAATATAAGAGCAGAAAAGAGGAGAGTGTGATGAGGGCTGCTACTTCAGATAAGGGATTAGGAAAGCCCTCTATGACATTTAAATGAAGTGCTAGAGTGGGATACAGGAAGGTCTGGGGGCAGGTACATCCTGGGCAGGCGGAGGAGCAAGTTCCAAAGCTCTGAATTTGGAAAGGAGCTTATCCTGTATTAGGAACAGCAGGAAAGCCAGTGTGGTTAGAGAGGAATGAGCAATGGAAGATAGGGGCAGAGAGGTAGGGAGGGCCATATCACAGAGGGACTTAAAGGCTCTGGTAAGGATTTGGGCTTTTAATCTGAAAGAAAAGAGAAACCATGGGGAGTTTTGAGCAGAAGAGTGAAATAACCTGATTTCTCTGACTGCTGTGTAGAGAACAGATTGTAAGAGGGAAATGGGAGAAAGCTGGAGATTACTTGGGAGGCTAGATCTGTGATTCAGGTCAGGGAAGCCTTGGACTAGGGGGTAGCTGGAGGTAGTAAGAAGTGGTTGAATTATAAATACATACTGAAGATAGAGCTGCCAGGATTTGCTGATCAGGTCTACGGAATAAGAGGGAAGAAAAGTGGCTTCAAGGACAACTCCAAGTATTCAGACCTGAGCAACATAGAGAATGGAGTTGCAACTTACTGAAACAGAAGATTGGGGAAGACACATTTTGAGAGTGAAGGGTTAATTTTTAGGCATGATAAGTTTGAGATCCAAGTGGAGCTATCAGACAATGGACATCTCCTCTAATAATAATTGCTGTTTGTTAATTTTTAAATTTTTATTGGAGTATAGTGGATTTATAGTGTGTGTCAGTTTTAGGTGTACAACAAAGTGAATCAGTTATATATACATATATATATACACACACACATATATACATATGTGAAAGTGAAAGTCACTCAGTCATGTCCGACTCTTTGTTAGTTAGTTAGACACTACAGTCTAACTCTACAGTGTCCGACCCTACAGTTAGTTCATGGAATTCTCCAGGCCAGAATACTGAAGTGGGTAGCTTTTCCCTTCTCCAGGGTATCTTCCCAACCCATAGATCGAACCCAGGTCTCCCGCAGTGCAGGCAGATTCTTTACCAGCTGAGCCACAAGGGAAGCCCAAGAATACTTAAATGAGTAGCCTGTGCCTTCTCCAGCAGATCTTCCCGACCCAAGAATCAAATCAGGATCTTCTACATTGCAGGCAGATTCTTTACCAACTGAGCTATCAGGGAAGCCCATGTATATATCTCCCCTCTATTTTAGATTCTTTTTCCATATATGTCATTACAGAATATTGACTAGTGTTCCCTGTGCTATACACTTGGTCCGTATTAGGTATCCATTTTATATATGATAATGTATATATGTTAATCCCAATCTCCTAATTTATTCCTCCCTGTCCCTTATCCCCATGGTAACCATAAGTTTGTTTTCTACATCTGTGACTCTATTTCTGTTTTGTAAACCTTTAATTATCTGATAGGCTCTGTGTTAAGAACCTTCACAAGTTATCTCATTTAAATCCTCACAACAACGTTTTGAGATAGGTACTATTATCATGCTTGTTGCAGATGGTAAGACTGAGACTCAGGGAGATTATGTCTGTGGTTATGGCCACATGTATATTAAGTAGTGGATGGTATTCCCTCTGAAATCAAGGCCCTGCTCTTAACACCGTCACTGTATTGCCATGTGAGGAAGAGGCTGGGCTTCATAGTAACCTAGCTGAGTTTCATCAGTTGCTTGATCTTCTTATTGTCTTAATTCTCATGGATACGTTGAAGATTGTTGAATTCTGGTCAGAAATATTGTTTATTATTTAGGAGCAGAAAGATGCTGATGACATGTATTTGCAAAGTATTTTACCTCTGAGGATTACGAATAATTCTTAGTGCCAAATACTATAATTTCAGGAGAGCAGTAAGAACTGTCATCTAATGCAATTATTGTTTTTAAAGGAAATAAGCTTGGATGCTGATCTATGTCCATTGTTGTCCTCTTTTACAGCTGAACTAGGAATTTGGCCATGAATTTTCCTTTATGGCAAATCCTAATCTGAAAGCAGCTTCTTATTTGTGATGCTACGGAGCAAGTGAAGTTTTTCCATCTATATATCATGATAGCCTTTAGATGAACAAGCAGAAGTATAATCATGATGTTCTCATTTGCATAAGCATCTCCCTGACAGGTCATCAGATATCTTTATTGTTCTCGGGTACATTTCATGGACTGCTGAAGGCATGCATAATCATCTCTAGTAATTCATCTTCTTACCTAGTTTAATGGTCCCTAGTATATATCGGGAGAATGATGGAGTGAAAAGTCAGTGTGTCCACGGCCTGCCTTCTTAAGGATATGGAGTAAATTATAGTGGGGAATAAATTACATTAGCTCTTTCTCATTATTCAGTTATCTTTTGCAAATTTCATCTTATTAGGCTAAACAGTGCTAGATGACCTTAAAAAAATTGTGTACTTTTTCACCAACAGGCTCAGATTCCTTGTTCAGCATCAAGCTAACTGATGGTCAATCATGAGACCATCAATTTTAAATCAGGGAAGACTCCTCTGCACTCACGATAGATCTAATACACTCCCTTGAGTTGGGGGTGAGGTTCCTTACCTTTATAACCTGATGGTTCAGCTGGTAAAGAATCCACCTGTAATGTGGGAGACCTGGGTTCAATCCCTGGGTTGGGAAGATCCCTTGGAGAAGGGAAAAGCTACCCACTCCAGTATTCTGGCCTGGAGAATTCCATGGGGTCGCAAAGAGTTGGACACGACTGAGCGACTTTCACTTCACTTCAAGCACCGTGTATATCTAAGAATCTCTTGAAAAAAATTCCATAGGCATATTTAATAGTGATTATTATATTTGCCAATTCTTAGTTCTAAGGATATGTTCTTCCTGCTACATATTCTTGAATATCTTGATTGTGCTTATCCAGGAGTAGACTGAATAATCAAATAATCTGAGAGCTCTTTTCCCATCCCCATTATTTTTCTACTTCACCATTATTTGAGGGTATCACTGTAAATGTCCCATAGTTTAAGCAGATTTTTGTAAAGGAATGAACACCGCCTGCTTACCCCTTTGAAATGGAATTAAACGTCATCTTATGTTTGAATGCCCTTATAAGACCGTGAGCGGCCTTTCAATACTTCCAGTAACAGGAACCTCATTATCTCGTAAGGCCGGTCTATCCATATTTGGATTATGATTTTGTTAGTGAATTCTGCCGGAACTGGATTATTCTGTTTCCACCCCTGCCTCTCAGCTGACACTGAGCTCCTCCTTTGCCCGGCACCAGCCAGTTCTCCCTGGCCTTTGGTCCTTGGTTGCGCTCAGGCTCCCGTGTGTATAAGGGATATATTCTACAGCACAGAGAAATATACTCATTATCTGGTAATAACTTTAATAATTTTATTTATTTATTT